>NC_139019.1:107104797-107618375 GCF_964374135.1 Grampus griseus
ATCAATTATAACCTGAAGTCCTGTTTTGCACAGATCTGGAGCGAGGAGCTTTGTTCCACCCAGATCTCTTGGACTCAAAATGAATTGTGTGTGACAATTAAACGCTGCAGTTTATTAGGTATTTACTATGTAGCAGGCCCTGTGCTATAAATTTAATATCTCATTATATCCTCATAACAACTTTGAGTGTTTAGAACCATACTATACTCCTTCGACAAATGAGGAAATTGAGGTTTAGAAAAAAATAAGTATCTTAATTTTATATATATCATATATAAATATATATATATATGAGATATATATCAAATAAGCAACTGAACTGGCATAGGAAAATAGACTGTCTGGCCCAAGCCCTTATGATCTGAATTCCACCCATGCCACTGCCTCACAAGGAATTTAAATTCTCTGGGTCTCCCTTTCTTCATCTATAAAATGAGGTGTTTGATTTAGATATTTATACTGTTTAGTGCTTATAATATTAATTTTGCAGTTCATCTGAAGTATATTGTAAATATATTTAATCAAGTTCTGCTGCTCCCCAGTAGCTCTTAGCTCCCTGTCATTTTTTTTTAATAACAATGCCTGGGGTTTTATTTAATACATTGTTTCAGATCTTCCAGAGCTCTCAGTAACATAGCCTCTTCTTGCCATCAGAGAGAACCTTTGCATTGGTTGTCACTGGGCACACAGAGAAAGTGTTGGCTCCCCTAACCATCAGCTTCACTTCTATCTTTCCTTCAGGAATGGGGGCTTGAAGTCCAAATACTTCTCCTTCTCAACAACATGCCAGATGATACCTTTGTTTGACAGCTGAAAAACATAAAATGTAGCGGATTAGCCTTCTTTCCTCTGGATATTACAAATGAATGGTACTATAGACACAAATGTTTGCATCTGTCCTGTACTTAGTGTTTTTCCTAAATTAGTTTTCTGATTTTTATTTCTCATTATTTTTAAATTTTCTTTCTGGAGAACCTCTAATTTATTCTCTAGGTTGATCTATATGTTTTATTATTTTGGATACTTTAACAATAATCTGCATTTTCTGTCTTAAAATATCTTATCATTGCTGATACTTTGTTCTAATGAGTTAAAAAGGGAAACTTTAAATGTCATAGTTTTTCAGCACACATCCCTCCACTAGAGTGGTATATTTGTTACAATTGATGAACCTACATTGACACATCATAATCACCCATAAGTCCATAGTTTGCATTAGGGTTCACGCTTGGTGTTGCATATTCTGTGGGTTTGGACAAATGTATAGTGACAAGTACCCACTGTTATAGTATCATACAAAGTGTTTTAACTGCCCCCCAAATCCCCCGTGCTCCATCTATTCATCCATCCCCACCCTCCCCAACCCCTGGCAACCACTGGTCTTTTTACTCTCTCCATAGTTCTTAGAAGAGGTTTTTGTTGTTGTTGTTTTTTGATTGGTATATTTTTTATTTCTTCTACCAATGGATGCAGGAGGGTTTAAATTTCCTTTATCAGCAAGTTGAGTAAAGCTATTTTTATTGTTAAAACTCCATTTCAGGGTTAATTCCCCCAAAGGAGCCTGTGTCACAACTTTGATACAACTGCTCATGTGTAGGTCATTGTTCAAAAAGAAAAATTTTAATATTACTCTTTATTATTATTTTATTTTCTGAAAATAATATTAATTCAGTAGTGGTTTTAAATAGTTTTTGCAAAGTGTTGTATTAGTAATAATTTGACATTTTTAATTCCAAAATCCACCTTTGAAATGCTATTAAGCTCATATCTGAGGCATGATCCCACAGCACCCTCTGGGTGGGCTCTTCCCAGAGGTAGAGGTCAGGGTAGTTCTGTGCAGCTGTTGGGGACTCAGTCTTACCCCCTGGAGCTACTGTTGAAGAGTACTCGTGAGCCCAAGTCTCTGACTTCTGAACTTTCCTTTGAAGGTTTGAAGATGGTCTGAAGAATGGTAGTTAAGATACATTAGCATATTAGTTTCTTATAAAACACTTTGCTACACAAAAAAATGAAAGTTTTTGCCTAATTGTACTGTACTGTAGAAACAAAACAATAGTTTTTACTTTCTTAATTTTATTTATTTATTATTTTTATTTATTTATTTATTTTGCGGTACGCGGGCCTCTCACTGTTGTGGCCTCTCCCTTTGCAGAGCACAGGCTCCGGATGCGCAGGCTCAGCGGCCATGGCTAACGGGCCCAGCCGCTCCGTGGCATGTGGGATCTTCCCAGACCGGGGCATGAACCCGTGTCCCCTGCATCGGCAGGCGGACTCTCAACCACTGCGCCACCAGGGAAGCCCTGTTTTCAGTTTTTAAAAGAAATTATCTCTATTAAAAGCAACTTGTTTGAACAGAAATGTGCCCAAGCCAAACATTTTGATATTTCACAAAAGCAGGCTAGAAACTTGTAGGAGGAAGAAACGATCATCAGCTCAGATGTACCTTGATAAATTTGCAATTTAAGAAATCAGAGGGACTTCCCTGGTGGTGCAGTGGTTAAGAATCTGCCTGCCAATGCGGGGGACAGAGGTTTGGGCCCTGGTCCGGGAAGATCCCACATGCCGCGGAGCAACTAAGCCCATGCGCCACAACTACAGAGCCTGTGCTCTAGAGCCTGTGAGCCACAACTATTGAGCCTGAGTGTCACAACTACTGAGCCCATGTGCCACAACTCCTGAACTCTGTGTGCCTAGAGCCCGTGCTCCACAACAAGAGAAGCCACCGCAATGAGAAGCCCACTCACCGCGATGAAGAGTAGCCCCCGCTCTGTACAGCTAGAGAAAGCCCATGCACAGCAATGAAGACCCAGTGCAGCCAAAAATAAATAAAAAATAAAGAAATTTATTAAAAGAAATCAGAGTGTAGGCATTCAGTGAAATATTTAGCAAATTCCAAGTAAAAGCAAACTTGTGTTTCACTTATGACTGATCCCTATTCCTCTACTACTTATTGTCCATAAATTCAGTTATGTAATTACATATGCATGGGTTTGGAATGTTATCTGTTGCATCTCTGTAGTATGTCCTATTCCCTATAGTTATGGTCTCTTATGAGAGGCATTTGCAAATCATTTTTCCGACATATTAGAAATGTGTGGCAACTTTAAATAATAAGAGAGTATTTCCCTCCTGAAAGGGTCATTGTTTGGAAGATAGTATTCCTAGTACCTAGATTATGTGTATTATATTTCTATTAATGTAATAATATTTTGTTAGATGGTGCTTCTTTGTGTAATAGAGGGTTAAAATGGAAGCTTTGACTGAGACACATTATCAAGGCAACTCTTGCCTAGGCTTCCCTCAGGGAGAACCTGCTGTGACTGAACACCCCCTATTTCAAAAATGAGAACAGTGCAGGATGCCACCTCCTACCCCAAGCCTAGTAACAGAGTCTTCAAGGAGATTTATTGAAGACAAGTCTGCTGTGTATTCTGGTCCTCTACCTTCTAGGGGATCCTACCCACTTCACCTCAGGTTAAGAAAGGGTATTTAAGGAGACTACTCTGAGGGCATAAAATGAGTCCCCTGAAGTTTAGAGGTAGAGTAGACTACTGTCTAAAACATGCCTGAGAAATCAAAATTGAGTACAAATGAAAGAGAGGTGGGTGCTATAGGATAAATCTGTAGTCCCAAAGTTTGTTGGAATTTCCCAAGGCGAATCTCAAACAAGTCCTATTGCAGACTGGATTCTCCAGGAAGCGGACAATGGGGTGGAATTAGTGCAGAAGGTTTATTGCAGAGTTAACACGTGTGAAAAGAAAAGGAAAGGGGCAGGATTGATTGACCCAGGGAAGCCATCAGTCAGCCATGCAGCCCTGACAAAGTCTCTGCCAGCCCAATAGGGGGAGCTCTGAGCAGAATGTACTTTAGAAGCATCTCATGTTGGGTGGAAAGGGCCAGTGCCTTGTACCAGAGCCTTGTTCCATCATGCAGTGGGAACCACACTGAGAAGGCTGTGCCCTTGGCTTAAAAGCTGAGGCAGACCCAGATGAAGCTGACAGCTGGAGGCTGTCAGCTAACCATGCTCCTCACATGTGGGCATCCAGAGCTTTCTTGGAGGGGTATCTGGGGCATCTCCATTTGTAACAAATCCCCTAGTATTTCTGTTTGTAATTATAAAATAAAAGTCCTTCATGTACTTATAGTCATGAAACAGTCTCCTTTAAGTAATTAAGTTTTTTCAATCTAGTGTAACAGTTCAGATTTCTGAATATTCTTCAAAGTTTTCCTTTTCCTTCCAACTCCAGCATATACTGGACTACACTCTTTCCTTCTTTTGCTCTTTAACTCTTCTTTCTCCCACTTGCCAGAGGTAGTTTCTCACCCTTCCAGTTTAGACACAGACATGAGAGACATTAGTGGAAAGATGAGATACTGTTGGGGTCTCCCTGACCCATAGATGTACAGTTACTGATTCTCTTTCATGAAATTGTCATGTGATAGATGGAACTTTATTGAATGATGATAGTATTAGGTGCTTTTTTAAACATACTTTTTTTGATGTGGACCAGTTTTAAAGTCTTTATTGAATTTGTTACCATATTGCTTCTGTTTTATGTTTTGGTTTTTGGCCCTGAGGCATGTGGGATCTTAGCTCCCTGGCCAGGGATCGAACCCACACCCCCTGCATTGGCAGGGGCTGTCTTAACCACTGGACTGCCAGGGAAGGCCCAAAAGTGTTAGATGCTTTTGATGCGTTTTCACTAATCATAATAACTACCCCTGATTTGGCAGACACTCTACTAAGCACTTTATTTATAAACCGTATTGGATTTTAATCCTTATATTAATTCTTATATATGAGAAACGCAGCCCACTGGTAAATGGAGGCGCTGGAATCTGAGTGGTTGAAGATCCCAGAGTTCTTGTTCCTAGGCTGCCCAAAGCTGGGGTAGACTTGTTTTCTACATTCTTTACTTTATATTTCCTTTTTTATTTTTATTGCAGTAAAACCCTTGATTGTGATAATATTGATCAATTACTGCTCCTCCTCTTAGTACAAATCAAGTGAGTAAATACAATTAACCATATCAGAACAGATTCAAGAAATTCAACTTGCAATTCCCTGCATGTTTGGAAGGTAGTTTTAAATGTAAAAATGTGTTTTTGGCATTAGGAAAATACATTTTAGTAAGTTGCAAAAAGATTGAATTTTTTAGGGAAGCCGTTGCTGAGGAGAGTAACAGATCAAATTCAAATAAATCTTGCCGTTGGCTGTCGCTCAAGTGTGTCTCTACAGTAAAGTCTCCCAGATGCCTTTTCCCAAATTGTTTTGTGGTTTACCACTTGAAATAGAACTTAACATTTATTGTGGCTATAAACCATTTTTCTTATGTTAGAATAATATGGAAGTCAAGATTTGTGGGGAGAGGGGTTTCTATATTATTGTCTACAAAGAGCATAAATGAAATGGAAGCACATTTTACTTTCTTTTACAGTGAGTATTCTGATGAGTTTTAGCTTTTAATCTTGAATGATTCTCCTATGGGAGAGTCTATCATTATTAACATCTAAGTTATTCAGAATTCATCTCTTCCATTTTTATAAGAGGTACAGCTTTACATTTTTTAAAAGAATGGTTCATTTCCCCAATTAGAAATCTGAGCACTGACAATTTTAGCAATGTTTTATTATGAGCATTTGTCACCATTCTCTTCATTGACATTTAATTGGTTTCCTTTCAAAAGCAAGAAAGGATCTGTTCCACAGATATTTCTGGTACAGGCACAGATCTAGGGGCTGTGGATAAACTGTGAACAAAACAGAGAAAGCTATTCACTTCACAGAATTCATATTTATAAAAATGAGATAAACAATTTAAAAGAGAAAAATATTTAGCATACCTCATGGTAATAAGTGCTATGGTGAAAAAAATGAAGCAAGAAGTCGGGGCAGAGAGTGCTGATGGGTGGGAGCAGACGGTGTGTTGTGAGTTTAAATTGGGAAGTGGTCACTAAGAAAGTAACATTTGAGTAAAGACTCAATGGATAAAGAATAGTATTGCCAGTTGAAAAAAAAAAAAAGACTCAATGGAGGTCAGGAAGCGAGTCAGACAAATACACAGAGGATGAACATCCCAGACAGAAGAGCAAGTGCAAAGGTCTTGAGACAGGCACTTCCATGGCGTATTAATGAAGAAGGGAAGTCAGTATGGCTAGTACAGTGTGGGCAGAGAAATGGACAGAAAAGATGAGAAATAATAGGGACATAGTGGGTAAGGTCTTGTAAGTTGTTTTAGGAACTAGGACTTTTATGCTGAGTGAGATGGGAATGCATAGAAGTATTTTGATCATAGGAATGACAATGGTCTGACTTAAATTTCAACATATGTTGAAAATATGCTATATCAAAACAAAGGAAGAAGCAGCGAGATTAGGTAGGAGGCTGTGGTAATAATCCAAGTGAGAGATGATAGATCGACCTTGACCAAACGCAGTAATGGAGGAGAGAGGGAGAAGAGGTAGTTTCCTGGATATGTTTTGACAATTGAGCCAAGTGGGATTTCCTAAACTGACAGTAAAACTAAGAGAAATCCAGCCTGCCTTCAAGATCTAGATTTCTCTAGATGGTATTTTCCTAATTATATTTCTTCCATTTCTCTGTTTATATGTCATAACTTATCCAGAGCACCACATTTAAAGAGTATCTTAAATGCACAAGGATTACTTTTGAAGTGGGTAATAATTCCAATCACTTTAGTTTGGTATGCTGTAGACCTTCTTTTTTTTGATATATTAGCTATTTTGGTATATTTTTTTCCAGTTTTATTGAGATATAGTTGACATATTGTATGAGTTTAAGGTGTACAACATAATTTGATATGTGTATCAAATATATATGCATATATTATGAAATGGTTACCACAATAAGTTTATATAACATCCATCACCTCACATAGTTGTAAATTTTTTTCTTCTGATGAAAATTTTTAAGATGTACTCTCTTAGTCACTTTAAAATATACAATACAGTATTAACTATAGTCACCATCCTGGACTATACAGCCACAGAACTTATTCATCTTAAAACTGTACGTTTGTACCTTTTGACCCCATTCACTCACTTCTCCCACCCCCTACCTCAGTGCCTCTGGCAACCAATCTGTTCTTTCTTCCTGTGAGTTTCGTTTGTTTGTTTGTTTTAGATTCCACATGTAAGTGAGATCATAAAGCATTTGTCTTTTTCTGACTTGTTTCACTTAGCATAATGCCCACTAGATTTATTCATAAATACCCTTTCTTTTTACAAATGAACAGTATTTCATTTTATATATACCACATTTTCTTTATCCACTCATCTGTCAGTGGACACACGTTATTTCCATTTCTTGGCTATTATAAATAATGATGAACATTAGGGTGCAGGTATCTCTTCAAGACAGGGATTTCATCTCCTTCCTGTATATACCTAGATGTGGAATTGTTGGATCATTTGGTAGTTCTGTTTTTAATTTTTTGAGAGGCCTCCATACAGTTTTCTATGGTGGCTGTACCAATTTACATTCCCAGCAACAATCTACATGGGTTCTCTTTTGTCTACATCCTCACCAGCACTTGTTATCTCTTGTCATTTTTATAATAACCATTCTAACAGGTGTGAGGTGGTATCTCATTGGAGTTTTGATTTGCATTTCCTTGGTGATTAGTGATGTTGAGCACCTTTTCATGTACCTGTTAGCCATTTGAGTGTCTTTTTTTTTTTGAAAAATCTCTATTCAGGTCCTTTGCTCAATATTTTTAGTTGGATTATTTGTTTTTTGCTATTGAGTTGTTGAGTTTCTTATGTATTTTGGATATTAACTGCTTATCAGATAGACGTTTTGCAAATATTTTCTCTCATTCTGTTTGTAGTCTTTTTATTTTATTGATGATTTCCTTTACTAAACAAGCATTCTAAGATAAGATTTTTAGTTTGATGTAGTTCCACTTGTTTATTTCTGTACATTAAAAATGAATTATCTGAAAAAGAAGTAAAGAAAACAATACTATTTACAATAACATCAAAAAATAAAAGACTTTTTAGATCAAGACATTGCTGAAAGAAATTGAAGAAGAAACAGATAAATAGAAAGATATCCCTGTTCATGGATTGGAAGAATTAATATTATTAAAATGTCCATACTACCTAAGGCCATCTTTAGATTCAGCGCAATTCTTTTTTTTTTTTTAATATAAATTTATTTATTTATTTATTTATTTGGCTGTGTTGGGTCTTCATTGCTATGTGCGGGCTTTCTCTAGTTGCGGCAAGCAGGGGCCACTTTCCTCCATTGCAGTGCGTGGGCTTCTCATTGCGGTGGCTTCTCTTGTTGCAGAGCACGGGCTCTAGGCGCCTGGGCTCAGTAGTTGTGGCTCATGGGCTCTAGAGTGCAGGCTCAGTAGTTGTGGCACATGAGCTTAGTTGCTCCACGACATGTGGGACTTCCCAGACCAGGGTTCGAACCCATGTCCCCTGCATTGGCAGGTGGATTCTTAACCACTGTGCCACCAGGGAAGTCCCTCAGTGCAATTCTTATCAAGACCCCAATGACTTTTTTTACAGAAATAGAAAAGAAAGTCCTAAAATTAGTTCACAACCACCAAAGACCCCAAATAGCCCCAGCACTTCTTAGAAATAAGAACAAAGCTGGAAGCACCACACCTCCTGATTTCAAACTACATTACAGAGCTGTAGTAGTCAAAACAGTATGGTACTGGTGTAAAAACAGACACATAGTCAATGGAACAGAAGAGAGAGCTGAGAAATAAACCCATGCATATATGGTTAACTAATATTTGACAAGGAAGCCAGAGTACTCAATGGACAAAAGACAGTCTCTTCAATAAATGGTGCTGGGAAAATTGGATATTCATATGTAAAAGAATGAAACTAGACCCATATCTTACATCAGGCACAAAAAAATAACTCAAAATGGGTTAAAGACTTAAATGCAAGACGTAAAACTATAAAACTCCTAGAAGAAAACACCTAAAGCACAAGCAACAAAAGGAAAAATAAATAGATGCTCTCCTTTTTAAACATAGAGTTGATTTGTTCATTGATTAAAAATCATTTTCCTTGTTAAACTGCCAGAAGATTGCAGAAAAAGTTGCAGTCAGTATGAGTGGGCTGTTAAGAAGAACTCAGACCTTGGAGTCCTATACTCCTCCCACCTTCACCTCCTTCTTGCCAAAGAAGATACAGAAAACTGAGCTGTGTTGTGCCCACAGGGCAGAGACTACTAGATTTGGTGAAATCAAACCTTATTTGTAAAGCAGCAAAAGGATCAATTTCTTAAAAATTTCTTAAAAAGTGCTTTCAGATGAAAGACGGTCTGCGGGTGGGGTGTAAGCAAAGGCAGTTTGCACATCGTTTGGCCCAGCAGTTCCACTTCTGTGATATTTTATATAATAAAAACTTAATAGTGGCTATCTTACAAGAATGAGATGGAGAAGGGACTTTTCCTTTTCACTTCATAGTCTCCTATTTTGTTTGAGTTCTTTATTAAGAGTATGAGTCACTATTTTATTATTTAAAGTTTTTAAAGTCAAGGACAAAAGTAGACATTCCCCAAAGTGCCCAGCACATTTCTGGGTACATAGTGGGCAGCAGACAGTGTCCCAGAGCCTGATCCCCTGGGAGAAATAACCTTCCCCTTGTGATGTTAGTAGGCAAGTTGTTCAAATCCTACGTTCACCTAAAAGCAGTCATATGATCATGTATAGAGCAAAGAATGCAGATTGGGTTTTAATCCCAGGGTCATTAGTATTGGTAATGAGTTACTTATTTTTAGAATCACTTATCCTCTTGACCCTTAATTTGTGGTGCTATTTCTATTTGTTAAGGAATGGCTGTGAGAGGATGGTAAGTGGGATAAATATTATTAACCTGAATCTGATCTTTCACTAGCCCCTTTGATATGCAGTGCCACTGAATTCAGAAGATACCTGTTTTGGTACGGTAATTTCTGCAGTAGAGGGAATTGCTGAAATTTACATTTGCTTTGTATTTAACTATCTGTAGGAAATGACTTTAGATACTTCTGCCTAGGAGAATGGCAGAGTATTAATATTGTGTAATTATCCTTTCCTTTCTGTTCCCAGATCATTTGTCCCTGAGAAGGATTCAGTTAGAGTGAAAAAGACCCCTCTTTATGTTTATCTCCTTGGCAAGTTATAAATCAGTATTGCTCTATTACCTTCTCATAAAAATACAGCTGATTGTTATTAAACTTGAAAATACACTTCTTAACTTACAGGGTAACTGTGCTATTCTTGGTCATAATTATGACTTTTTAAAAAAGGGTTTATAAACTTTCCCTTAAATATGGCCATGAATTTGTATTAACCAATAAAAGGGTAAATAATGTAGAGATTCTACATGCAGAGATTCATACCCTGCATGCAGAGATTGGGAAAGAATGAAGTACATCGAAGCCTCAGTGATACTGTGAGGCAGCTAATTCATTTGCAGGGACGCTCTACCTTCCTCTCCACAGTGCATTGTTTGACTATTTCTGTCATTTATTCCCTTTGCCAAATGGTTAGTTCCCTCTACATCTGCAACAGAAGACAATGAATGGACTGTGGCCTGGGTAGAAAATGTTTATCTGCACCACAGCGTACAATATGTGAACAATTATTGTGGTTAAGAGTGAATGCCTGGTTTTTAGTAGAATTAGAACCGAAGTCATTACGAAAGAAGAAGCAAGCATAGTCACTAGATTATCTTTATTTCCCAGTCTCTTCTCCTCGTCCACCTATCGTAATTAAATTTACTTGAAGTTTTCAGAAGAAAAAGAAACAGCATCACACTAATGCCAAAATTCAGACGTTTCTACAGTGGAATGGTTCCTAAGAAACTATTAGAGATAGAAGAAAAAATTTGAAAAATTAGGAGATTATAACATTTTCACAGCATGTTTCTGATTTTGATTTGCCTCTAATTAAAGATGCACCAAGAGCAAGGTGGCAGTTGTATGGCGGATTTCCTTTCTAGGACATCAGAGTGATTTAAACGTATCTACCAGGATAGAGTTACAGCAACAGGACAGTTCATAGAATGAAAATAAATGATGGATTAGAGAGAGAGAGAGAGAGAGAGAGAGAGAGAGAGAGAGAGAGTGTGTGTGTGTGTGTGTGTGTGTGTGTGTGTGTGTGTGTGTTGGGCAGGGAGTGGTGGTTGAGGGGGAGACAGCTTTGTGATTATTTCATAATATTCCTAAAGTTACTTTATTGAATGCTAAATCTTTTTATAAGACTGTTTAATTTTGTTGCAGTCATTGTGTAGGATTTAGAGTTTCTCCCTGTGGCATAAACTTTTCTTTTTTTTCCTACACACAAATTGTGGCAACTTTTCTGGTGCCCCATTCTCTTTGTGATATTTGATTTTCCAGTGCTCCATTTGGAAAGATTCTGGATATTAGTCTAAGTAGTTCAAATTTTAACACTGACACTATATATAGCTTTAGGGAGGTTGGCTTAGGTGAAATTAATCTATTTCTTTCCTGTGAAAAGTGAAGAGTGTGACTGCAAGCATTTTGAACCTCAGTCCAGCGTTTTGTGCTCTGTTGACCACATGACTGATTGCTGAGCATCTAGATACTTGGAAGCCCTGGCACCTGAGTGCTAATTGAGGCCTTCAGGTGTCTTTCCAATAAATTTGAGATAAAGCTGTTCTCAAAATAAATTGAATTTTCAACCACTTAGCAGTGACCATTTTCATGGAAACATTGAGTAATTGTCTTGCATTTAGAGTATACCTCACTGACCAAGTGAGGTATACACTAGATGTATATTATAAATTATATACACTTGGTAGTGTAAATTATACACTAACAAGTGTAAAATAGGTAGCTAGTGGGAAGCTGCTGCATAGCACAGGGAGATCAGCTCGGTGCTTTGTGACCACCTAGAGGGGTGGGATAGGGAGGGTGGGAGGGAAGCTCAAGAGGGAGGGGATATGGGGATATATGTATACGTATAGCTGATTCACTTTGTTGTACAGCAGAAACTAACACAACATTGTAAAGCAATTATACTTCAATAAGATGTATAAAAAGTGTATTGCAAAAAAAAAAAGAGTATGCCATGTGCCATCAAGTCACAGGGGAGGCTCTCTTTGTCTAGATGTCAGCCTTAGATAGTCATCAGACTTCCAGAGTACTGATTTCCATATCGTGTGACAAGATATTCATCTAAAATTTGCTCCCCCAAATTATTCAGATATGTCATAATATGTATTTGAAACTGTGAAAAGGTTCCAACTGTCCAAACTGCCTTTCTTTGCATATGTGATTTTTGAGAAAGGGAGGAAGTGTCAAACCAGCAGGGAATTTACTCAATAGTCTGTGATGAATTCTCTATGGCTCTTGTGTTTTCAATATTATATCACAGAAAGCTGTAAATTAAAACATGCAACTATTATGCTGAAAATTAGAAAGGCAAACAATTTGAAACTTCTTGGGCACTCAAAATGAGCAAATGGTTAGGTTTCTGAGAAATGGATTCTTACATCAAACACGTAAATGAACAGTTTTCAACCTATTTCTGAAGGAAAGAGGAAAAGTGGCTCTTTCAAGGCCCCTTCTAAACTCCTTCAGTGTATATCCATACAGATCCCTTTGGGAGGCCAACTGTATGGTTAAATATACTAAGTAGTCTGTTTTCAGAGGGGAAAATAATATTTAGTAAGCTCAAGCAGAAAAAATGTTCGGCTGTTTCTTTAACAGAAGCAAATTCATATTGATGAACAGATAAGATGGCTAAGGAAGACCTAGCTGTCTCAACCGTTGGGCTGCAGCCCAGATCCCTGCCTGTCCTGTCAGTGAGCCCGTCAGGAAGCTGCTATAAGGGTTGACTGCTAACAGCTCAAACTGTCTCCCTCTCTGGGAATTGCTGTTGACACAACAGGAGTTATCTTACCCCTGAAGGAGGCTTCCCTTCTTCACCCGATGACTGACTGATAAGAGGATACAGAAGGAGGCCCCCTTGCTCAAGCAGTCACACTGCAGTTAGACTCTAGTTGAGACCACATCAAGCTTAACCTCTTCTGCTCTAACTCTTTCCCTCACTCCCATTTGCCCAAGGGTGCTCCCTCAGTAAGCCCTGTGCACCTGAACCTGCCTCTGGGCACCCCAACCCAAGGGAAAGGTGAATGCTGCATTTCATCCACTATACTGTTACATTGCTAGTATCAAATGTTAGAGACACCAGAAGTGACTAGAAAGCTGTCCGTTGCTTAGCTCTAGTCATCATACTAAACTGTGACAGAATGATAAAAATAATGAGTGTTTTCTGACAAGTATGGCATAATTCTGTAAAGATGAGGCTCAGTGAAAGAGAAAGGCACAGATAGTGACTTTAAAATACTGATGTAAGGGTCATTAAATTTCCTTTTTTGTTTGTTTTGTTTTGTTTTGTTTTGTTTTTTTGCGGTACACGGGCCTCTCACTGTTGTGGCCTCTCCCGTTGCGGAGCACAGGCTCCGGACATGCAGGCTCAGCGGCCATGGCTCGCGGGCCCAGCCGCTCCGCAGCTTGTGGGATCTTCCCGGACCGGGGCATGAACCCATGTCCCCTGCATCAGCAGGCGGACTCTCAACCACTGCACCACCAGGAACGCCCTAAATTCCCATTTTCTGACATTTAAAAACATTTGCTTATTTTGAAAGCCATAAAGCTATATTTTAACATAGGTATAGATAAGCAGTGCAGAGATAGAGATTAAATGCATAGTCATTGCATTCCGAAGTTTTAAAGAATGTAAAAGTATTTCTTACATCTTTTAGGGATGCCTGTGTCTTTCTAAATTATAAATTGGAAGGAGTGCAGAAAGGAGAACCCTGGTAGAAGTGATAAAATCTTTCGAAGAAATTTTAAGGAAGCTTGGAATTAAGATTCACGAATATCCTTTGTTTCCAGATATCATTACTACCTTGTAGGGTTTAATTTGCGTATACATTTATTGAAGCATAGCATCTAACTAATATGCATTTCCCCCCAGAGAGTAATTATTCAGGCAAATCTTTAATTAGGTCAGTGCAAAATGAATATTCACACATCTAATTTTGAATTATTTGCACCTCCTGTTACAATTTTTCAATGCTAAATGCTCATCATAATATCAATTCCTTTTTGTCTACTGGCTTTATCAAACCAAGCTCATCATTTTGTTCCATCAGCATCCTGCACACATGAGACAGGGTTTCAATATTTATTTGTTTTTTGTTAAGATATATCGTGTTTATGTTTTAAGTTTGATAAAGGTACTCAATAAGATTGTATTTTTAATTTTTTTTAATGACAGTGCATTTAGGGTGAAGTCGATCACTTTCTTCCCATGTAGGGAGATATATAGTGGTTACAAGATATATAGTGGTTACAGTTGGCGGGACAGTTATTATGGGGCAAAGTGGTGCACTGCTGTTTTTAATTTTCCTCACTCCTCATGTAGCAAATAAACATTAATTCCTTATTTTGTTTCTTGTGTGGAAAACCCTTGAGCAGTTTGTGCTTGTTATAATGGCACATATTATCTAACCCTCATTAGTAGAAACACAAAAATGTGTTTAGAAAAGGAGTTTAAACTTCTGGTTCCTCAGCAAGCTCATGAGAGTGACTTACAAAATTCTACCTCAAGAACTGACAGCACCAAATTTGATTATAGGGAGTTAAGTAACTGACCTCAGGTCGTTATCCTAAAACCTGAAACCTATCGAGAGCTATAACTGACCCAGTGGGCAAGCTGAAATGTTTTCCTTAATCTTGATATAAATTTTATGTTAACAAGCAGTCCTCTTGTCTTCAAGACTACCTCTGCTAACTGGGTCAGAAAGGCAAAAATCTTCCATGTTAGAGATTACTTTTTATTTTTTCTAGTTAGTTTGGTTTTTGTTTTGTTTTGTTTGCTTTGCTAAATTGGAACTTTGTTAAATGTCCAGATAATGTTAAATGTTCAGATAGGGAGAAGTCACCTATTTGGCTGTCCTATAATTTATAATATCAGGTGAATGATTCACCAGATCTTTTCCTGAGGATAGATTTTAATAAAGGGATAAGAGATCAAAAGGAGGTTTTGCATGGATTTGGTTGTGTGGAATGGGGAGGACTAGTAATTAGAGATAAGTAGCAAGTTATTTGAGATATTTCCCCTATTTCACAGTCTTGCCTACATAGGTTTGTTTGCATTATCTGTTTTGCCAGACAGGAATAATGCATATACTTCCTCTAGGTCAAGTGTTAGAGCGTTAGCCATCTACAATCCTAAATGAAGGGCATTGACCATGCGGTTATCTTTTGCAGTACTACTGCACAATGTTTTGCCTTCTAATTTGGAAGTAAGTCACATATAACACAGATTATTCATTTGTTGCATTTGATATCATGTAGCAGAATTAGTTTAAGATATCATTGGAAAAGTAACTGAAGTATGCACACGTTTTACGATGTTTATGGCTGTGCTAAAGATCTTGGGAAAAGAGCAGTGTTTAAAATGTCTTTGGAGACAACTATTGGCTTCTGGATTTAATTACAGTTTAGTTCTAGATTCAAGAACAGTGTATTTTTATGGTGAAAACCACCATTTCACCATGTAAGGCTTCTTATGTCGGCTTTGTGGTTGTATAACAAATGTGTGTGCTATAAATGAGAATTTTGAACAGGAATTTGGTGATCTCATACATTCCTTTATTCATTTTTTCATTAAGCAAATATTTGTTGAGTGCCTACTCATTGCTCTTCACTGTGCTCAATTCTGGGAACGTTGAGGGGAAAAGGAGAGCAGATCCCTCCCCTAATAAAACTTAAGGCCTATTAGGGGAGACAAATAAACAGGAAACTAAACAAGATAAGTATAAATCTTGAAAGTACAGTGAGGGGAGCTTAGGAGGTGATGTGATAGAAAGGAACGGGCAGAGGCAACCTTAAGTAAGTTGTTTAGTAAGAAACCTGCCATGGGTGATGGTCGGTGTTTCTGAGGAAGGGCCAGAAGGCCTTGCTCACTGGTGCACACTGAGAAGTGCTGCGAACACTGGAGCACAAGGCCAGAAAGGTAGGCAGGGCCCACATCTCGTGAGGTATTATAGACAAATGGGAGGGTTTTATTGTAAGAGAAGTGGAAAATCATTCATAGTTTTCTAAACAGGGAAGCAATATGATCTAATTAATGTTTTTAAGAGATCTCTCTGGATTTCACTGGAGAATTAGAATAGGAGAACAAGGCTGGAAGCTGGGAGATCAGTTAGGCTGCTGAGATGCATGCAGGTGAAGGTGGTAACAGTGGAAATAAGTAACAATTGATAGCTTATGGATAATTTTTGGAGATAGAACCAGTAGAACCTGCTGATTTTAAAAGACAGAAGAAGAATAATTAAGGATATCTTTGTTTTTAATTTGAGCAAACTAGGTGAGAGACAGTGTCATTTATTGAGATGGTGGAGACTAGCCTGAGGAGGTAGTATCAAGGTGGGAATCAAGACTTATATTTGGCTGTGCTGAGGTTGAAATTCATGTTAGACATCTATATGGAGATGTATGATCTATGAGTCTATAGCATAGATAATAGATCAGAGTTGAAAATACCTATGCTGAAATTTTCAGTGACAGTTAAAGGCCAGGGATGAGATAAGTTTGCTTCAAGAAGACAGCATAGATTGAAAAAATCTGGACAGTCCAGGAATGATTATCAGGGAACTTTATTGGTTGGAGGTCAAGTACAGGCGAAAGAACAAGAAAATAAGACCAAGGAGTCACTGAGAAAGTAGGATAAGAACCAGCAGAGTGTAGTAACATGGAGACCAACAGAATAGAATGTTTTGAGAAGGAGAGAGGAGGTCAGCTGTGGCTAAAAAGTGAATCTAGAGACATTGTCATTGAATTTAGCAACACAGGGTTTTGCAGGTGACCTTGATGAGGAGTTTCAGAAGCATGGTAGACAGACATCAGAGTGAAGTGTACTGAAGCGTGATTGGTAGGAGAAAAAGAGGACAGAAAGAAAGTTAAGCCAAATCTTTTAAGGGCTTTTGCTTTGAAATGGGGAGAATAAAATGGTGGCTGGAGAGAATATGAGGTCAAAGGAAATGTATAGTTCTTAAAGATATAAAACTCTTAACCATGTTTTTGAATACTGAGTAGAGTGACTTAATAGAAAGGAGAAATTCATGTTATAAGACAAAGATAATATCTTGCAAGAGCAAAATCCCAGAGAAGACAAGGGAAGGTGTGGGATACAGAACACAAGTGGAGAAGTTGGCCTTTAGTAAGAGAAGGAACTCCTCCTCCTTTATGACAGGAGGGAAGGCAGAGAGGATGCATACAGATGTAGGCAGGTTTGTAGATTCAGTGATAGGAAGATGAGGAATCCTCATCTAATAGCTTCTGTTTGCTCAATAAAGTAAAAGGTATAATCATTAGCCAAGAATGAGTAAGGGAAGGAATTGAGACAGTTTAAGGGAGAAGAAAATGTGTTAAATAATCACTATAGAGAGTAGGAAATTGACTTTATTAGGAAACATAAAAGAATTTCCTGGCAATTTTGAGTGCCATGTGATATTAGCTGATGTGACTGTGATGTGCAACCAGTCAGCCCATTGTGTGATTTCTTCCAGCAACATTAGATACTCAGATACAGATAGAGATAATGGCAGAAAACTGTGTTAAAACTGGGTCAGAGTTTTTCTGGGGTGGCTAAGAAGTCGGAATAAGGCAGCAACTGTAACGATGGATCATGGAATAAAAAGTAAGGAAATAAGTAAAAGCTACAAGGTTGGTGATGAGCAGTGAAAAAGTAGAGGGATGAGTGACGGTGACTGTGAGGTAGTAGAATTTGTGAGTTGTTTGTCTGAGGAAATGAAAAGGTAGGAGGATGTAGTCAGAGTAAGATACTTGTGTACAAGATGAAGGAGGTAGAGTGGTTCCAGTTGAAAACTAGGACTAGGATATTAGGGGCAGCCTGAGAAGGCGAATAGGGAGAGGTTGTTAGAGGTGATGAAGTCAAGGAATTAAGACATCAGAGTATTAGATGGCTCATTCACAGGATGTTGGTGTCACCCAGAAGGATGACAGAGAAGATACCAATGTCGTCAATGAATCACCCAAGTTTGATAAACAAGACTGGTGAGAAGGTTTGATGTATGCCACATATTTGGGTGGCATAAGGAGTTAGGGTTTATAATGGGACTAACTGCATTACAAATGTGAAAAAAGGTCAAGAACGCTCATCCCCACCTCCTGACCCCAGGGCACACAGAGAGTAAAAGAAAATTAAAAAGCCTTCACTAGGGAAGGCTGGTTTAAAGAAAAAAAAAAACAATGTGTTCCAATCTGGGTATAGCAAGGTAAAAAATATTTAAGAAGAGATTCAGAGTTGAGGAAAGTTTGGTGATTGTAGATACAGGATTTTAGAGGACACATAAAAATGTTTAGAGGATGGGATGAATTGGGAGATTGAGATTGACATATATACACTAGTATGTGTAAAATAGATAACTAATAAGAACCTACTGTATAAAAAATAAATAATTTAAAAAATGCTTAGAGGAGAGTAGAGGAGTTTAGAGGAAAATTAGGAAATTTGCAAAGAGCCTTCTGGAGATGAAAGTCTAAGTGATAATGAGTGGTATGATCTGGGAGGTTTGCTTTCTGCTGGTGGCCAGGAGTGTGGCATGATGAAATTAGTCCTGAGAGCATCAGAGCGAAAGGAGGACCAGTCAGTTCTATCCGGGTGCCTGAAAATTTCCCTGATGTAGATGTGGTACTCCCCATGGGACTAGATGGTGATGCCAAGGCTCTGCAAGTACTGTTACCGGCTAAGGGCATGGGAGCGTCCTGCATACCTCCCTTAGTTTGCCTCAGTCTGGGTCCTGCTAAGTCTGGTGAGTCTTCTGAGATAGAAAGTGTGTCACTCTTATGCCAGCACATATGAACACTGTGCATGCTCAGAGTCGGTCAAAGTTCCCAACCCTGCCAAAGTGTGCTTCAAACCTGATTGCTGTGGAAAATTCCCTGTGCTCAGTGGCAGGGCAAGGAGGGAAGGGAATGAACTTTCATTGATGAGTATCTATCTGTGCCGGTTCTTGGCAACCTTGTCTCATTTATTATGACTTCAGTCCACTTTTCTGCCCATTATTTAAGCAACAGTTCCAATTCTACTATGATCAGTAAGGCTAGAGAGTGGGAGACAACTGTTATAACTCATGTCATTGTACTAGTGTCTTTAAAACTACCTCATTTGAGGAAAAAAAGTACTGGCCAAGGGAGACTACTTTATTATTATCCCATTACATTTAAGTAGAAATGATACTGCATTTAGAACTTAGATTTCTTGTGTCCTAATCTTTCTGAAGGTTGAGAAACAGTGGAGCCTACAGGGAAGGTGAACTACATTATCCATGACAAAAATTAAACTGGCTAATAATTAAATGCCATGTGTGCTGTGCTGTTCTTTTAGTATGCTACAGTAAATGGTTGCAGTTTGAGGAGATATGAGGGATGTCATCATGAAAAAAAACTGTCTAGTTATTAAGGTACTTCAAAATGTGACATTTTCACCATGACCTTAAACTTGTAGACTAATAGATTTGGTCTTGTGATTATCCCAAATAACTGTTGAACAACTAATTTGAGGGAAGCTGTACCTGCAGATACAGTATTAAATACGACATACCTCCTGACTTGAATGAGCTTACCATCTCGTAAAAGATACAATCAAGTGGCATTAACAACACCCTAACCATCTACACTGGAAGAGCAGGGAACCTAAACTTGGCAGGGCAGACCTCTCAGATGAATGGAGATCTAAGCATCAATAAATAATTTTCACAGAGACCTCTGCATGAAATCGGAATTTCAGTTTTTAAATTTATTATTAAAATGGTTGTGTAGAAAATCAGACTTTTGGTGACATCTTAATTGGCAGCAAGTTAGCTATAAATAAGTTCAGTGTATTCAGTTGTTATCTGTATGGAAGAGATTAGATTTTAATTATTTAATTATTAAATTAATTATAAAATTTACTAAAATAAAAATTTAAAACATGGTACTGTTTCTCCTATCTTTTTTCAGTGGGTACATGTTTTCCCATATCTTCTGTAAATTTAAGAAAAATAATTAAGTCAAATTTAAAAGTATATCTGAGAAGTTGCAAGATGTGATTCTGCAAAAACCTCAGGATAATAAAAATAAAAGAGAAAGTACTTTTAACTTTGTCTTTGACCGTGGTAAACTGTGTTCATATTCCAGAATGTATTCAAATGACTTTAACTCACCTCACCTTTTATTTGGTATTTCTTCTTTAAGATTTAACTACTTTTAGGAATAGTAATGACTCATTCATCCAACAAATATTTATTTTCCCCCCTATTGTGTATAAAGTACCATATAAACTCAGACTGTGATGTCAAGATAAACCAGACAGGAGCCTCCAGCCATAGCATCTTACAAGTACATCCTGACTGACTACAAGTTAAATACGGTCATCCCTCAGTATCCACAAGGGGGGTTGGTTCCAGGACACCCCAAAACACCCCAGGGTAGCAAAATCCATGGATGCTCAAGTTCCTTACATAAAATGATGTAGTGTTTGCCCACAACCTATGCAATCCTCCCACATACTCTAAATCATCTCTGGATTACTTATAATACCTAGCACAATATAAAAGCTATGTATTGGAGACTTCCCTGCTGGCACAGTGTTTAAGTATCCGCCTGCTAATGCAAGGGACACGGGCTTGAACCCTGGTCCGGGAAGATCCCACATGCTGTGGAGCAACTAAGCCTGTGCGCCACAACTACTGAGCCTGTGCTCTAGAGCCCGTGAGCCACAGTACTGAAGCCCACATGCCTAGAGCCTGTGCTCTGCAACAAGAGAAGCCACTGCAATGAGAAGCCCACACACCACAACAGAGTAGCCCTAGCTTGCCGCAACTAGAGAAAGTTCACACACAGCAATGAAAACCCAATGCAGCAAAAAATAAATAAATAAATAAATTTATTTATTTATTAAAAGCTATGTATTGGGGCTTACCTGGTGGCGCAGTGGTTGAGAGTCCGCCTGCTGATGCAGGGGACACGGGTTCGTGCCCCGGTCTGGGAAGATCCCTCATGCTGCGGAGCAGCTAGGCCCGTGAGCCATGGCCGCTGAGCCTGCACGTCCGGAGCCTGTGCTCCGCAACGGGAGAGGCCACAACAGTGAGAGGCCCGCGTACTGCAAAAAAAAAAAAAAAAAAAAAAGCTATGTATTGATAAGTACCTAAAACACAATGTAAATGATATTTAAATAGTTGCTAGCAAATTCAAGTTTTGCTTTTGGGAACTTTCTGGATTTTTAAAAAAGTATTTTCAGTCTGCCATTTTTAAATCCAAGGATGCACAACCCAAGGGTATGTAGGGCTGGATATACTACATTACAGGAAAAAAAGTGTTTTCCAAAATCTTTGAGATAAGCAATTTATTGGCCACCTGGAGACCATCATGATCTTTTGTTCATCATCCAGGTTTTATTTGGACCAGATCCCACATGTATGTAACAGGAAAATTCCTGTTGGGTGCAATTCACTAGCTGATATGAATAAAGCTTAAAGTAAACATACTTTTACATAAAAATTTTAAAAAGCCTCAGTAGCAACATGCTAACCCTCACTAATGCCAAAGCAACAATAATGTCTAATTCCATTTGAACTTTAGAAAACAGGAAATAAAGACCAATACTATATGTTTCATCACTTTTCCCATTTGTCATTATCTAATCAAATCAAATAGAATGCTATCATTGTATTACATATGTATATATGTTTTAACTACTTTTGTAAATTCACTTTTTATTTATTTATTTATTTTTTTATTGCGGTACGTGGGCCTCTCACTGTTAGCTATTCCAAGGAGATGAATATATATGCAGCTGTAGCAGGATTGTATTAAGTATGGCTCTTTTGGCCAGTACATTCCCTTCCAGTGTTGTACAGGTGCTGCCAGTTGTATGTCAGCTATCTTCTATTATTTCTTTTTAAAGCTTTCCTGAGAATAATTCAAATTAGCTTCCATTGTTATGCTTTCTTGTTTAAAAATAATTTAAATTTCATTTGTGATATCTCCAAACAATATATTATTGTTAAAAGGGGGCATTTGTAAATGCCAGCTAGAGGAAAGCATAGTGCTATGTCTACACAAAGAATACCAATTTATTGTTATGTTGTGAAATCTTGATTTAACCAACTGCTTTTTTGAAATACCAACAATTTCTAAAGAAATAATTTTAATGAATAGTGCACAACAGTTATAGATACAGTTTTAGCCATTACAGAAGATTTTTTAAAATTTATTTATTTTTATTTTACTTTTGGCTGCGTTGGGTCTTCGTTGCTGCTTGCAGGCTTCCTCTAGTTGCGGTGAGCAGAGGCTACTCTTCGTTGCAGTGCACTGGCTTCTCATTGTGGTGGCTTCTCTTGTTGCAGAGCACGGGCTCTAAGTGCACGGGCTTTAGTAGTTGTGGCTCATGGGCTCTAGAGCGCAGGCTCAGTAGTTGTGGCGCAAGGGCTTAGTTGCTCTACGGCATGTGGGATCTTCCTGGACCAGGGCTCGAACTTGTGTTCCCTGTATTGGCAGGTGGATTCTTAACCACCATGCCACTAGGAAAGCCCCCCATTACAGAAGATTTTATAAGCACTAACATTTAGGAACAAAAAAAAAATGTTTAAAAACTGGAAGCCTGATAAAAATGAAAGAAACATGGGTACTGGAATGACACATAGTTGGGTTCAAATTCTAGATAAGAACTTGTCTTCACTGACAAGGGAATGAGAATTGTAACTTAGCTTATGTAAATAGACTCATTTCCAATATTGACACTCATCTGTAGATACAGATAGGCAAGCAAGACTCATCAATGCTTGAGGAAAACCAGCTGGTAACAGTGTCACCAAACTCAGCTGACAAATGAAATCACTACAATTTATCTTTTTTCACTGTAGCATTGTCGCAATAGCAACATGGTTGCATTAATTGTTATACATCTATCTTTGGACTATTAATGCAGTTATAGCAAAGAATATGGTATATTTACATGTATTATCATAGAAAGAGAAACATAATATATTCTTAAACAGAAGAAAATAAATTTTAGACTACTATAAAGTATGATCGTATTTTTTTGTTAACAAAATACAAACATATTCATATTTACAAGTAAATCCTCAATAAAAAATCTGGAGCAGTGTATATGCAGCTCTTACAGTGGTCTTTTCGGTGGAGGGCAGTGGATGGGGAAGGGGATTGTGGTGGGGTGCTGCATGAAGGGAGCCCTCCTGTTATATTCTGTACAAGTCTATATTATTGAGATTTGTTTTTGTTTTTTTGTTTGTTTACTTTATGCAAGGCTTTATTTTAGTTGCAGTACAGGAAGCAAAACAGAAACAAAGTTGATGCCTCCCACATCGTAGTCTAGTGTCAAGGAACAGAGATTCTTAATATAAGCTCATGTAAGTGGAAATGGGAATGCTAGTGTTCATTATTCTTTTTTTCTTTTTAATTAATTTTTTCATTGGAGTAGAGTTGATTTACACTGTTGTGTTAGTTTCTGCTGTACAGCAAAGTGAGTCAGTTATACATATACATATATCCGCTCCTTTTTATACTCTATTCCCATATAGGTCATTACAGAGTATTGAATAGAGTTCCCAATGCTATACAGTAGGCTCTTATTAGTTACCTATTTTATATATAGTAGTATGTATATGTTGAATTTGTTTTTAAGGTAAAGATATATTCATATGTTGCTTCTGGAAGTGAAATATAAGGAATATAATTTTAAATCACCAAAACCAGTAAGTTTATTAAATCACTGTAGAATTTTTTAAAAAGAAACTGAAGTTCTTGAGATACTATATACATCTACCTACAGGATCCTACAAAATTTTGCTTATTTCTAGCCTACTTTACTTTCCTAATCTCAGAAAGACATATTTTCGAGAAGAAAAGGAACATTTCTTACTCAGTCCACTGATTGGGAGCCCACAGTGAGCCTGAATTACTCACAATGCAATCAAGTTATTACCTACCAGAAACTGACACCACATGGATGTGTATAATAGGACCCAAAAGAATGATTTAGAAAACTATCGTAGGATGTCATAAATACCTGGAGGGGTGGGGCAGGGACATCTTCTGTGAGGAAGGCAAGCTTGACTACCTAGAGTGAGAAGCCAGAATCAGGCATTTGAAGAAAGACACATTCGAATGGGCAAAGACAGAGGTAGCATTTAAGGCATATTCAGGGGGCAGAGATCAAGACAGATGAAATGCAAAATTGATGAAGCATTTTGGAGACGCTAAGGGGAAAAAAAGCAAGTTGTAGAGAACTGTGAATGGGCTTGTAAACCAAATGTAGAATTAGAAATGCCAAAGGAGGTGACAAGTGGCAAAAAAAATAGATGCAGTACACTGTAGTGACAGAGCAAGTTTGGGGTAGAATAGAGAATGACAACTGTATGCATTAGGTTTTGAAAACGAAAGTGTAATATACTAGAAGGATTAGAGCTGAGCAAACCAAGAACTATACTCTGCCCCCTCTTGACTTTTCTGCGTGTATCTGTGTCATTGTTTCCTTTCTCTCTGCAGATGAGCTTACAGGATCTCTCAGTTCACTGATGTAGATTATCACTCCCCCAGCTCCCACTCTGCATGGTGTAGTCCCATACACAGAAGTACTGGACTCCCTCTCACCCAAATCTCTCATCGCAGAGAGGGATAAATCTGATTAGCGAAGCTTGCTTCTAGAACCCATCCAGTAATCCTCCAGTGAGGAGTAGTGAGCAGCTGCATTGTGCAATCATGACTCCTGTGCGTTAACCCCAATGCGGCAATGCAGTTCTCAGAGAAAGTGGGGGGTTGAGTTGTGAACCAGATACAGTCTCCATCTATTAACTATATAACTATTAACTATATAATAGCCATTGTAGATATTTCCCTTTTGGAACAGTGATTAATAAAAGTATTGCTAAGAAATATTTTGTGACAAAGCATTGGTCCCATGCCACTGCTCACACCAGTTCATTATCAATAATAACAATTTTTATTTTATGGACTCTTTTGGTCTGAGAGAAAATAAACAGGGATTTTAGTCAAAAGGAAAACAGAGACTTCTGTCTAATCAAGACATTGAAACCAATCTTGGGAGGTTTTTTTTTTCCAGTTTTCTAATGGAGGCTGTGTCTTTAGCCATTGCTTTCTGCATCTTAATCTACTTAAATGTTGTAATCAGCTAATATCTACAGGCTTTGATTGCTCTTTGCTGCCCCTGTTTTACAAATGGAAAACAGAAGCACTTAAATAATTGTCTCAAACCTACGTGAGACTGAGAAAAATGGACTCGAATCAATAAGCACATAACTTTAAGTACTAGAAAAGGCTCTAATACTAGAAAGAATGCCTAGGAGAGACAAGAAGCTATAAACCATGATAAGTAAACAATATAAAAAGTTAATAATTGTGAAAGACCGCTAATGAATGGGTAAATTGGACAGCAACCCTATGATTAACTGGTGAGTCACTTGTATAATGATAAATATTATAAGTTCAGAGGAAGGTGATATCCAGCATGACTGGAGGTGTTCAACAATTTATGCATTCCCATGTAGGGATCTTCTCCTTAAATTGAGCAATTAAGACAGAATTTCTTGTAAAAAGGAAAATACCTACTATTTATAGACAGTCTCATAAAGGAGAATGGAATTACAAGACTAAGTAAATAAAATCAAAACTAGGATGTAATTGATTTGAAGTAACACATGAATGGTATACACAATGAGGGCAAAGACAAAGTAAGGATCAAAATGGGTCGCAGCAACTCAACGTAATAAGGAAGCAAGAACTATAATCAGAAGCTGCACAGAATGAAAGGTAAAAATTAGTGAATTTGAGGTGGGAAGCCCAAGTAGGCAGACTGATAGAAGGAATCCATAGAATGGAACTGAATATGTTAAAAAATGAAGATCATTCCTTGTGTTTATGATTGTCAGATCCATAGATACTCACTTGTTTCCAGAACTGTCTTCCAGTTTCTAATTGTGAGACCAGGCTTGTGATATCTCTTGATTGTGAACTTCCATATGATTCCCCTCACATTTATAACATAACATTATAAATGTTATAAATGTATACATGTATACATAATGTATGTAAATGTATACATAACATTTATAACACATATGCCTTTACAATGACTCTTGTCCTGGCCTGGCTTGAGTCTCTCTTCTTTATAACTGGAAGGGCCAAAGTAGAATAATAAATAAATACAGTCAGTTTCTTGGATTGGGCTGCACAACAAAATACCATAGACTTGGTGGTGTAAACAACAGAAATTTATTTTTTCACAGCTCTGGATGCTGGAAGTCTGAGATCAGGGTTGTTGACTTGCAGAGGACCTTCTCACTGTGTCCTCACATGGTGGAGAGAGAGCAACTCTGGTATTTCATCTGATAAGGAAGGCCTAACCGTCATGACTTGGTCTAACCCTAATTACCTCCTAAAGGCCCCAGTCTCCAAATATCATCACATTGTGTAGTTAGAGCTTCAACATGTAAATTTACAGGGGACATAATTCAGTGTATAGTAGTCAGAAAAAAGGTAAAGAAGGCATTCATTCGAAGCCTGGGTGATTGGAAGAATATTCATATTGGTAATAAATATGATGAAAGTAAAATAATGAACCTGTTTAGATTAGGTGAACCCAATTTTAGATATAAGTTTTAGTTATGTTAACTTCGAGGTGACCAAAAGGAGTGAAATATAAATGCTTAGTAAATCTGGAAAGTTTATTCATGATGTGTCAAGATATGTTTGTTTTACTTATTTTACCAAGCGTTCATTAGGACTTCTAAATCTGAGAACCTAAAACTTTTCTTAGTTTTAGGACATTTAGTTCTATTATTGCTTTACATTGCTTTATTCTTTTATTCTCTCTTTCTGGAAGACCTATTATCAAATATTAGAATCAGTCTTCCACATTGTTTGGCTTTTCTTTCATTCTTTCTACATCTTTGTATTTTTAACTGCTTAAGTGAGAATTCCTTGTCTATTGTAATTTGTTCTTCAGCTGTAAGTTACTCTTATTTAGCTCATCCATTGCCATTTATTTACTTATTTATTTGCCATGCTGCATGGTTTTTAGGATCTTAATTCCCCGACGAGAGATCCCAAACTGTGCCCCCTGCAATGGAAGCACAGAGTCCTAACCACTGGACCACCAGGGAATTCCCTCATCTGTTGCTATTTAGATTCACTTTGTTATACAGCAGAAACCAACACACCACTGTAAAGCAATTATACTCCAATAAAGATGTTAAAAAAATTTTTTTTAATAAAAAATAAATAAAAAACATTATTCTCAATGGAAAAAATATGTCAATGATCATTTTTGTCATTTCTCTGAAAACTAATTGACTCTTTGTTGTGAATGTTATAGGCTCTTATTTCCCTGATGACATTAATTAAACTTAATCTAAATTCTTGAGCAGTTTCTTCTGTTAACTTGGTTTTCATGTATATTAATATGTATTACCTGTTTTTCATGGCATTGGTTTTCCTCAGATGTCTCTGCCCTCACCTTTGTAATTGAGATTCCTTGTTAGCTCAAGAAAAAGTCTAGTGAAGTGGTTAAGAGTATGAAATCCAGAGCCCTAGGGCCTGGGATGTGATTAATAACTTCACATTTATATGCCTCAGTCTCCTCACCTATAAAATGAAGGCGTGGGACTTCCCTGGTGGTCCAGTGGTTAAGACTCCATGCTCCGGGCTTCCCTGGTGGCGCAGTGGGTGGGATTCTGCCTGCCAATGCAGGTGACACGGGTTCGATCCCTGGCCTGGGAAGATTCCCACATGCCACGGAGCAACTGGGCCCGTGTGCCACGACTGCTGAGCCTGCGCTCTAGAGCCCGTGCTCTGCAACAGGAAAGGCCACGACAATGAGAAGCCCGTGCACCACTCGCTGCAGCTGGAGAAAGCCCGCACACAGAGCAAAGACCCAACACAGCCAAAAATAAAAACAAAACAAAACAAAACAAAACAAAAGACCCCATGCTCCCAGTGCAGGGGACCCGGATTCGATCCCTGGTCAGGGAACTAGATCCCGCACGCTGCAACTAAGAGCCTGCATCGCAACTAAAAGAGCCCACGTGCAGCAGCGAAGATCCTGCGTGCTGCAGCTAAGACCTGGCACAGCCAAATAAATAAATAAAAATATTTTTTAAAAAATAAATAAAATAAAATGAAGGCAGTTATAGCCCTGACCTCACACGTTTTTGTGAGAATTAAATGGCTAACGTATGCCAAGTTCTGGAATGCAACCTACCATATTACCCATCCCTAGCACTCTAGCTTTTAATGTTATGAGAATAATGAAGTGTTTGTTATTAATAAATACTAGCTGTTAATATTATGTGAATGATAAAGTGTTTTACTGCAGCCAGACCCCAGCGATTGTAAGAGGCTGGACTGTGTTGCTGGGGGAGTATACCAGTTTGTCTGCTGGGTCTGGGGGCTTTCTGTTCCTAGTGAATGTAGTCAGTCAGCTAGGGAACTTACTTCTCCAAGGGGATGGGTGGGGTCTGGAGCTGTGGCTGGGTGAGCATGGTAATTCTTTCTCTCTCCAAGTGTGTGTAGAGGTGGAGGGCTACCAGCTGCTCAAATTTGACATGACAGCTCTTCACCGTATTGGGAGTGTGTCTGCCTGTGGGTCTCTATATTCTGTCATTTGTAGGGATTTATGTTGAGAAAGTGAAGTGCAGCCTATTCTCTGACCCACTTCTTGAGCAGATGCTCAGTGGTTGCTTCTAGTGTGAATTGCATAATCCCATTGGACAAACAATTGTGTAATTATTTTTTCGTTTTTTTAATTTATTTTTTTAAACAGCAGGTTCTTATTAGTTATCCATTTTATACATATAAGTGTACATATGTCAATCCCAATCTCCCAATTCATCACACCAACACGCCTCCCCCCCCCCACCCGCAACTTTCCCCCCTTGGTGTCCATACGTTTGTTCTCTACATCTGTGAGTCAATTTCTGCCCTGCAAACCAGTTCATCTGTACCGTTTTTCTAGGTTCCACATTTATGCGTTAATATACGATATTTGTTTTTCTCTTTCTGACTTATTTCACTCTGTATGACAGTCTCTAGATCCATCCATGTCTCTACAAACGACTCAATTTCATTCCTTTTTATGCCTGAGTAATATTCAATTGTATATATGTGCCACATCTTCTTTATCCATTCATATGATGGACACTTAGGTTGCTTCCATGTCCTGGCTATTGTAAATAGAGCTGCAATGAACATTGTGGTACATGACTTTTCTTGAATTACGGTTTTCTCTGGGTATATGCCCAGTAGTGGGATTGCTGGGTCATATGGTAGTTCTATTTTTAGTTTTTTAAGGAACCTCCGTACTGTTCTCCATAGTGGCTGTATCAATTTGCATTCCTACCAACAGTGCAGGAGGGTTCACTTTTCTCCACACCATCTCCAGCATTTGTTGTTTGTAGATTTTCCAATGATGCCCATTCTAACTAGTGTGAGGTGATACCTCATTGTAGTTTTGATTTGCATTTCTCTAATAATTAGTGATGTTGAGAATCTTTTCATTTGCTTCTTGGCCATCTGTATGTCTTCTTTGGAGAAATGTCTATTTAGGTCTTCTGCCCATTTTTGGATTGGGCTGTTTGTTTAGTATTGAGCTGCATGAGCTGTTTATATATTTTGGAGATTAATCCATTGTCCATTGATTCATTTGCAAATATTTTCTCCCATTCTGAGGGTTGTCTTTTCATCTTGTTTGTAGTTTCCTTTGCTTTGCAAAAGCTTATAAGTTTCATTAGGTCCTATTTGTTTATTTTTGTTTTTATTTCCATTACTCTAGGAGGTGAATCAAAAAAGATCTTGCTGTGATTTATGTCAAAGAGTGTTCTTCCTATATTTTCCTCTAGGAGTTTTATAGTGTCCAGTCTTACATTTAGGCCTCTAATCCATTTTGAGTCTATTTTTGTGTATGGTGTTAGGGAGTGTGCTAATTTCATTCTTTTACATGTAGCTGTCTAGTTTTCCCAGCACCACTTATTGAAGAGACTGTCTTTTCTCCATTTTATATCCTCGCCTCCTTTGTCATAGATTAGTTGACCATAGGTGCATGGGTTTATCTCTGGGCTTTCTATCCTGTTCCACTGATCTGTATTTCTGTTTTTGTGCCAGAACCATATTGTCTTCATTACTGTAGCTTTGTAGTAGCGTCCGAAGTCAGGGAGTCTGATTCCTCCAGCTCTGTTTTTTTCCCTCAAGACTGCTTTGGCTATTAGGGGTCTTTTGTGTCTCCATACAAATTTTAAGATTTTTTGTTCTAGTTCTGTAAAAAATGCCATTGGTAATTTGATAGAGATTGCATTGAATCAGTAGATTGCTTTGAGTAGTATAGTCATTTTCACAATATTGATTCTTCCAATCCAAGAACATGATATATCTCTCCATCTGTTGGTATCATCTTTAATTTCTTTCATCAGTGTCTTATAGTTTTCTGCATAAATGTCTTTTGTCTCCCTAGGTAGGTTTATTCCTAGGTATTTTATTCTTTTTCTTGCAGTGGTAAATGGGAGTGTTTCATTAATTTCTCTTTCAGATTTTTCATCATTAGTGTATAGGAATGCAAGAGATTTCTGTGCATTAATTTTGTATCCTGCAACTTTACCAAATTCAAGATTTAGCTCTAGTAGTTTTCTGGTGGCATCTTTAGGATTCTCTATGTATAATATCATGTCATCTGCAAACAGTGACAGTTTTACTTCTTTTCCAATTTGTATTCCTGTTATTTCTTTTTCTTCTCTGATTGCTGTGGCTAGGACTTCCAAAACTATGTTAAATAATCGTGGTGAGAGTGGACATCCTTGTGTTGTTCCTGATCTTAGAGGAAATGCTTTCAGTTTTTCACCATTGAGAATGATGTTTGCTGTGGGTTTCTCATATAGGGCCTTTATTATATGGAGGTAAGTTCCCTCTGTGCCCACTTCCTGGAGAGTTTTTATCATAAATGGGTGTTGAATTTTGTCAAAAGCTTTTTCGGCATCTATTGAGATGACCATATGATTTTTCTTCTTCAATTTGTTAATATGGTGTATCACATTGATTGATTTGCATATATTGAAGAATGCTTGCATCCCTGGGATAAATCCCACTTGATCATAGTGTATGGTCCTTTAAATGTGTTGTTGGATTCTGCTAGTATTTTGTTGAGAATTTTTGCATCTATATTCATCAGTGATATTGGTCTGTAATTTTCTTCTTTTGTAGTGTCTTTGGTTTTGGTATCAGGGTGATGGTGGCCTCATAGAATGAGTTTGGTAGTGTTCCTTCCTCTGCAATTTTTTGGAAGAGTTTGAGAAGGTTAGGTGTTAGCTCTTCTCTAAATGCTTGATAGAATTCACCTGTGAAGCAATCTGGTCCTGGACTTTTGTTTGCTGGAAGATTTTTAATCACAGTTTCAATTTCATTACTTGTGATTAGTCTGTTCATATTTTCTGTTTCTTCCTGGTTCAGTCTTAGAAGGTTATACCTTTCTAAGAATTTGTCCGTTTCTTCCAGGTAGTCCATTTTATTGGCATAGAGTTGCTTGTAGTAGTCTTTTAGGATGCTTTGTATTTCTTTGGTGGCTGTTGTAACTTCTTCTTTTTCATATCTAATTGTATTGATTTGAGTTCTCTCCCTCATTTTCTTGATGAGTCTGGCTAATGGTTTATCAATTTTGTTTATCTTCTCGAAGAACCAGCTTTTAGTTTTATTGATTTTTGCTATTGTCTTCTTTGTTTCTATTTCATTTATTTCTGCTCTGATCTTTATGATTTATTTCCTTCTACTAACTTTGGGTTTTGTTTGTTCTTTCTCTAGTTCCTTTAAGTATAAGGTTAGGTTGTTTATTGAGATATTTGCTGTTTCTTGAGGTAGGATTGTATTCCTATAAGGTTCCCTCTTAGAACTGCTTTTGCTGCATCCCATAGGTTTTGGATCATCGTGTTTTTGTTGTCATTTGTCTCTATGTAGTTTTTGATTTCCTCTTTGATTTCTTCAGTGATCTCTTGGTTATTTAGTAATGTATTGTTTAGCCTCTATGTGTTTGTGTTTTTTACGTTTTTTTCCCTGTAATTGATTTCTAACCTCATAGCATGTGGTGAAAAGATGCTTGATATGATTTCAGTTTTCTTAAGTTTTCTGAGGCTTGATTTGTGACCCAAGATGTGATCTATCCTGGAGAATGTTCCATACACACTTGAGAAGAAAGTGTAATCTACTGTTTTGGATGGAATGTCCTAGAAATATCAATTAAATCTATCTGGTCTGTTGTGTCATATAAAGCTTGTGTTTCCTTATTAATTTTCTGTTTGGATGATCTGTCGATTGGTGTAAGTGAGGTGTTAAAGTTCCCCACTATTATTGTGTTACTATTGATTTCCTCTTTTATAGCTGTTAGCAGTTGCCTTATGTATTGAGGTGCTCCTATGTTGGGTGCGTATATATTTATAATTGTTATATCTTCTTCTTGGATTGATCCCTTGATCATTATGTAGTGTCCTTCTTTGTCTCTTGTAACATTCTTTATTTTAAAGTCTCTTTTATTTGATATGAGTGTTGCTATTCCAGCTTTCTTTTGGTTTCCATTTGCATGGAATATCTTTTTCCATCCCCTCACTTTCAGTCTATATGTGTCCCTAGGTCTGAAGTGGGTCTCTTGTAGACAGCATACATATGGGTCTTGTTTTTGTATCCATTCAGCAAGCCTGTGTCTTTTGCTTAGAGAATTTAATCCATTCACATTTAAGGTAATTATCGATATGTATGTTCCTATTACCATTTTCTTAATTGTTTTGGGTTTGGTTTTGTAGGTTCTTTTCTTCTTTTGTGTTTCCCACTTAGAGAAGTTCCTTTAACATTTGTTGTAGAGCTGGTTTGGTGGTGCTGAATTCTCTTAGCTTTTGCTTGTCTGTAAAGCTTTTGATTTCTCCATCCAATCTGAATGAGATCCTTGCTGGGTAGAGTAATCTTGGTTGTAGGTTCTTCCCTTTCATCACTTTAAATATGTTATGCCACTCCCTTCTAGCTTGTAGATTTTCTGCTGAGACATCAGCAGTTAACCTTATGGGAGTTCCCTTGTGTGTTATTTGTTATTTTTCCCTTGCTGCTTTCAATAATTTTTCTTTGTCTTTAATTTTTGCCAGTTTGATTACTGTGTGTCTTGGCATGTTTCTCCTTGGGTTTATCCTGTATGGGACTCTTTGCACTTCCTGGACTTGGGTGGCTATTTCCTTTCCCATGTTAGGGAAGTTTTCGACTATAATCTCTTCAGATATTTTCTCAGGTCCTTTCTCTCTCTCTTCTCCTTCTGGGACCCCTATAATTCGAATGTTGTTGCATTTAATGTTGTCTCAGAGGTCTCTTAGACTGTCTTCATTTCTTTTCATTCTGTTTTCTTTATTCTGTTCCTTAGCAGTGAATTCCACCATTCTGTCTTCCAGGTCACTTCTCCATTCTTCTGACTCAGTTATTCTGCTATTGATTCCTTGTAGTGTATTTTTCATTTCAATTATTGTACTGTTCATCTCTGTTTGTTTGTTCTTTAATTCTTCTAGGTTTTTGTTAAACATTTCTTGCATCTTCTCGATCTTTACCTCCATTCTTTTTCCGAGGTACTGAATCATCTTCAATATCATTATTCTGAATTCTATTTCTGGAAGGTTGCTTATCTCCACTTCATTTAGTTATTTTTATGGGGTTTTGTCTTGTTCCTTCATCTGGTACATAGCCCTCTGCCTTTTCATCTTGTCTATCTTTCTGTGAATGTGGTTCTTGTTTCACAGGCTGCAGGATTTTAGTTCTTACTTCTGCTGTCTGTCCTCTGGTGGATGAGGCTATCTAAGAGACTTGTGCAAGTTTCCTGATGGGAGGGACTGGTGGTGGGTAGAGCTGGCTGTTGCTAGCTCAGTAAAACTTTAATCTGCTTGCCTACTGATGGGTGGGGCTGGGTTCCTTCCCTGTTGGTTGTTTCGCCTGGGGAGACCCAACACTGGAGACTACCCGGGCTCTTTAGTGGGGCTAATGACGGACTCTGGGATGGCTCACACCAAGGAGTACTTCCCAGAACTTCTGCTGCCAGTGTCCTTGTCCTCACAGTGAGACACAGCCACACTGCAGGAGACCCTCCAACACTAGCAGGTAGGTTGGTTCAGTCTCCCCTGGGGTCACTGCTTCTTCCCCTGGGTCCTGATGCGCACACTGCTTTGTGTGTGCCCTCCAAGAGTGGAATCTCTGTTTCCCCCAGTCCTGTCGAAGTCCTGCAATTAAATCCTACTAGCCTTCAATGTCTGATTCTCTAGGTATTCCTCCTGCCGTTGCCTTACCTCCAGGTTGGGAAGCCCGACCTGGGGCTCAGAACCTTCACTCCAGTGGGTGGACTTCTGTGGTATAAGTGCTCTGTAGTCTGTGAGTCACCCACCCAGCAGTTAATGGGATTTGATTTTATTGTGATTGCACCCCTTCTACCATCTCATTGTGGCTTCTCTTTTGTCTTTGGATGTGGGGTGTCTTTTTTGGTGAATTCCAGTGTCTTCCTGTCGATGATTGTTCAGCAGTTAGTTGGATTCCAGTGCTCTTGCAAGAGGGAGTGCCCTATTCCCACAGCATGGTGCAGTGTCTCTTTCCTAGTCTTCTCTAAGTACCTTTTATACACCCTACTCCTCTCCTCAGGGATTTTGTACTTGGTGTTCTTTTGTCTGAGATTCTCTCCCCTCATTCTTTGTCATCTAACTAGCATCTCTTCCCCTTCAGAGCCCAGCTTTAGTGAATCACAACTGTGTAATATTGACATAACCTTTTCTCTTCCACTCTGTCCTAGTATCAATATTTGCCCCTTGTCAAAATGGTCATTTTTAGCTATGGATACATGGCAATATACAAAAGTGTTAAAAAGATAAGATCCTTGTTTCTATTCTGTAGTTTAGGATACGTGGCTATAATGTCTAAATAGATCTGTTAATACCACAGAGTATAGATTTTTCCTTGTGAGCTGAGGTTTTCATTAATATATTTAGAAAGAAGAGTTGGGAACAACTGGAAAACATCCTAAGTCCTTGGCTTTTTTGATGAAATTCTAGAAGAGACATAAGAGTGTCTTCATCTATTACTTAGATGAGTTTTCTTAATTATTTTCATGGACTCAAATAGTGTCCTCAAGGGCAGAAAATGAGAATGAGAAAATGAGAAGATACAGGTACCCTAATAGCATCATTGTGTTCTCTCCACATCCCAAAGAATATTTTGAATACGAGATTGGTCGCACAGCTGCAGCAGCTGCCTCTAGAAGCACTGTGTTGGAGTGCACTCAATTTTCCAAGCAGGGTGCTAGTGAGGCTCAGGCATTCTGAAGAGATGATGTGTTCAGTGTCTGAGCTCATGCAGGGTGATGGCAGTGGTGCTTTCACTCCTTCCCTGCAGAGCTGTCATTCTGGCAACTGATCACCAAAACCAAGAAATGGCATATGATAAAAATGATGCTGGTAGAAAGATCTGGAAGGGTGATGAGAATTAATGTTGATTCTCTTTCCCTTTTGAGCTCTTAAATATTCCTGTTGCCTGGAATTTAGTGCTCATTAAAACTCTCCTTGGTAGAGTAGAGAGGGGAATGCCTGTAATGCCCTAAGGGTTGAGGTTTGTGTGACATGCCTTGAAAACCTCATACTGTAATTTCTTTCCTACGCACATCTAACTTCTCTGAGTTAGATTTAATTCATTGAGCCAGAAAGTATCTGATGGCATCAATTTGGCACTTAAACAAACTGTCTTACCCAGCTGGTTAAAGAAAGTTCTGGTTCATCAGAAGTAAAAGTTTAAGAAATAAAAAAAAATTTAAAAACGGAGTAATTCATTTGACAGCTCACTGTTCAGTTCGATTTAACATATGCTGCCCTTTTGTTAAAATGATATCATTTCATTTACTGTGATTCCCATCTTTAGTCTTTTTTTTCCTTTTGCTTAAAGAGCTTTGGCTGAGTTGGGTAATAGCACTGTGTGAGAAAAAAGGAAATTTCAAAATTTTCCTTTGAAAGAAAGAAAAGGAATTTCAAAAGGAACCAAAGATGACTCTTCCCTGACCTTAGTAGAAGTGCAAAGGATAAAGGGAAGCTTGACTTTCTGTTTGTTTTACAGCTTGTTTCCACTTTAATTAAAAAAGAAACTAAGTTGTTACACACCTATCACATTCTCCTTAAGGGAAACAGAGTGCATAAAGTAGTAGAGCTTAGTGATTTGGATCATGAATAAAATCCTGGTTCATTCCCTTCCTAGCTCTGTGGTCATGGGCAAGACTCTTAGCCTCTCTGAGTCTCAGTGTACTCATATGTAAACTAAGAATAATAATTGTATCTGCATTATGGGATTGTTCAGAGGACCACATGAGTCAGTATACACAAAGCACATGGAACAATTTGTGTGTTTGTTAATGGTATTTCTTTTAAAGGAATCCACCTGAAATTATGGGGAAGTTTAAGTTCTTAGACTACATAAAATGAAATTATTTCTGAAGCTGTATGTGAAAATATTTTATATTTGTGATTTCAAGTGTAGTAAATTATTACTGAATAACTTACAAATTATAACTAGGAAGCATGGTAATTAAACAATAATTGTTCTTGTTGATATCATTGTTTTCTGAAGTTAGAATGTTTTTCTTTCCTTTGGATGACTTAGTACAAGAACTACAGAAAACATGTTGTGTTGAGTTTGGAAAGAAAATGTTATCAGTAATCCTGTATTTGCCAGTAATAGCATAGGTCGATAATATCATTACTGTTGGTAGCATGTTATTTCATTTGCAGAGCTGATAAAAAAATCACATTAAACTTTTGCATTCGTTAAATGATAATTCCTTTTAACGTAAATATAAAAAAGACTAGTGGCAAAATCATCTATAATTCTTCGACTGCTTTCTCTTTGTATCTGTCTTATTAACTGTTGATGAAAACACCCATATCAAGGTGTTGACCTCACCCCTCAAATTCAACATACTCCAAACTTAAGTCCTCATCGTTTATGCCTATCTCCCTCTTTATACCACCCCCCCCCTTGCCCTGCCTCCACCAGTACCTGTACACACAGTATCTCTGCTCACCTTCCTTGTCAGATGTGCCTTTGTTTTCCTAATCAACCAATCCCAGAGATGAGGTTGATTCATAATTTAGTTTATTTGATTTATAATTTCTCTATATTACGTTTATTCAGCAGGCAACTAAATCTTGATGAATGTTCCTTTAAAATAGCTCTTGTTTATATTTCTTCTATTTCACCACCATGGGAGGACTCTTGTTTATATCCCTTGTTTTCCATCACACTTCATGACTTAAGACAGAGCCCTCAATTTCTGATTTTCTTCTTTCCATATTAACACTATATTCCACAACCTGTATTTGTAGATCAGATTACATTTTATTAGCAAATCCAGATGCAAGATGCTCATTGTTTTAAAAATGTTGCATTGGTTAATTATCTTTTAGTTGTGGGTAGATGAAAAATGGACATGGAATGATAAAAATCATATCATTGTATCATAAAATAACATTAGAAGAAGTTAAGATTAATTGGCTAAAAGTAATTGTCTGAGATTGAGGTAGATATTAATTTTCTATTTATAGCTAATGCATTAGTTTCCTGTGGCAGTGCCTTAAGACAGCAGAAACTTGTTCTCTCAGTTCTGGAGACCAGACTTCCAAAATCAAGATGTCAGTATGGCTGTACTGCCTCTGGGGCTCTAGGAGAGAATCTGTTCTTTGTCTCTTCTAGTTTCTGGTTGTTGCCAGCTTCCTTGGCCTGAGGCCACATCTATCTGCTTTATCTTCATTTGGCCTTCTCTGTATCTGTTCTTTTCTGTGTCTCTTAAAAGGATACTTGTCTTTGGATTGAAGGCTTGTGAGGTTTCATTTTAAGTGTCAACCTGGCTAGGCTATGATGTTCAGTGTTTGGACAAATGCTAGTTTAGGTGTTGCTGTGCAAATATTTTGTAGATGTGATTAAAATTTATTTTTAATCAGTTGATTTAAGAAAATGATCCTTAATAATGTGTGGGCCTCATGTAATTAGTTGAAGTCCTCAAGATCAAAACGGGAGGTTTCCTGGAAAAGAAGGAATTCTGTATTAAGACTAACATAAAAAACTTGCCTGCATTTCTAGTCTACTGGCCTGCACTGTGATTTGAGACTCAAGACTGCATGACCTCTTAGTTAAATTTCTAGACCTACCGTATGGATTTTAGACTTGCTAGCCCCTACAATTGCATGAGCTAATTCTTTAAAATTAATCAGTCAATCTCTGTCTCTGTCTCTCTCTTTCTCCCTGTCTATCATCTGTCTATCTCCTATTGATTCTGTTTCACTGGAGAACTCTAATACAGGACTCAGCCAGGTAATCCAGGTTGACCTCATCTCCAAATGCTTAACTTAGTTCCTTTGCGAAGACCCTTTATCCAAATAAGGTAACATTCACAAGTTTCAGGGACTTGCTGTGAATATCTTTTGGGGGGCATTTTTCTTCCTACCACAGCTACTCTGTAAATTAGGACTTCCTGTTTCTACCTGAGGGATACCACAGAATATTACCAAGTTTTTAAGAGATGAAACAATTCTTAAAACAGATATCAACACAAAACAATTTTATTCACATCAGCGAATGAATATGTAGGCCAGGTGGAATTTATAACAGAGAAGAATGTCTTAAGATGGATTAATGATTTAATGAATTATAACTTTAAAGTTCATGCATATAGCTATATTTGTTAATTAAGTCTAGAATCTGAGCCACATTTAAAAAAATGAAAGTAATTTACAAGAAAATCCATCCTTCTACAAAGCAGAAACCCATTTCTAAATATTAGGCCTAGAGGTTAGCACATGTTATATTTGTTTTACTAATTTGCATATTTGCCAGAGGTTATGAAGAGTTTTTTTCCAGTGAATAAGTTATTCAGTCTCTTATATATCAGACTGAAATAAATATGATCATATTTTTAAGGTATGTATTAATTCCCCTCTGCCTGTCCAATTTTTTTTTTTAAAGCATGTTGAAAAAGTACAGATTTTTTTCAGATGAGAGTCAGTGACCCAATAGAAAACAGATTTCCATTTAAAAATAATTTTGCATTCAGTGGATAATAAATAGCTTTTGGATTTTGTTGAATGTGGCTTCTTTTAGTGTTCTTTTCTTTCTTATAATTCAAAATCTCTTCTTTTGAGATTCAACAATAAAACTTGGTCTTCTGTACAAAATGGCTGCATCTGGTTTTTTGATTTTTAATTTTCTCACCTTTTTGAAACAACATAAATTTTAAAGATTTTCTCACTGTGTTCAAATAATCAGAGCAGTAGCTTTGTGACTGTATGTCCACTGGCCTGAATCTCATCAGGTATTTGATTTGGGGGTGGTACAGAGAGCAGCTGAAAATGAAGAAAAGAAAGGACTCTCAGCATAAAGGAATAAGCTGTATGACTTTTAAAATAGCCTTTGGAGCTCAACGTTCATCCACAAACTTGGACGTGTTTCAGTAGCACAATTTCCACTGTACTAAAATATTCTTATTCTGACTTATTATTGTTGGGACATCTCAGACCTACCATTGGTGTAGCACTTTTGTATCTCCTCTCTTTCCTAAATTTCCATCTTCATTCCTCTTGGAAACCTGTCATTGTTCTTGTTATTAAATATCTGATGAGAATGTCCAATCTGTTTATAAAATTAGTATTTTCATTTCCTGGTTAATTAGGGAAGTGAGTACTGACCAGGAGGGTTTCTAACAGTGCAGTCTGTGAGGATGACTCTAGGAGAACTCCCTCTTACTAAGTTGCCTCTTTTCAAACTCCAGAGAAAGAGCTGTAAGAGGCTTGGCAAGTTAACACAGAGATATGCTAAGGAAGACTTAGAAAACAACTGACTTGGCATTTGGGAGACAGTTTTTCATTAGCCCATAAGCTGATAGATATTCTTATCTAATAGTATTACTAACAGTCATCTTTAGGTACATATAGTCTGTCAGAAACGTGCCAGGTGTTTTATGCATATTCTTTCCTGTCCCCTCAGCAGGTCTGTCAAGTAGGGGTAAGGTCCATTTTATGTAGAGAAATTCAGGTCCACAGAGGGTAAGGAATTTGCACACAATTATACAGTGGCTGAGCCAAGACTGGAGGTGAAGTCTGTTTATTGCCAATAATTCTTCATGGCCATCGTTTTGTGTTTGGAATAAAGGAGGTGGTTTTGAAATGATCTTTACTTGCTCTAGGCATGTTTCAGAAGCAAACCTACTTTTGTGACACGTGAAGAATTTATAAAACAGTTCAATAATTTTACTTAATTTGGGAAACAGATGAAAGTCTTGTCTGCTGTTCATTGACTTCACATTTAACATAATGAATACATGATGTTTAAATCTACATATGCCTGAATCTTCATCTAGAATCAACTCTGAGAAAGTTCCCAAGGGCAAGGGCTGCTTCCAGAATTCTTCCAAATACTTCGCAGGGTCTAGAAAGTTAAGTCCAAGCAAAGTCATTTACCCTGAGAAAAGAGACAAAGCTGGATAGGATACCAAATGAGCATGCTGCATAGGAGACACAATTTTCTTTTCCCTTCTGCTGATGCTGCCTTTGTGTTAAGTTTAAGGGAGTGTGCTTCTCTGGGTAGCTGCCTAGGGGGAATATCTTTATTTTGGACCATCAGAGATCCTCATATAGTTTCTACTTTGCATACATCAGTTTGCAAGAGCAGTTTCTTTTTTCTTCTTTTCTTTACTCTGTGCACAATAATTTCCTGCGTATGATGTGTACAGAACTTGTTTTCTGTAACTCATTCATCTGGAAGAAGTCCATTATTTTGCTACTACTGAGTCAACAGATGCAAATGCCTCAGAACAACTGAATTTATTGAAAAATCTGTTGCTTTTTTGTGATGATTGTTTGGGTTTGTCTTTAAAATATGAACTTAGTGTTCAGGGTTTTGAAAGAATAAATTCACTTTAGAGGAAGAACGCTGTTGCTAATAACAGCTTTGAAATTTAGAACTGGTTTGTAAAGTCCTCTCTTAACAATGTTTGAATATTTATTGAAGAATTGGTAGTAGCTCTTAGCCTGTATCTAATGCTAATAAAAAACTAACAGACGAAAAAAAAAAAGCAGGCCATGTAGGTCAGTGACCCTTTATCTCTTCCTTTCCATAGAAAATCCTGATTATGGGCAACTTGAAGGCACTTCATGTAAAAGGAGGTTGCTTGTTAGTGGTTGTGTGGAGTTCACTAAGGTCCATCCATTATATGCCTCTTTCTTCTTTCTTGGGGCAGCTTCTTGTCCTTGGATGCATCTGACAAACTGGCGGAGATCACAGACTACCAAAGACTGTCCCTGGGAATCTTACTAATTAAATTCATAGTAAGTCAAGAAAAGCTGGTTAAGTGTAAAGCTGGTTAGGAAAAGCTGGTTAAGTGTAAGCTATCACCACTATTTCACTACAGTGTAAAAGGATCAGAGAAGGAAGTACTTCTAGTCTTACATTTAACCCAATTTGTTAATATAGTCCTAAATTTATTGTCTAATATCATTGTTTAATCACATCTATTCATCGACGTTTCCATTTTGGTGAGATTCCAACTTCTTAAACTGAAATGTCTGGTTCACACAGCGTACCCTCCCTTGTCATATTGCTTCAGGGCCCACAATTTTCCTAATTCTAAACAATTCCCTTATTCATTCTGCTTTATATTATATTAAGCTCTCCCCAGTGTGCTTTTAGTTGAATTGCATTAACTCATTGTTCCCAAACACATACTGGCTCCTTCCATGGAAAATAAACCCCAAATTGGACACACAATGTCCTGAGGCTGCACCAAGACAAAAAGTCACGAATCTTTGCTCTCATTTCTTCAGACTTCCTTACATCAGCCTTTTCCACCACTGCTGTGAGAGATTTCTGCTAATGTTACTTCTATTTTAATATCCCTATAAATATGTCTTTCTTTTATCATAATCTAGAAGATACATAGGTGATTATTGAGTTTCTACCAAAGTCTTCTGTCCCTTTTGATTTCATAATACAACTCTGCTGGGTGTTATTCTGGAACATTTGAGTATGATCTTTTTCTCCCCCCTTCACTCCCCCACCCCCCCACCCCCCGCCAAGGTGATAGAGCATGATGAGGACATAGAAGTTACTTGGTCACCCTCCTTCCTTTTGAAAAATAAGAGAGCTAAAGGGCATCAAAGTTAAGTGACTTGTCCAAATATCTACAACTAATTAGTAACAGAGATGAAATTTGAACTTAAGACCCCTTACTGTAAGTCCAGTATTATTTCTGTACTGTTCCACTCTCAAAACAAAATGGAACTTGGGTGTTTGGTACAGTGCAGTTTGACTACCCCAAAAGGAATGTGAGGAAGAACCAAAACGTAGGTTTCCTCAGAACGCCCAAAATTTCACCCAGTGCTCAGGTAGGCAAAGCTTTATTTAGCTTACTTCTTTGCTTTTATAAGTTATATTTAACTTGCAGAAGCACTTTGACTTTTTTCAGGTGATTTTCGTGATATGATCTAACTTTTCTATGAAGAAAATAAGATTCATCTGCTCTGGGTGTCCTGGAAAAGACCTAAAATGTAGGCAAGTCAGTAAGCCTAGGAGCATCCTCACAGTTCTGATGCTTCTCAGCACCATTCAGGGTCCAGGGTCATCATAGGCTCCTGGTGGCCAATTCGGTGAGGGTGCTGTTTTATCCTATGCTGGATGACTGCCAGCCAGGCCAGGGTGCTAGATTCCTTTTTAGTGATCTGCTAATATAAGAAACGTGTTTCATATAATAGTGCTTCAGAATTTTGTGAATTAACACTTGTTTCTCATCTTGCTTGCATTTCATTTTTATTGTTTTAAAATATATTTTGTACGACATGTGTTGTAGTGACTTTGGATGGGAAATGGTTCTTTACTAAAGCTGTCCCATGATAGTTTCCCAAAACTCACAAGCAGGACTTTCAAATAACAGTGAAATATCCCCCCTTCCTAAAGCCTTCTCTAATTCCACTGGCCGAATAGTTCTCTTCCTCTTCAGCATTATAATCATTGAATATTTGTACATTTTTGTATGAATTTAACACCTTCTACATTTTTTATTAGATATGTTTCTATAGTTCTGTTTTGTAATAGGTTTTGAGCACAGAGACCATTTATAAAATTGGCATATCCTTTACAAACTTAGTAGAATGGTTTGCATGCAGAGGGTATTCAAATATTTTCTGATTGAATGACGCTTTGAGATAATAAAATTTCGTTCCCTCTCCCAGCTTCTCAATTAACTATGTAATAAAAACGAGAGTATTTATATAAAACAGACATTTTAGTGGTAGAAATGTGCATTTAGAAGATTTGAAGCTGTTTCTAGTATATAAGTAGGAGGGAGATCAGAAGGAAACCAGTCTTGAGTAACTAGATGAAGTCATTGTTATTCTTAGGTGGAAATTTGGAATTATTTATGTTCCCTCTCAATCCTTATCTTACATGCAAAACACTGTGGCAGTCCAAGCATGACCAAAGGTATTATTTCAAAGTGTCATTTTGCTATATGATTATGTTCTGGTGGAACAAACTACAAATTCAATAGAGTATGTGCCAGCCTGACGTCTCAAACTCCTTCTTGAGATTTTCCTCACATTCATTGTCATTTTGAAATGGAAACATGTCATGTTATGTGGTGAGGCAGAAGACACTGATGGGTGCCTTTACACAAAGAACCCTACAAAGGGGCTTTTACTTTGGGAGTTACCATATCTGGGCCGTATTATATCAGTTAAGTCAGTACGTTGATGAGGAATCTTCTTGGATCAAAATAAACTCACTGAGACCGATGCCAAAATGCAGCTTACTAATTAAAAATAATATGTACAATGTCAAGTCCAACATATTGACATCAGTGATCACTACATTCTTTGTCTGTGAGCAATTATCTGGGATGCTAAATTGTAACAAGAATGTTGCTTGTTGAAACAGAATAAAAAGAACACAGTAAAGGGGCATTGTCGTTGAAGTGACTAGTTCATTCTGTATCCAAATAGAAAGCTACTAGATATTTTTATGGAGAGCATGAAATATGAAGGTGGTAAGTTGTGTGACTCAAGTATTTGATACCATCAGAATCAGACTATGAAACTCTCCTGGATCCATCTATATTTTTAAGGATGTACCTGCCAATTAGATTCTTATAGGGGTATGAAGGGCATTCTATTTTCTGGATTTTATTTTCATAGCTTCTCATGCCAAGTTTTGTTCTTGTGGCTTTACTTTTCTCTCCTCCTAGCTTAATTGACCATCCTCATGTTCTTGCCATCTTTTCTCTAAGCAGTTTATTAGGTCCCACTTTCTTTGATATGATAATTTAAATGCCAGATTGTGATTGAGATATATACACTACTATATATAATATAGATAACTAATAAGGACCTACTGTATAGCACAGGGAGCTCTGCTCAATACTCCGTAATGACCTATATGGGAAAAGAATCTTAAAAAGAGTATACATATATGTATAACTGATTCAGTTAGCTGTGCACCTGAAACTAACACAACATTTAAATCAGCTCTACTCCAATAAAAATTATTGAAAAAAAACTTTAAATGCCATCCATCCTGAGGTTATGAGCCATGTGGCTAGATGGGAAGAAGGCATTCCAGGCCCAGGAAAAATTCAGAGCAAAGATCCTGGCTTGTGCCTGGATTATTCTGAGAATAAGGAAAAGGTTAGTATGGCTAGTAGGCACTGAGCAAGAAGGAGAAATATAAGAGATGATGTGTTAAAATACCACAGTGGGGCAATGCATGAAGCTGGGAATCCATTAATCCATGGAGGAGATGATGATGCTTGGATTGGAGTGGCATCAGTACAGGTGGTAAGAAGTCGTTAAATGGTGGATATGTCTTGAAGAGAGTCAACAGGATTTGCTGATGGATTGGATGTGGTGTGTGGGAGAAAGACAGGAGTCAAAGATGACTCCAAATATTTTGACCTGACCAACTGGAAAGATAGGGTTGCCACTGAGATGAGAAGGACGATGTGGAAAGCAATTTTTTCTCCCATTTTGTTCAGCCATGCAAGTACGGAGTAAGTGCTGCCTGGATGTATTCACAGATATGTTTTCAAAAAAGGAGTAAGTGAATCAAGAGAGTGACAACAGTTGACGGTGTATTTTATTATAATGATTATAGTAATGGACCATGGATTTTAAGCTAAGTCAGGAGGGAAGTGAGGGCATAAGTAAAATGCTAATGGGATCAATCAGTTGTTGGTCCTGGAGGTGTTGAATAATTGTGGTGGTACTAAAAGAGTGCGTTGGAATGAGAGAAGATGATGGTCATAGAATGGGATAATGGAAAACGAAATTATGGATGGGTTGCATTTATTTGTAATAAGATAGAGCGTATGGCTTGGAAGTGAAGGGCTAAGATAAAGTAGTGATAAGATCATTATATTATTAGAGGTGAAGAGGTTAAGGATTTGAGAGGCCAGAGTATTGGGAAGCTGGTTTTAGTGGATGTTGATATTACAAAGAATTATGACAGCATTGAAGATACTTGCAGGAAACGGAGCTAAAATTTTCAAGCATTGAGGGACAGTGGTCCAGATTTGCCGTAGCTGACTGTGACAAGGAGGGATAGCAGACATAATTTGATGACAGGACATGCAAAACTGGGTATTTCTGTAGAGGAAAGATGGGGGATATGTATAGTGGTAGTTAAGGCACCTACCAAACTTTTATACTTGGTGGTACTAAGCTTTAAGAGAAAACAGTCACTCCTCAAGAAGGTTCCAGGGAAAGTGTTGCCCTCATGGGGGAAATGTTAGAGCAAGAAGATGAAAGGAATGGAATGTTTAGGGTAGAAGTTGAGAATATGAATTATGAATGTTGGCATATCTTCTTTTTTGACTCGATTGTGATCTCAGAGATGTAGACTGTATTTTATTCATCGTTGGGTTCCAAGAGCCTATCACAGTAAAGCATGGTTGAATGATTTAATGTTGTATAGGTTCCCCAAAATAATTTAGAACTCTTTAGAGAATAAATCTCAGCCATAGTTTAGGTTTGTGAAAGTTTAATGTTTGTCAGTCTATAAATAACTCTCCCAGTGAATAACTGGGTTCCCAACCCATAAATGTCCAGGCATTTGTGTGTAGCTATTTAATATTTAAGGTGCCAGCACCTCTTCTCACCCCTTCTTCAATGTGGCCTGTTTTCATGTTGAATTTAATTTCGTTTGTAATTCTTTATTGGTTCTCCAGCCAACAACTAATTGTCATTATCGTACACAGAGCACCACGAATTCCTGTTAATTAGCCCTATAATCGCAAGTGAAAGAATTGAATACACTTGAGTTTCCCATGAAAATTAAAAAATAAGATGGAAATCCACTAATTGCCTATTTCACTTTCAGAAGATTTTATAATTACTGGGGAGTCTCTCTGCTGCTTTGAATTGATGCCTCTGACTGTAAATTATGGTCCAGGTGCTCACAGGATGGGCTGTCTTCGGTTGTGCCAATTTCCTGTTTGTTAGTAGTCACCAGGAAAACACTGGGAGAAAGATACTACTCCTGGAAGGAGGAAAGACTGTGTAACAAAATTTCTACTCCCTTTCCTCCCATAAAAATCTCTGAGTGTGGGGAATTCACTTAACATCCCTGGGTGTGTATTAGGAGGGATATGGCAGGGCAAAAGGGATGCCAAGCACAAAAGTCTGGATGGAAAATAGGAAAAAAGATCACACCATACTACATTTCTTTAAGAAGAACACAGTCTTGAATAGTATAATTCTATAACAACAGTTTCTAAAAGATTTCATCAGTTATGGTGGTATGTGATGTTTATAGTCATTTTGTAGTCTGCCACTATCAGGGTCTAGCTCAAAGAGCTGATCTTTCACTTTAGGTGAGCTGACAGAGCGTATTAAAATTAACTAACACTATTGACTGGCCAGTCTCTAAATGCCAGGTGCTGTGCTAAGCACTTTCTATGTATTATTTCACTGAGTCTTCCCAATAACGCTATGAGGCGGGTAATGTTGTTAAATATAATTTACAGTTAAAGAAACCAGCAGTAACTTTCCTAAGATCACAGAGCTAAATAGGTGTCAAAGCCAGCAGAGCAGGCAGACTGACTTGAGAGCCCAGGCTGAACTGCCCCTCAAAGACGTAGTTCCTCATAAACAATCTGTTCCAGAAGTAAGGCCTACATCAGTGTAATGATTTGCTAAAGCCCTTTCAGGTAGTCGTACATATATTCATTCCCTGATTTGTTTACTGATCTGAAATACTTTATTGAGTCCTTATTATGTCAGTACCAGAAATGACCTTGGAAATCAAGTAGCCCAACTCTCTTTGCACCCTCCTGTCCTGCTACACTCTTCATGCACACTCAGGGATGTTAAGTGAATCCTCCGCCAAGAGTTTTATATCAGGAAAGTGGGTGGAAATCTTGTTACATAGATTTATCAAAGGAATGCACATTGCAACTTCGAGTCTCGTTTCCAGTAGGAATTCATTAAAAATACATGATAAATGAGTGTAATTGAGATATTATAGGTTTGTGAAAATGCACAAATGCATAAAACTAGTTACTAGCAAAACCGGAACTGAAACCAGTGCAGTATAACTCTAAGACAAGGCCTCCAAGAAATCTTTGGTACAAAAATGGAAAAATGAATAACTTGGTTTCTAACAAAGGTTAGAACAGATACACTTTAAAGAAGTGGCTTCTTGAATTGTCTGTATACATGAAAAAGAATGGTGCCTACAAAATGCACATATTCTTAAGAAGAATTTGAATATATATGTTTAACTGAATCACATTGCTGTACACCAGAAACTAACACAGCATTGTAAATCAACTATACTTCAATTTAAAAAACTATACTTAAATTTAAGAATTTGAGTATATGTGTTTAACTGAATCACTTTGCTGTATACCAGAAACTAACACAGCATTGTAAATCAACTATACTTCAATTTAAAAATGTACATATTCTTAAGGCATCTAAATTTCTGTAAACACTGAACACAACAGCAAATACATACTTATTTTAAAGCAGGCTTTTAAAAAAATAAGGTACAGCTTTATACATATCTGAACAAAACTGAGTTTCTTAATTTGGGGGACTTACTATGAATTCTACCTTGGACCTAATTTTTTTTTTTTTTCTGTGATTTGTTCTAAATTTTCTTCTTATTCAGTATCAAAGACTCCAGAGCTCCTTATTTCCTGCAGGTCATTTAGACACCTATTTCTCTCAAACACACATAGTCTCTACAGCATGACAAACTGTCCAAGTTAGCATTTTCAACCAACCTAATTCTACTATCTTTCCCCACAAATGATGGTAGTCAGAAGAAGTTGTGTTAAAGATTTGACAGTGTAAAACCCTGGAACTTAATTCATAAAGAGATATTTTTCCCCCAAACCTCCCTTCTGCCATCTTCACAGTATTGTTTTTCTACAGTTATGTATACCTTGATTTACATTTACCATCTATTTTTCTCTATTACAGTTTGTTGCTAGTCGAAAAGGCTCAAAATGTGGCTTAAATTTAAGAGAAAGATCCTTTTTAAATACTTAAATACTATATAAGTAAAATTTTTACCGAGATTTTGTATAGGAACGTTAGATGATTATTTGATGTCATAGTCTAAACTTTTAAGTCTAAAATATTCATAAATGAAAAAAATTCTCTAAATTGACTTTTTTTAACCTTAAGGTTATAAGTAAAGTAGACTAAGAATTACTTTATTTTTTTTGTAAAATTTTTAAAAAAGCAAAGACACTTGGTACCTTGCTTCTTTTTCATATTAGTGCTCCCAGTCCTGTTAACATTTTCATATTTTGTGAACAGCCAGGTTCTTCAAAAGGTAATCGTCAGAACTTGAGAAACAGCTTTCCTTTCCATTTTAACCTGGGTATACTCTCAGTGCAGATGTTTCTCTTCATTAGAATCATATTGAGCTGCATGAGCTGTTTATATATGTTGGAGATTAATCCTTTGTCCGTTGATTCCTTTGCAAATATTTTCTCCCATTCTGAGGGTTGTCTTTTCGTCTTGTTTATGGTTTCCTTTGCTGTGCAAAAGCTTTGAAGTTTCATTAGGTCCCATTTGGTTATTTTTGTTTTTATTTCCATTTCTCTAGGAGGTGGGTCAAAAAGGATCTTGCTGTGATTTATGTCATAGAGTGTTCTGCCTATGTTTTCCTCTAAGAGTTTTATAGTGTCTGGCCTTACATTTAAGTCTTTAATCCATTTTGAGTTTATTTTTATGTATGGTGTTAGGGAGTGTTCTAATTTCATTCTTTTACATGTAGCTGTCCAGTTTCCCCAGCACCACTTATTGAAGAGGCTGTCTTTTCTCCATTGTATATTCTTGACTCCTTTATCAAAGATTAGGTGACCATATGTGTGTGGGTTTATCTCTGGGCTTTCTATCCTGTTCCATTGATCTATCTTTCTGTTTTTGTGCCAGTACCATACTATCTTGATTACTGTAGCATTGTAGTATAGTCTGAAGTCAGGGAGCCTGATTCCTCCAGCTCCATTTTTCTTTCTCAAGATTGCTTTGGATATTCGGGGTCTTTTGTGTTTCCATACAAATTGTGAAATTTTTTGTTCTAGTTCTGTGAGAAATGCCATTGGTAGTTTGATAGGGACTGCACTGAATCCATAGATTGCTTTGGGTAGTATAGTCATTTTCACAATGTAGTTTCTTCCAATCCAAGAAGATGGTATATCTCTCCATCTGTTTGTATCATCTTTAATTTCTTTCATCAGTGTCTTACAGTTTTCTGCATACAGGTCTTTTGTCTCCTTTGGCAGGTTTATTCCTAGGTATTTGATTCTTTTTGTTGCAATGGTAAATGGGAGTGTTTCATTAATTTCTCTTTCAGATTTTTCCTCAGTGTATAGGAATTAAAGACATTTCTGTGCATTAATTTTGTATCCTGCTACTTTACCAAATTCATTGATTAGCTCTAGTAGATTTCTGGTAGCATTTTTAGGATTCTCTATGTATAGTCCCATGTCATCTGCAAACAGTGACAGCTTTACTTCTTCTTTTCTTATTTGGATTCCTTTTATTTCTTTTTCGTCTCTGATTACTGTCACTAAAACTTCCAAATCTATGTTGAATAATAGTGGTGAGAGTGGGCAACCTTGTCTAGTTCCTGATCTTAGTGGAAATGGTTTCAGTTTTTCACCATTGAGGGAGATATTGGCTGTGGGTTTGTAATATATGGCCTTTATTATGTTGAGGTAAGTTCCCTCTATGCCTACTTTTCGGAGAGTTTTTATCATAAATGGGTGTTGAATTTTGTCAAAAACTTCTTCTGCATCTATTGTGATGATCACTTGGTTTTTATCCTTCAGTTTGTTAATATGGTGTGTCACATTGATTGATTTGTGCATATTGAAGAATCCTTGCATTCCTGGGATAAACCCCACTTGATCATGGTGTATGATCCTTTTAATGTGCTGTTGGATTCTGTTTGCTAGTATTTTTTTGAGGATTTTTGCATCTGTGTTCATCAGTGATATTGGCCTGTAGTTTTCTTTCTTTGTGACATCCTTGTCTGGTTTTGGTATCAAGGTGTTGGTGGCCTCGTAGAATGAGTTTGGGAGTGTTCCCCACTCTGCTATATTTTGGAAGAGTTTGAGAAGGATAGGTGTTAACTCTTCTCTAAATGTTTGGGAGAATTCACCTGTGAAGCCATCTGGTCCTGGGCTTTTGTTTGTTGGAAGATTTTTAATCACAGTCTCAAGTTCAGTGCTTGTGATTGGTCTGTTTATAGTCTCTGTTTCTTCCTGGTTCAGTCTCGGAAGGTTATGCTTTTCTAAGAATTTGTCCATTTCTTCCAGGTTGTCCATTTTATTGGCATATAGTTGCTTGTAGTAATCTCTCATGATCCTTTGTATTTCTGCAGTGTCAGTTGTTTCTTCTCCTTTTTCATTTCTAATTCTATTGATTTGAGTCTTTTCCCTATTCTTCTTGATGAATCTGGCTAATGGTTTACAATTTTCTTTATGTTCTCAAAGAACCAGCTTTTAGTTTTATTGTTGATCTTTGGTATCGTTTCCTTCATTTCTTTTTCATTTATTTCTGATCTGATCTTTATTTCTTTCCTTCTGCTAACTTTGGGGCTTTTTTTGTTCTTTTTTCTCTAATTGCTTTAGATGTAAGATTAGGTTGTTTATTTGAGATTTTTCCTGTTTCCTGAGGTAAGATTGTATTGCTATAAAGTTCCATGTTAGAACTGCTTTTGCTGCATCCCATAGGTTTTAGGCTGTCGTGTTTTCATCGTCATTTGTTTCTAGGTATTTTTTGATTTCCTCTTTGATTTCTTCAGTTATCTTTTGGTTATTTAGTAGTGTATTGTTTAGCCTCCATGTGTTTGTATTTTTTACAGATGTCTTCCTGTAATTGATATCTACTATCATAGTGTTGTGATCTGAAAAGATACTTGATACAATTTCAATCTTCTTAAATTTACTAAGGCTTGATTTGTGACCCAAGATATGATGTATCCTGGAAAATGTTCCATGAGCACTTGAGAAGAAAGTGTATTCTGTTGTTTTTGGAACAAAAACATCTTGTTCATCTTGTTTAATGTATCATTTAAAGCTTGTGTTTCCTTATTTATTTTCATTTTGGATGATCTGTCCATTGGTGAAAGTGGGGTATTAAGGTCCCCTACTATGATGTGTTACTGTCGATTTCCCCTTTTATGGCTGTTAGCATTTGCCTTATGTATTGAGGTGCTCCTATCTTGGGTGCGTAAATATTTACAATTGTTATATCTTCTTTTTGGATTGATCCCTTGATCATTATGTAGTGTCCTTTTTTGTCTCTTGTAATAGTCTTTGTTTTAAAGGCTATTTTGTCTGTTATGAGAATTGCTACTCCAGTTTCCTTTTGATTTCCATTTGCATGGAATATCTTTTTCCATCCCCTCACTTTCAGTATGTGTCCCTAGGTCTGAAGTGGGTCTCTTGTAGATAGCATATATACGGGTCTTGTTTTTGTATCCATTCAGCCAGTCTGTGTCTTTTGGTTGGAGCATTTAATCCATTATATTTAAGGTAGTTATCGATATGTATTTTCCTCTTACCATTTTCTTAATTGTTTTGGGTTTTTTATTGTAGGTCTTTTCCTTCTCTTGTATTCCTGCCTAGAGAAGTTCCTTTAGCATTTGTTGTAAAGCTGGTTTGGTGGTGCTGAATTCTCTTAGCTTTTGCTTGTCTGTAAAGATTTTAATTTCTCCATCAAATCTGAATGAAATCTTGCTGGGTAGAGTAATCTTGATTGCACGGTTTAGCCTTTCATTACTTTAAATATGTCCTGCCACTCCCTTCTGCCTTGCAGAGTTTCTGCTGAAAGAGCAGCTGTTAACCTTATGTGGATTCCCTTGTATATTATTTGTTGTTTTTCCTTTGCTGCTTTTAATATTTTTTCTTTGTATTTTATTTTTGATAGTTTGATTAATATGTGTCTTGGTGTGTTTCTCCTTGGATTTATCCTGTGTGGGACTCTCTGCGCTTCCTGGACTTGACTATTTCCTTTCCCATATTAGGGAAGTTTTCAACTATAATCTCTTCAAATATTTTCTGAGTCCCTTTCATTCTCTCTTCTTCTTCTGGGACCCATATAATTTGAATGTTGGTGCATTTAATGTTGTCCCAGAGGTCTCTAAGACTGTCGTCAATTCTTTTCAATTCTTTTCAATCTTTTTTGTTTATTCTGCTCTGCAGTAGTTATTTCCACTATTTTATCTTCCAGGTCACTTATCTGTTCTTCTGCCTCAGTTATTCTGCTATTGATTCCTTCTAGAGTATTTTTAATTTCATGTATTGTGTTATTCATCATTGTTTATTTGCTCTTTAGTTCTTCTAGGTCCTTGTTAAAACGTTTCTATTTCCAAGATTTTGGATCATCTTTACTATCATTACTCTGAATTGTTTTTCAGGTAGACTGCCTATTTCCTCTTCATTTGTTTGGTCTGGTTGGTTTTTACCTTGCTCCTTCATCTTCTGCATATTTCTCTGTCTTCCCATTTTGCTTAACTTACTGTGTTTGGGGTCTCCTTTTCCCTGGCTGCAGGTTTGTAGTTCCTGTTGTTTTTGGTGTCTGCCTCCAGTGGGTAAGGTTGGTTCAGTGGCTTGTGTAAGCTTCCTGGTGGAGGGGACTGGTGCCTGTGTTCTGGTGAATGAGGCTGGATCTTGTCTTTCTGGTGGGCAGGACCATGTCTGGTGGTGTGTTTGGGGGTGTTTGTGAAATTATGATTTTAGGCAGCCTCTCTGGTAATGGATGGTTTTGTGTTCCTGTCTTGCTAGTTGTTTGGCATCCACCAATGGAGCTTGCTGGCCGTTGGGTGCAGCTGGGTTTTTTTGAATATACCAAAGTGCCTCTCTGTTCTTTTTCTCTTGATTTTATTTCAGTTCTCCAGGCAGACTTGTTTCCTTTCCCCATTCATTCAAGCTTTTATTATTCAAGTGGCTGTTACATAGAGAAGACATTTTGCTAAGCATCATGAAGAATACAGTGGCAAAACATGTATAAATCTTGACCTCAAATTGCTGAGCATCTAGTAGGGTAAAGGGAAATCACTTGAAGATACATATTAAAATACAGTGCAAAGAAGACAACAGTGCCTTTGAGGAAATGGAACAGTGCTTGCTGTGCCATGTCTGAGGAGGAGAGGTTAGTGTCAGTAGCATAAGATTAAATTACGCATGTACCACCTGAGGTCCTTTTCATCTAGGCCAGTAAAATTTATTCATATTATTTGTGATAGTTTCTGTTGCTATCCTAGTACCTCAAATTCAATGATATACAACCTGAATTTATCATGGTTTCCGAAAATACTATTTTTGTTTAACCAGATTTTCCTGTTTCTTTCGAGGGTGTCACCCTCATTTCAACTCTGGAGGCTTAAAGTCTTTGTAATCTTTAACCCTTCCCCATTCATCCAGGCTCTGTAAGACAGGATCCATGTCCTTTGAAACTATGCTTTATCTGCTTATTTCCTTCCTGGTTCCAGCCTTGCTTTGAACCAACCATCCGTACTTTGTGAACACACCCTATGCCGTTGCTCTTCGGCACTCTTGTATATCTGTTCTCCTCCATTTGGAATGCCCTTCCTCTACAGTTATTTACTAAAGGCTATAAACAGCTGACTCAGATTCAACCTTGTCCATGTACCTTTCCTGTCTTCTTTTCTTACCATGCATCTGGTGTCAGGACATCCTGCCCTCCCACCTAAAAGTGAATCTCATTTTTCAAAAGGTGATGGACCTCAGTTTCTACCTCTTATCTGGCTCCATCCCATGCTACATCACATTGTAATTATTTGAGAACATTCTTTATTCCTTAACTAGTGTATAAGGGCCTAAAGGAGAAGGACTGTTTCTTTTCACTTTGGTATCCTGAGTCCTGAGGAGTAGGATAGTAATAAATATTTGTGCATGAATTAATGAATATATGAACTCATAACTGTACGTAATTTCAGACTTAAATGATATAATAACATTTCTAGAGATTAATTTTTTTTTTTTTTTTTGCAGTACACGGGCCTCTCACTGTTGTGGCCTCTCCCATTGCGGAGCACAGGCTCTGGACACGCAGGCTCAGCGGCCACGCAGGCCCAGCCGCTCCGTGGCATGGGGGATCCTCCCGGACCGGGGCACGAACCCGTGTCCCCTGCATCGGCAGGCGGACTCTCAACCACTGCGCCACCAGGGAAGCCCCTTGAGATTAATATTTTTGGAAATATTCCTACATACACATTTTCCAAATTCTCTAAAAGAAAAAATATATATATTTAGATACATATAGAGTTTACCTTTCTTGAAATTTAGTATGAAAATAAGCACATCTTCTTGCTAAGGACGCTATGCCTTACTCCTAGTAGGAGTAACATTTGGGGTCTGGGAGTCAATGGTCTTTCCTTGGAGTCAAAGATTTTAGACTAGGAAAATAGTTACAAAAATAGTTGCAAGAGACACACAAATAGTGCCCACATGTGAATGGAAGAAACTTACGGCCTGCTTCACAAAATATTCCAGATTCCACCCCCACATCCTCATTGATTCTGGAATTTGTTTTAATTTCAGCCAAATATACAGTAGAAAAGTATACTGGCAACAACTCCCCCTCCTCCTAACTTGAAGGAGCTAGATACCATAATGTGGCTAGAGTGTGGCACAAGCCAAGATAGGAATTTTTAAAAAGGTTAGTCGAATAAACATGGGACATTCTCATTGTGGAGATGTTGGTCCAGCAACATCTGTATATGCCATATTCAAAGATATATGAAGCAGAATTAATAATCTCTACTATTCAGCACAGTATGTTTAGTTCAGAGAGGTAGGCAAGAGGAGGAGTTGGAGAATTCTTACTGCATATTATACTTTGCAAACAAGCAGCTATTCTATACTGATAAATGGAAATTTGAGATTATTAGAGAACTCTGAATATCAACAGGGATAATTCAGAAATACCTATATTACCCAGTAACAGATCCTGTAACCCTTAAATACATGATGTCTAATTATTGTCTAACTTTTAAATTAACCTACTAGTAGTTTTAACATACATATGGCATATGCATGTATGTATGTATGTATGTATATATCTCCTTTTTTACCTAGAATTTATATTGAAGAAAAATTTTATGTTTTATTGTATACACCAGATAGAAACCTCCTAGTAAGACTGTTTCTAAGAAATATTAAAAATAAATATGTAGTCATAACAGCTAATATCTCTTGAGCACTGAATATTTGCCAGTCACCTTGCTAAGTAATGTATGTGCATTTTCTCAGTTTAACTGCCTGACAACACTGTGAAGTATTATCTCCATTGTATAGATGAGGAAACTGAGATTTAAAGAACTTAAATAACTCATCCAAGGTGAAACAGCTTATAAGTGGTTGTGATAGGATTTTAAATCAGGCTGACTCTGGATCCCAAATACAGCACGTTGGGGGCCATCCATAGGACGTTACCTGCTGTACCTGTGTCCTCTGGGTCATAAATGCCTCCTTGCCAGCTTCAGAAACACCAAATATCATTTCACATGCTCATCATGCCATGTTGCCCTTACTTCGTGGGCCTACACATTGTTTCAGGAAGATGAGAGTGAGCACATGCCTATAGAGCTGCCACATAAAGAAACACATGTGTGCCCTGCAAAGCTGCCCCACCTAAGTATTGTGATCACTGGGATTACAAAGGCATTCGTTTCTGAGATCATTTTTTGAGGTTTTTAAAATTTAGTTCACACATCAGTCTTGTCACCAGTGGCAGTTGACACTTCAACTTTTTATCTGATGTTCAAAAACCATAGATATTATTTGCACTTATTGCTCTAACCAGTCATCACTAAGACTGCTCTCCTATTATAATATTACTATTATAGGAATGATGTTAAAAATGACTTGGATAGGGCTTCCCTGGTGGTGCAGTGGTTGAGGGTCCGCCTGCCGATGCAGGGGACACGGGTTCGTGCCCTGGTCCAGGAGGATCCCACATGTCGCGGAACGGCTGGGCCTGTGAGCCATGCCCGCTGAGCCTGCGCGTCTGGAGCCTGTGCTTTGCAACGGGAGAGGCCACAACAGTGAGAGGCCCGCGTACCACAAAAAAAAATTTTTTTTAAAGTTAAAACAAAACAAAACAAAACAAAACAAAACAAAACCCCAGAATAAATTCCTGTTGACTTCATCAGAGCATCCTGATTGTCTTTGTTCAGTGCTTGAACCTTTGCTGGGGCCCTGCTGGGATCTAGAGGAGATGGAGGAAGACAGGTAGCTGTCTGGAAAAGAGCCCTGCCCGTCTGGGAGGCCTTGGGGAGGCTGTGTAGAGCAGTGGAGGATAAGACGGAGCTACCGGTACCTGACCCCAGCCCTGTCTCTCATGCCCAGCCTCCTTCTAATCACCCACCCCTCTGGGCTCACTTGTGCAATGTGCTGTAGACGTCAAAGCAAGACGTTAAGTACCGAGATTCCTTTTCCTCCAAAGGTTATTCTGAGGATTGATGAGATTGCATTTGTGAAAGATTCCAGCAAACATCAAATGAAAAGCGCTGCCTGCATATCAAGAACCGCTGTATGTGAAGCAAAGCAACATTCTTTACTCTTCTCTGCCTCTGAGACCCATGACAATATTCATCCTTCCATTTTCCCACCTGGATATAGATTGTAGAGAGGACAAAGTGCAAAGCTGAAGCCAGAGCTGCTTTCCATAGACATTTAAGTCTGACTTGTACTGCTGTCATCTCTTCTAAGAAGAGCATTTCCTTTCAATTATATTTTATGCACCTATAGATGTACTTAAATAAATGGAAGTTTCTTTTTTAAAAGATTTGAAGCCAGATCTCACAAGGAAGGCTTTTTCTGGCTGTGGTAATTTTTTTTGACCTTGGGATGCATTTCAGGCTGTATGTATATGGAAAACAGAATGTTGTCATGTTAGGTTTAAAAACAAATATTTTTGCTACATACATTTATGATTTCAATGATTGTTGTCATGTGTAGAATGAAGTCCTTCTCTAGGTTTAAAGAAAATGGTTTTGAGAGAGAGAGAAGATCACAGTTAAGAACACAGATACAAATCTTACAGACTTGGGTTCAAATACTGCATCTGACACTAGCGGCCTGACTCAGGCAAACAGGTCAACCTTTTTATATCTTTGTTCTTTTTTCTATGAAAGTAGAATAATAATAATACTTGTTACACAGAGATGTTATGAAGAAACCAGATATTCATATGAAATACTTGGTATAAGTTTTAAATGAACAGTCACCACTGATGATGCTTTTGTGCTTTTTATATTGGAAGCAAAGTTTGTGCCTTCAGATCAGTATGAGAATTAGAAGGCTAACATTTGTCTCTCTCACTTTCTTCTAATGATCCAAGTGGTATTATGAAGCCATTAAATTTTTCTGTTGTTTGTTTTCTGACAAGCTCATAGTTGGCTGTACTTAGGGAAATATTTTTAGCTCTAAAGAAATACACCTGCACATTTTTATACATACACATGTACTTAAGCATATACGTAAAATTTCTATACATACATCTGTCTGTCTATTTATCTATCTACCTATCAATCAATCGTGAGACTGGTTCTATAAGCCACAAAGAAGTCAATCTATTCTGTGGCCAAGGTGAGTCGATTGGCCCTCAGTTTATTCATCTATAAATGGAAGGTTTTAAGTGGATGAACCCCCTACTTTAAATCTTAAAAAATTTTTAATTTATCCTTTCTTTTTATCTCCAACTATAGTTATATATAATATAATATAGTTATATAAGTCACTTCACCAAGGAAGACTTTCCTTACCCTCTAACTAGGTCAAACCTCCATTATACACTTCCATTGCACTGTGTACCCATCCCTCTGTGTGACCAAACTCTGTAATTTTTATTTTTTGGATAGAACATAATATTTATTACCATTTTTAACAGTTTCTCTTATTTAAAAAAACATTTTTATTGAAATGTAGTTGATTTATACTATTATATTAGTTTTAGGTGTACAGCATAGTGATTCAGTATTTTTATAGATTATACTGTTTAGTTATTTTAAAATAATGGCTATATTAACCCTGTTTTGTACAATATATCCTTGTTGTTTATCTATTTTATATATTTTATACATAATAGTTTGTATCTCTTAATCCCATGCGCCTATGTTGCCCCTTCCCCTTTCCTCTCCCTACCAGTATCCACTAGTTTGTTTTCTATATCTGTGAGTCTGTTTCTGTTTTGTTATATACATTCATTTGTTTTATTTTTCAGGTTCCACATATTAGTGATAACATATGCTATTTATCTTTCTCTGACTGACTTATTTCACAAAGCATAATACACTCTATGTCCATTCGTGTTGTTGCACATGGCAAAATTTCATCCTTTTTTTTATGGCTGGGCAATATTCCATTGTATTATATAAAGCAGATCTTCTTTATCCATTCATCTGTTGATGGACATTTGGGTTGCTTCTGTATCTTAGCTATTGTAAATAATGCTCCTATGAACATTGAGGTTCATGTATCATTTCAAATTTGTGTTTTCATTTTTTCCAGATATATACCCAAGAGTAGAATTGCTGGATCATATAGTAGTTCTATTTTTAGTTTTTTGAGGCACCTCCAGGCTGTTGTCCGTAGTGGCTGCACCAATTTACATTCCCACCAACAGTATTCAAGGGTTTCCTTTTCTCCACCTCCTCACCAACATTGGTTATTTGTGGACTTTTTGATGATAGCCATTCTGACAGGTGTAAGGTGATCTCTCACTGTGGCTTTGATTTGCATTTCTCTAATAATTACCAATGTTGAACATCTTTTCATGTGCCCATTAGCCACCTGTATGTCTTCTTTGTAAAAATGTCTATTCAGGTCTTCTGCCCATTTTTTAATCGGGCTGTTTATTTGATATTGAGTTGTATGAGCTATATATTTATTTTTGATATTAACCCCTTATCGGTCATATCATTTGCAAGTATTTTCTCCCATGACATGTTGTCTTTTCTTTTTGTCATTGGTTTCCTTTGCTGTGCAAAAACTTTTAAGTTTAATCAGGTCCCATTTGTTTATTTTTGCTTTTATTTCTTTTGCCTTAGGAGACAGATCCCAAAAAATATTGCTGCAATTTATATCACAGAGTGTTCTTCCTACATTCTCTTCTAGGAGTTTTACAGTTTCTGATCCTACATTTAGTTCTTTAATCTATTTTTAGTTTATTTTTGTGTTTGGTGTTAGGGAATGTTCTAATTTCATTCTTTTACATGCAGCTATCCAGTTTTCCCAGCACCACTTATTGAACAGACTGTCTTTTCTCCATCATGTATTCTTGCCTCCTTTGTCATACATTAATTGACTGTAGGTGCATGAGTTTATTTCTGGGCTCTCTATTCTGTCTTATTCATCTAATGTGTCTGTTTTTGCACCAATACCATGCTGTTTTGATTACTGTAGCTTTGTAGTATAGTCTGAAGCCAGGGAGCATTATACCTCCAGCTTTGTTCTTTTTTCTCAAGATTGCTTTGGCAGTTTGGGGTCTTTTGTGGAAAGTCTATTATTTTTAGAATATCTATTCTGCACATCACCAGAAGTGCCTGAACATAGTAGGCACTCTGTCCATATTGATTGTAGGACTGTTTTATATCTGGGCTGATTTCTTTGCATTGCTAATTGAAGCCCCCTAGAATCTGTTCCTTCTCACAGTTTATTTCTGCAAGCAGGGCACTTTGTATGAGCTTATTATTTTGTTGATAATGTGTGGCCCTATTCTTAGGATATTAGGTAAAATCTGGGAATGTAAACAAAATTTTAACAATTTTTTAATGTAATCTTTGGAAAATAATCGAAACCAAAAGTTAGTGTGTGCTGAGCCGAACAGATTGGCTTCTCGTTAAAAATGACCATCCGTATTGTTTCATTCCGTTAATGCCTGAAAATTACAGGTAGTACCCAAGTAGAAAAGAGCTTAGTGGATCCAAGATGCTTCATTTACTGTGTGATCTCGGTGAGTCTTTTAGAGTCTCTAAACCCCTTTTTCTGAATTAAAGATTATATATCCCACAGGCATGGTATGAGGATTAAATTAGATACGTTGTGTAATATCTCACAATAGCACTTTGCACCCAAACTATATTCTTTTCCTCCCTTTTGAAATAGTTGCCACAAAAATCTAACAGGGGAATTAAGGAAAACAATCCCAAGTTATTGCTTAAACTAGAAATTCTCTCTACCTATGTGTCTTTAATCAGAAGTAAATCCTAAAGACATTCTGCACTGAACATAATCTATCTTTTAGAAATACTCACAGACTGGCGTGCATATTATAGGAATACAATGGAAAATTGTTATTTTTCACCTGAGTCCAGGATAATGCAAACCTAAGTGTAAGCATTAGTCATCTCCATTGGAGGTTCATGGAATTTTGATGACAATGGTCACTATTTCAAAAGTCCAGCAGAAATTACATTTAGAGTAGATTGCTGAATTTTGACTTATGTGTTATACGAAAAAGGGCTTTGATTTTAAAAAGTAACAAATTATTGACAGTTGCAAAATGATTCATTACATTTTTTAAAACATAACTTTGTAGAAAAATTAATACCCAGGATTCTGGATATGACAGATTTGGGAAGCAGTTACTATATATTTTATTCAGAGGTAAGAAATCCAAATCACAATAAAGTTTGTTTCAAATCATGTGTTTGATCTAATAAGACATTTTCTCGTAATGCTTTATCTTTGGTACTGAATGCTGTGAAGGGAATCTTTCCTCTTCTATTGTTGAGAGATTATCTCAATAAATCTCACTAATGCTGATCCCTAATTAAAGAATCTGACCAAATTCCCTATCTGATTATTTTTTAAATGACTGTTTCCCTATTGAGCATATCGTATCTTATCCCCAAATATCATGAATGGTTGATTAGGGAGCAGGGGTGAGACAGCATGTTTATATGTTTTTGGCTGTGCTTACAAAAAGTCTTCAACAAACACATATGATAAACACTAGTTTCCTAAGTACGGAAATGGAGTGTATTTAATTACTCTCACATACTTGGCTAAAGGGAGCTCTCCTGAGAGGCTGGAGAACGTTTTTTAAGACTTTACTTTTTAGAGAAGTTTTGGGGTCACTGCAAAATTAAGAGGGGGCTACAGAGACTTCTTATATACCTTCTGCCCCCACACATGCATGGCCTCCCCCATTATCACCATCCCCCATCAGAGTGGTATGTTTGTTATAACTGATGAACCTACGTGAACACATCATTATCACTCAAAGTCCATAGTTTACATTACAGTTCACTCTTGGTGTTGTATATGCTATGACTTTGGACAAATGTATAATGACATTTATTCATCATTATAATATCACAGAGTATTTTCACTGCCCTAAAGATTCTGTATGTTCTACCTATTCATCCCCCACACCAAACCCTGGCAACCAGTGATCTTTGAGAACCATTTTTTTAAAAGTAAGAATTATGTTAGTCATAGAAACAGAGGTGACAGAAATAGGAGCTTCAGTTATTTTCAGTGTTGCAAGTTCCCATTGAATACAGTGCAGAAACCTAACTTGCCCAAAATGTGAATATTTGTCTCTCTCTTTCTATTATAACAAGTGATTACTGTGTTCAAAAGCAGTTTGGTCTCATTTCAGTTATTTTGTATTTGGGGGTTGTACATTTGATCATCAGTAAAGCTAATTCATTTCTCAATTCTTCATCTTCCCACGTATGTAATTATGTTAGAACAGGGAAAGTATTGAGCTGGCAAGCCATCTTTTTTCCACTGGATCCTGTTCTATTATTTTAAAAATGTCTCTGTTATGATAGCATTTTATGGAAATGTATGCATAGGAAAATACATCCTATCTTTCTCTTTTCTCAAAACTCATTTCCACTGCCCTAAGACTAACAACTCTATGTTATAAGCATGTATTATTACTTAGCCATAAATATGACAAAAAAAATTACAATCAATTTGTGATAACATCTGGTTTATGTAGCATTATTAAGGAATTAGATGATAAATATAAATGAATATTTTAGATAATAAAGTTATTTCCTTTTGTGCTTTTCCATTTTAGCAGGTTTTCTCCAATGCATCTTTCTAAAATGCAGTTATATTTGTATGAATTCTTAAAATAAATTTTTCTAATTCCCAGCAAACATTTTTATGATAATTCAAGATCATTATCATAAAAATATTGTTCTTTTCATTTGTTTTTATCTGTATTAAAATACCTCAGGAGCCTTTAAGGAGTATACATTTTTTTTGGCATTTTTATAAAAAGGTTTGTGCTGGTCTTTCTGTTTTCTTTTTAGTTTTTTATTTTTTAAGTTGGGGGTTATATTCCACTGTTTTCCTCCCTCTAAATAGGAAATGTGCATTTTTATCAATCAAATAGCCCTACTGCCCACCCCTCATGTTTACCTCTATTCTCTTTAATCTAACCAAATAATTAATCATGTTAAACCAATTGATGTAATTTAGTCACAACTGAAGTTTACTACAGTCTAAGGATTTTTATAGTCTCCTTAACATGATTTATGTTAGCTCTATATGAGAGCCTTAAAGAGGCCCTTTCTCCACTTACTTCTGAGTTGCAGATATCTGGAATTTCTGAAAACTTACTCTCTTCAACAGTGGGAAATTTTTATATCAGATTTTTAAATAGGAAAGTGTAAATACCTATTGTGAATCGAATCGTGATAAGGATATGTTGATAGGTAAAGCAGCCTTGAAAACATCACAGCCAAGATAAAATGAGTCAGCTCAGTGTCAGAAATTTTGTCTATAATTATGATGATGATTTCTAAATCAGAGCATTTTCTTTCTTAGATGATAGAGTTATTTTATTTAACAACAGAAAACTCATTTTTAATAATTAAGCATCAGATAGTGACCAAAATAAAAAATGCTGCCTTCAAATGGGTATTAAACTTTTGCTTATCAATAATTTCAATTTGCAGATGGTACAGATGTGTTTAGTTGTATAATTTTTACTTGAGTTTCCAGTATCTGATCAGTTTGTAATAGTGAAGATGCAAGTTTTGGTTGAAAAATATTTTCTGGGGGCTTCCCTGGTGGCGCAGTGGTTGAGAGTCCACCTGCCGATTCAGGGGACATGGGTTCGTGCCCTGGTCCGGGAAGATCCCGCATGCCACGGAGCGGCTGGGCCCGTGAGCCATGGCCGCTGAGCCTGTGTGTCCGGAGCCTGTGCTCCGCAACTGGAGAGGCCACAACGGTGGGAGGCCCACGTACCGCAAAAAAAAAAAAAAAAAAAATTTGCTGAACTGATTATAAAAGAATACATACCACCGGACTTGACTATGGCTATTCGATTTCTTCTCATCTATTTAGAAAACTGGATTCCTGTTATTTATTTGTGTGTGCCTAATTATATACATTTCTCCCAGTGTGGGTATATGTAGGCAGATGGGTAAAGGAAAGACAGAGCTCTGTAAATTGGCATCCACGAAGTCCTGATGATAAGGGAAATGGAAGCTGATTTTTGTCAGCATGTGGCGAGATAACCACTGTGGGCTAATAAGGTTGTTCATCCAATATTTACACTTCAATGTGAACATGCAGTTGTCACTGGTTTATTGAACTAGCTGAACACAGTAGGGGGGACACGTCTTTATTCTTTCCTGCCACCATCTTTCCTTCATGCTCCTGGCTAAAGACCCTTACAATTCCCATGGCTTTTGCATTTAACTTCAAATACCAAGAAGTGGTTTTGTTTTTCAGGCAATAAAATGTCCACTCCAGCATAGTATCAAATCTTTTACTAGCTTGGAAGTTCTTGTCTTCCCTTGCTCAGGCCTGCCTTAGCTTCTTCACTATTTCCCCTCCTCTTAGACTCACCAGGCTGCCTGTGCTTTGGAGAATTGGGTGAGGAGGAGAGAAGGTGAGATAAGGGGGCAGAAAAGGCTGGGATGGTGTTGGTGCCTTCCGAGAGAGTTGGATATCCAAATGCAGATTCATTTTCTTGTGAGGTGCTTTCGTGGGTTCCTCCAAGAGCCCTTCACTAGAGTCACCTGATTCCCTGGAATGCTGAAGCCCCTCCAGTTAGCCCCCATAGTGACTGGCTGTCAGTGCTTCCTTTCTGGTCACTTCTCCTGCCCATGTGTCCACTTGGGTGCAGTCACTTCAGGAAAATGCAGTGTTGGCTCCCTTCCGCAAGGGTCCACCTCTGGTCTCTCTCTCCTCCCACCACTGTTGCTCTCTTCTCACTCTGCAGGCTCTAGAAGGTCTGTTGAGCTTTTAAACTTTTTCAGCTGTGAGCTTGTACGAATTCCTGCATTCTTCAAACCCTGTAGACATGTATCACATTGCAGTGCTCACCCATCTCTCTCCCCAGTGGTTACATTCAGTGCCCATGAATCTTAATGCACATAATTTATTTACTCAGGATACATACAGATAACATGGAGTTGTTCACGTTTAAGAGTGTTGTGCTCGTGATATCACAAATAGGAAAGAAGGAAGCAAGTACTTAATGAGAAGTACCCCTTCTCAGATTGGTACTTCCTAATATGTGGCCTTTATAAATCTTTTTTTGAGGATAAAGGGGGCCTTACTTGGCTTTTGCCTATGAAGCAAGTGAATGAATATACTATGTGAAGCATGTTGTCTGACACGTGGGTGCTTTCTTCTCTTTCAAATCTTTTTCTTTTTTTCCTTTCATTTGGGATGTTCTGTTTATGAAGTATTTATCATTCCTGTTTACCAGAATGAATTTGGACCATTGCCAAAAGCACCAGGTCTGCTGTTTCTGAACTTCAAAGAAAAAAATTCTTTGCTTTTGTTCTGTTTAATTACGCAGGCTTTTGCTTTCCTGTTATCAGGACCATGATTCAGTCATTTTAGTGTATAATTATCCCAAGTGTCCTCGATTTGCTAAAGTGAGAATCTCTATATTTTTGTCAGAAAGCAGAGTGTTGTTCAGCTTTGGAAATCTTTTGCAGCATTTTGTTTTCAATTGTGCCTTTGTGATCCTGAATGTAAACACATGAATTTGAATTCCTACTTGGTAAAAAGAATTAATCTTGAAATAAATTAACCAAAAAAAGAAAAAGGAAAATTCTAAGCATCCATTGCCTTATCTGCCAAACAGCTGTGAATAGCTTAAATGTTGGATGGCAGGACTAGGCCAAGTGTGCTTTTGAAGAACTTTCTAAAGATCTGAACTGCTAAAAAGATTTTTTTTTTCACTTCTTTATTTTTCATGTTCTTTATCTGAGAGATTAAGGTAATTATACTTCGTATAGGAACATTGTATGATATAACACTGCCTAAAACAAGACATGAAATAAATACTTGTTTTCTCTAGTAATTCATTATATTGAGATTTTTTAAAAATAGTACTTTTAAAACTGCGCTTGAAGGAAGGGTACCTCCAGAAAATTTCCCCAAATTCCAATTTTACTGGTTTTGTTTGTTGTTCATGGGTATTTTTTGTTTTTTGGCACAGTTGATTGATATTTCTAGGTCCCCCATGCTTCATAAGGTTAACTAGCCTGGGGTATAAAAGGGATCCCATTAATGGTGAAGATCCCTGTTTTCTGACCCCTGCCCACATCAGGTCCCCAACAATTATATTTGGGAATCCCCAGAGGGAATCTGTTCTCATTTGTTCTCAGGAACAAACCCAGTCAGTGACTGTTTGGAGTCTGTCATTTTCTTCCTCTTTGTTCCCGTGGCTTTGAGTGAGGTCTGTTGCTGAGCCATGCGTGTGAAAGCCCCACCACGTTTCCGGTCCTCCCTCGGGCCCCTCCACTACTGGGCTCCACTGCCTCACACTGTCAAGAAGGTAGAGGGGCCTATCATCTTTGAAACCCTCAAAACACTGAATCCACCTTGGTTCCTTGCATATGACATGGGAAAATGCTTTTCTCCCTATCCTGCTGCATTTTAGCACACTGTGGTGAAGAGGTTAGTTTGGGGAGAAATCTGAGTTACAAATGCCATAATATAGAAAGTACTGGCAGGCCTACTCTACTAGTAAGCCAGACTTGTGTAAATCGGCCAAAACCCACTGTGATTTTGGCACAGTCTTGAGCTGGGACCTCTACTATGATGATGTTTAAGGTTTCACCTCTGTACAAAATACTAGATCTTTGTTGACTGTAAAGTGTCGACTCAGGGGAACTACTTACTCTGTTCCTAAGATGGAGTGTTCTTCTGATTCCCACAAGTACTAAAATGTGGATATTTTTAATGTGCCCAGGACATTTCCTGACCATCTCTCACTTTGTTTATTGGTTTTTACTCTGATCAGAACATTATTCAGCTGAACTTCGGGTGTTTTCTTATGCCTACTGTTAGAAAGCCCTAGGGATACAAACATGAAAAAGGCATGGGTCATTCTTCCAAGAACTTCTATAGTCCGTAATAGTCAGCTAAAGAGAAAAATTTAGACATGTTCAGTGCATGTCCTCTTGTCATTTTTGAAACATAAGTACCATTTAGTTTATTTGAACTAGCCACACTGAGGTTCTTTGGAATCATGGTTATTTTTTAAAATATATATGTTTAGTTGTAAATATTAAACATGACTCCTTCTATATAATTACATTTCCTTATCGCCTAAGAAAATATGCACAGATACTACTACTAATAATAGCTATTATTATTATTGCATGCTTACTTGTACTAGGTGCTTCATAGGCTTTAACTTGCTTAATTATTACAGTAACCTTGATAGTTGTGTATTGTGTGGCTTATTTTACATAGAAGAGAAGTCATGAAAGATGTGTTAGGTTGCACAGAATCACACGGCATCTGGCCCAGGGCAGCTGTGCTCTGGGCATTACCTCCTCTTCTTGATTATGCCTCAAGGACACAGTATCCTCTCCAAGGGTGGGTTTATTTTTATCCCCATATATATTTGTAAACACAGATAGTTACCACCAAGAAACACACTTTGAGAATTGCTACTTAGGCATAGAAAAAGTCCACGTAATGTAATCGAAAGTGGTGGTTTTTAATTTTTTTTCTGCTGACTAAAAGACAGGACTACAGGGGCTTCCCTGGTGGCACAGTGGTTGAGAGTCCGCCTGCCGATGCAGCGGACACGGGTTCGTGCCCCGGTCCGGGAAGATCCCACATGCCGTGGAGCGGCTGGGCCCGTGAGCCATGGCCGCTGAGCCTGCGCGTCCGGAGCCTGTGCTCCGCAACGGGAGAGGCCACAACAGTGAGAGGCCCGCATAACGCAAAAAAAAAAAAAAAAAAAAAGACAGGACTACATATCTCTTTTATTCCTTCTCTTAACACCCTGCCAGTCATTTGTCTTCCATCCCATTTCACCGTTATCCACAATGAACTGCAGTAACAACAAAATAATATGACACATTTAAAAAAACACTGGTACTCTGCATGAGCCATTTGGTGTCAGCACACTCTCTAAAAGGCCCGGTGGAGCCAGATATGGCAGTCCTTCTAGTGATCTTCAGCAAGTACCCGACTGCTTCCCTGAAGTGCTGTCTTCTACCACGTGGAGAAGTAAATCAGCAGGCAGGTTTTTCCGCTGCTTTTCTGTAAATAGTGATGTTGGACTCTGGATGCCTTAGGAGATTCCAAATGTAAACATTCAAAGAAGGAAAAATTAACAACAACCAAAAATCCATGGTGTCATTTTTTGAGCTATTTAGATCCAATTAAAGGCCAAATCTAAGCACTGATGTAGTTTAGAACAACAGCAGCTTATAGTTTTACAGATTAGGCCTTTTCACTGTCCTGACATTAGATGCATTATGATTATAACATGCTTAAACTGCTCTATTTAATTCTAATTAATTCCAAACCATATACCAGGATAATTGAAGCATAAGCTTGCTTTGATAGAGGTTTGGGGGGAAGGGTTGTCTATACAGAGTTAGTATGGTGAAATTTGAGGGGGTGATGAAACTGTTATGTACGGAACGGTGGAGGTGGATATACCGTTTCATGCTTTTGTTAAAATCCAAAGAACTGTGCACCACAAAAAGCAGATATTGCTTTGTAATTAAAAAGAAAAAAATTAAGAGATGGAGAAAAAATAGAATGCAGACTGTGACAACTGAATCTAACTGTATTACCTATGAACCACATACCCACACTGAAGGGGGACTGGGAAGAAAGGAGCTGACCTGTGTAAATTTGGAAAATAGTGCTTTGACTGGATGCTGTTTGCTAACAACCAACAGAACTGTACACAAGCACTGTCATCTCATTTGTAAATTTGTTTCTCGTAGGCATGTTAGTAAGAAATTCTGAAACTAATTTATTTGTATACTAGAGTTGAAGAAATAACTAGACATATCACAGATGGTAAAGGCCAGGTTTCCCACTATCAGAATAAGGAGTTACAAAAGGGAAAGAAGAAGGGAAAATGAGCCTGGTGGTACCAGATTAGATGCAGAAGTACCAATGTGGATGCATAATATATATATATATATATATATATATATATATATATATATATACACACACACACACACATATATATATATATATACACACACACACACAGAAACAGATACAGAAATGTAGAGGCTTGTATATACATGTGTTAATGTGCATACATATATTTCCTAGTTCTCTTCACTGAAGGGGCTAGAATCAGTCATTTCCTCAGTAGCAAGGAGCACATTTAGTGTCCATATCTTCCTCTCTAAATACATTCTGCAGTAAAAAGAATGAGGGGTCCTTGGAGAACTGATTGATTCCAGGGTTGGGGCAGGGAAAATACAAGATGAGTATACAGCATCTTGTGACTTCTGTGTTGCAGAGCTTGAAGTGTGCTAAAAATAAGGGGAGGTGGGGCACATTGAAAGTGGCACAGGAACCAACCAGAAAGAACTTGAGCAACAATGATAGTATTAGATTATAATCCAAGTAAGTGAATAAATATCCATGAGCCTGTACTGATATAAATAAATAATTGAGTAAATAAATAAGGTGGTTAAACAGCAATTCTTCCTTGCAGTCGTAAATGTGGAAGGAAAGACTTTATTAGAAATACAAAATCATAAACAGAAAATCACTAGTAGGACACCACAGCAATAACTGCTGCAGGCAAGATCCATAAATAGCTGCTAAAATTAGTGAGCAAAGGTTTAAGGAAAACAGATCTGCATAGACTCAAAATATCTCCTCCAAAATATTGGGTTGGCCAAAAAGTTCGTTCGGGTTTTTTTCCTAACTTCTTGCGGAAAAACCCAGACTTTTTGGCTAACCTAATATTTAGTAATTACAAATGGAAAAATAGTAGTTTTACAGTGGACAATCTTGGCAGCATGATCTTAGCCAAGGTTAACATCACCACCAATAACAAACGGTCATAATGAACCCTCTAATCCGATGCACGAACACACCTGTGTGCCACATAATACTAGTCTCAATGTTATCGTGAGAAAACACCAGACAAAGCGAAATTGAGGAGCAATCTACAAAATAACCAGTACTCAAAAAGCCTCAAGGTTACAAAAGGCGAAGGAGGTTGAGGAACTGCTCTAGACTTGAAATGACTTACGGAGGCGTGGCAACTAAATGCAATATAGGATCCTGAATTGGATCCAGGAACAGAAAAATTACTTTCCCTGAAAAACTGGAGAAATGTAAATAAGTTCTGTTCTGTAATTTAGTTAATAGGATTGTATCACAGCTCTTAGTTTTTATAAGTCTTCTGTGGTTATGTAAGACATCAACAGAGGAGAAGCTGGGCAAAGGGTATATGGGAATTCTCTGTACTATTTTTACAACTCTTCTGTGAATCTAAAGTTACCTGAGAATAAAAAGGTTTTTTTTTTAATTTGCTTTGATTTTTTTCTACCAACTCTTCTTTCCATAATATAATACAAAACTTTTACCAAACATCTTTTTTAGTATCTTTTTATATGAGTGACCACTACCTGCAGTCAGAAGCAGTTTTGCCATCTTTTGTTTGCTGTAAAATTCAGCTTCTTCATCCCAAGTATAGAGCCAGTAACTTCCAAATGCTCTTTTTTTTTTTTTTTTTTTTTGTCTTTTGGATGCACTGTGCAGCTTGCAGGACCTTAGTTCCCCAACCAGGGATTGAACACGTGCCCCTGCAGTGGAATCATGGTGTGTTAACCACTGGACCACCAGGGAAATCCCCCACATGCTCTTAATGAGGAGAAGTACCTAGAAGAAGCACCTTGACTAAGACCCTGGGTTATCCACAAGTCATTCTCTTCTCCTTACAGTACTAACATTTTTATTGCTTTTTCTCTTTCTCCTGTTATGATCTGTAGTCTGTAATATTTTGATATTTAAATACAATATTTCAGTGTACTGCTTTCAAGGGCCCAATTTGGGTTTTTTTCTCCCCTTTTGCGCATATGCACACGCGTGCACACACGCACATAAAGTAGTTTTCTTTGATAACTCTGTGGCTTAGCTATAAATTTTCTAAGAAACTTGGGATTGTTGATTGTCCATGGAGCCCTAAACTGCTAGCTAGTATGTCAGTTGTAGAATAGTAGGCACTGCATTCTTCTCTGCTAGCAGAGTGGTCCCATCAGAGCCCCTAGGTCACCAACTCTACTGTCATTTTCTGAGTTGTTCCTTTTAGGAACCCTGACACCAGCTATTAAGTATATCCAATATGAGGCTGTCCAGAGCAGCCAGTCAGCCAATATGACCAGACAAGCCTTGGAGAAAGACTCCATCTCCCTTCTTGTCTCCCTCTGTGAGCAGCCCTGGGAAAGAACTGTGCAAAGATTGGCTGTCGTCGCTTATTTTTTCCTCTTAGACTGTCACAGAGGAGCCTCCAGGAGAGACTAGGAATCTCTTGCTACCTGTGAGAATGACTGAATTGAGACAGTGCTTCTGCAGGATTTTACTACCTGCCCCTGGCTGCCTTATGGGCTTCTCTCCTGGGTTTGGATTTTCAAGATACTGGCCTGGCTTTTTAGCTTTGTTTAATTTGTATCTCAAATTAATTTCATGTAACTATGTGTTAAAATGCCTGCACGATTTTTCATTAAATGTTTTATTTTGAGATAATTGTCGATTCACGTGTAGTTATAAGAAATAGCATAGAGAGATCTTGTGTGTCCATTACTCAGTTTTCCCTCAGTGGAAATATCTTACAAAACTAGAAGGCAATATCACGGTCAGGATGTCTTAGTCCATTCAGGCTGCTATAACAAAAATACCATAGACTGGGTGGCTTAAATAACAGACTGTTCTGGGCACTGGGGAGACCAAGATCAAGGCACTGGCAGATTTGGTGTTTGGTGAAGACCTGTTTCCTGGTTCATGAGAGGCTTTCTTGCTGTGTCCTCATGTAAAGAAAGGGGCAAGGGGGCTCTCTGGGGTCTCTTTTGTAAGGGCATTAATCCCATTCGTGAGGGCTCCACCCTCACAACCTAATCACCTTCCCAAAAGACCCACCTCCAGATATTATCCAATGGGAATTAGATTACAGCGTATGGATTTAGGGGGTGGGGACACAAACCTTCAATCTATTGCACAGGGTTTTGGCACAGTCAAGATACAGAGCCTTTCCATCCCCTGAAGGATCCCTCCTGTTGTCCTTTCACAGCCACATTGATTCCCCATCTGCCCCATTTCCTCCTTAATCCCCAACAACCATCAATCAGTTCTCTATTTCTGTAAGCACTTAAAAAAATAATAATTCATAAAGAGTAATTGATTTGCCTGCTTCCCAATGACAGGCAGTCTTTCTCCTATAACCTGGAGGTGGGTAGATACTGCCACATTTATAGCCTATCTGAGAACCTTAATCTGTCAAGTGGGGTGTTTGTGAGAGTTGTGCACTCATGGTTTGGTGGTAAATTCACAGGGGTCAGTACCCAACTACCAAGAATCAAATGATTACTTTGCATCTTACTGGCTGTGTGACCTTGGACAAATTGGGAGACTTCTCTGAAACAAAATTTTTTCACAGGTGGCAGCGGGTGGGGGGGACAAGGGGACAATAATGATACTTACCTCAAGCTACTGGGGAGAGAACTACATGAGATGATTTAAGTAAATTACTCAACATAGCAACTTGTACATACTAATCCTTCTGATCCTTCTGGAACTATTACCCAATGGAAGTGGCTCTGGCAGAGTTCAGAAAGTGACAAGTGGCAAGTGGCAAGTGACATCTGAAAACCCTAATTCCTGACTCTATTTTCTCAGGCCTAGGAGAAAAAAAACATCAAATTTATACAAGTTTATTAACTGAAAGAAATCATCGAGATATTTAGAAAGCATAAAATTAGAACTAAAGTTAGAAAGAGCACTTGGTCAGTATTTTAACTTGGAATAACAGTGAGTAGTGACATTGGCTTTTCATTTTCTGCAGTCAGAAACTATCTACTAATGTCTCTGAAATTTTTTAACTGTTTTAAAATTTTCCCTTAAAATACGCCTTTATTTTATAGCATGGGCTTGACTTGCCTTTGCAGCACAACCCTAAATGTGCACCTGGACAGATTTAAATTCATTCTCTACTAAGCATGCAGAGCTCAAGAGCAGTTGTGCAGAGCAGTGCCTGTGAATGACATACATATTGGTAAATCAACACATTTATTTTCCCGCCAGTGAGTCATGCAGCTGTATAGATCTAAAATAAACCTTGATTCTACCTCCTACAAACTGGTTTGAAGACTGATAATGTTTGTTTGGCAGTTGATAAAAATGGAATAATTGTATTGAATTTGTTTTTCTTACTGGCATTTCCAGTGCTCCTTTCCAAACAGGTCTCTGAGAAAGTGTAGCAATATGGAGGCAAGTAGATGTGTTCATTGTTAGTAATACTTTCTTTAACTAAAACTGGACCACGTTTTACCACAGATGCCAGGGATGTAGTGGTTGTATAAAGTCTTATATAGTTCTCAAAAATTACATGGTTTAGCAATGACAATGAACTACAAATTTCCCCTGCCTTTATAAGTGAATGAACCGATTGGCTCACACATGAATGTGTGAAAATGATTCTATTTAGAATGTAATTTATTCTCTTTATATGCAAGTAATTACCTATAAAAGTGATGTTAAGCATTCCATCTCTTCATTTCTTTTATACCCATGTGAGGAGATGTCTCTTATTATCAATTCCATTTGTGAGCCTAAAATTGGGTCAGAGGCAAATGACGAAACATTTCCAGAGGATTGTCCTAGCATAGATTCTCAGGTTAAAATCGTGAGTTAATCTATGGCACATGAGAACTATGTCAATCTCTTGAAGCCAGAGTCTGCCAACCTTTCAGAGCTGACTGGCAAATATAGCAGAAACTCTAGTACAGGCTAAATCAGGCTCAGTCATAGACTCTGCCCAGACCTCTAATGAGTCCCTGGACTCATTAGTCATCTGCCATTTATTCTTCACTTTATTTGAAATATGATCACAAGAAATAGAGAAAGCTGTGCAGGAGAAACTTAGAAATATATATACTATATTTGGGAAAATATTGAGGGTTGGCAGGAGAATGTTTTTGTGAGCACACGGAGAAGGGATGAGAAAATTTCTTTCACAGAAGGAAAGAGAGAAAAAGGGCTTTCAGTGTACTCTTTCAACATAATTCGAAGATTTAGACATATAATTCACTTATATGTTTTATGGTTATATACACATATTTATCAAAGTCTCTATTTGTTAGTTGATTATTGATTTTTATCTAGATTCCACCTAAAGCTTGGATAAAAGAGTCAAATTTAGGCCCTTTAGTCATAGTAGTTAAATAAAGTAGCTGCTATTGGGTGCTTATTATTATCCTCCAAGCACTGGGTTAAGTGCTTTGCGTGTATTGTGTCATTTAATTCTCAAACTAACTTTATGAAGTTGGTATTTCATTTTAAGTATATTTTATTGAAGTATAATTGATTTGCAATGTTGTGTTAATTTCTACTGTACAACAAAGTGATTCAGTTATACATATATATATACATTCATTTTCATATTCTTTTCCGTTATGGTATGTATGTGTGTATGTATTTATTTATTTATTTTTGGCTGCATTGGGTCTTCATAGCTTGCGTGCCGGCTTTCTCTAGTTGTGGCAAGCAGGGGCTAGTCTTCCTTGAGGTGCACAGGCTTCTAATTTCAGTGGCTTCTATTGTTGCAGAACATGGGCTGTAGGTGCTCAGGCTTCAGTAGTTGTGGCACACGGGCTCAGTAGTTGTGGCTCACAGGTTTAGTTGCTCCGCGGCATGTGGGATCTTCCCGGACCAAGGCTCGACCTGTGTCCCCTGCATTGGCAGGTGGATTCTTAACCACTGTGCCACCAGGGAAGTCCCTCCATTATGGTTTATCAAAGGGTATTGAATATAGTTCCCTGTGCTATACAGTAGGACCTTGTTGTTTATCCATTGTATATGTAATAGTTTGCATCTGCTAATCCCAAGCTCCCAATTCATTCAAACATCAACTGTACCAGCCATGAAAAAGTTCACCTCAACTTTGCCTTGAAATACAAAATTTTCACTTATCTGGTCTAAATTTCTCCAGTTGAGTTGCCCCAGAGGTATGAACTATCTCTTTGAATCTAAATATAATAAACACCCCCTAAAGTGCTCTTTAGTTGAAAACTAAGACTGCTAGCAATTATCTGGCAGCTGGAGTATCTCTGAAGAGCTGGCATTCAGTGGACTATTTCTTTATACTCCCATTTTTTCCACTAGTGATCACACTGCTGCGAAATCTTGCAATACACTGCATGATTTTGTTTTGTTTTGTTTGTCAGTTTAACATTGTCAAAGAATAATTCCATCCAGATTAATGACCAAAGAAATGCCATCTTTTACTTTATCACTTCCCCCATAGAATAATATAGCATATATTTCTCATCGTTACCAACAATTCAGCAATTATTACAAGCTTCTGAGAAACACTACACAGCCCAAAAGTTTTTCCTGGGGAAAAAAAAAATCACCAAAAACCCTTGCCATGTCAATCAAGCCTACAAGATATTTTTCATAATATATCATTCTTAAAGGAGAATACTGGGTAAGTAGGTCAAGTAATCCATATATTTAGAAATTTCACATATAGGTACATAGTTCTGTCATTGTATAATAAAAGAATGTTGGGAAATCACTTAATTGCAATTATTTTCAGTATTTTGATTTAGGAAGTATTTGGAATCTGCCATTGGTTGAAAATTAAGCCACATTAACGCTATATCATTCTTTAATTTTTAATGAGCCTTCTCAAAATTCGGTTGCTCCCTCTGAGTTTGTTTAAAAGGATCAGACTGTTTCCAAGCACTGTTTTACTTTTGCATTTTGCAGTTGGTAATGATGTTGAAAAAAAGACTGTACCAAGAAAAACAGCATTGTTCATGGTATTATTACATTGAAGTGCTTCATTATTACATTGAAGATGTCATTTACATTTTTTTCCACCAAGATGTTGGTCAAAGGCTACAAACTTCCAGTTATAACATGAATAAGTCCTGTGGATCTACTGTAGAGCATGGTGACTGTAGTCAACAACACTGTGTTGTATACTTAAAAATTACTAAGAGGGTAGATCTTGAATGTTCTCACACCATACACACCCACACACAAAGGTAATTATGTGAGGCAGTGGAAGTATTAACTAACCCTATTTATGGCAATCATTTCACAGTATATAGTTCTATCAAATCATCATGTTGTATACCTTAAACTTACACAGTGTTGTATGTCAATTATATCTCAATAAAGCTGAAAACAAAAAACACATGCACACACACACACATGCATACAAAGAATTGAGCTCAATATCTATCACAAGTGTGAATTCCAATATATTTTCATTGTATCTTATCAATATGCGATTTTAAAATGTTTCAGAAATTATCCTTTGTCATCAATCTTGAATACTGTAGTAATTAAACAACAGTAAAATGTTTACTTTTAATAAATCAGTGTAATTTAAAATCTTTTAATATAATTCAAAAAACTTACTGGACGTTAACTATTGAGAAAGATCCTCTCTTTGTGTTTTAACCACTCTCCTCCTACCAACAGAAATTCAACTTAGTGAGCAATAGTGATCTTCAGTCATTGTATCAGTGACCGTGTTTGCTTGTTCTAGAGCAGGAGCAAGGTGGTGGTTTCACCTTGAGTTGGGGCTACTTACCTTGCTGGTGTTTAAGCCCATGCCTGATATTTTATCTGCTAGATATAAGAACATGATTCATAGGATGAGGTAATGTTGGTGACCACGAATAATTCTTGAATCTAAAGCCAAAGCATGAGTTATGAACATGGTTTAATTAGAATTTAAGCTTCTGCATATGGGCCTGGTTATGGAGAAGGAATATGGAAATGGGGTGCCAGATATCTTCTGGGCTCTGTTATTTCAGAACTTTATTCTCCATTTTTTTGTGGACCTTTTTACCTACATGTTTTCCTAGCAGCTTGTTCTCTGAGAAAAGTTATTATAATGGCTCTAGCAGAGTGTTCCAGTTGAAAAGGAAAGTATTTACCAAGTAACTCAAAGGGCAACAGAGGGGTTATTTGCCTAACAAAAGAATGAATCACATGCCCTCCTAGAAAAATAGGACTGCTCAGCCTCCTTATGCCTAGATGCAACTATGGATGTAGCCAGATGAACATATGGCAGGAGCTAACAGACTCCTACTGGGGACAAGCCATGCACTTGCAGAGCCATTTCTAGAATGTTGAAAATTTCTAGCAACAGCATACTCTAAGGTCTTGTTTAACCTTCTGGCCATATTTGCAAGTTGTGTGACACACCTACGTATGCAGGAGATGGGTTGTACGCAATCTAGAAGTGAAGGGATCTGTGGAATTCTGAGATTAATATAGTAGGAAGATTATATTAAAGTCACTCCAATGAGTCTTGTGCTTCTATGGTATTGTACCACAGTGAGATCAGAAAGTAAGGTAAATGTGTGAAGGCCAAGTGTGTCTTATAAGGCATTCTTTTTTTTTTTTTTTTTTAAGGCATTCTTAAATGTTCCCTTTATGAGCTGTACTTTCATTATTATTATAATTATCTTCTTTTTATATTTTGGTCCATTCATGTTCCACCATTTTGCCGAGGATACTTGGGACTTAGAAAATTAGGTAGCATTGTGTTATCAGATAAGAGAGGAAAATCTCACCGGTGGAAGAAAAAATAGATATATGTATAGGGGTATATAAAAATTGTTTTACTGAAAATGAAATATTTTTCTGTGTGAACAGTTTTAAAGTGCATACACATTTACTACTACAAATAGGGAATTCTTAATGTTATGCATAAGTTTGCCTGAGGGCATTAGCTTCTAATATATAGGCAAACCTTGCTTTTAGTATTTGCACTTCACTCTGTTTATAAAATACCTTCCTTATTCTGGCTCTCCTTTGCTTTGTACCTGCCAGGATGCACATTTCTTGAGCAGGTAAAGATACATTGTTTGCTCTGTGATAATTTGTTGCTAATGGGGTTGCTAGGAGTCTCTGATATCCTCAAAGTGTCTTATATTTTAAGCACAGCAGCTTGTGCTAGGCAGAGAGTAAGTATGTGCTGATGGACTTATTGAAGCATTCCTTTTTCATAAATGGCCAAATGCACCTGCTGTTTTGGTAGTTAAACCTGAAAGCACATTTTTATATTAACTTTGGGGGGTTTTTGCTTTAGGAGGCTTACCTTTTACTGTTTATATCACCAGTCCATAAAATTCCACAGAGGTATACATACCTTGATTATTCACATTAGTAAAAATATACTTCTATAATGTTTGCCAGCAGATTAAAATTGAAGCTGTTGATTAAACACATATTTCAGCACATCTCAGCTGTGATGTTTTCTTATGGGAATCCTTTCTCACCAAAGAGCACTCTCACACATACATATGTGGCTTCCGGAATGAATGAACACTCTTGATCAAATTAACTAAACGTGTTTTCAAATACCACCTTCCATCATGGCAATGTGCTTTGCTGGTGAAATATAATGAGACTCAAATTGGGAGTTGGAGGAAGAGATTACCTTCGTTTCAGGAGAGACTTCACGACAAAAGCCCTAGCAGAGGCCCAGGGCTCCTGGTCTCATAGTGTGAGATGTCAGGAACCAGAGAGAAGGAAGAGCATTGCCCTGAACAAAGGCATGGGGTGGGGTGATTAGGACACCAGATTTTCTAGGACCTCTTTTTTAAGGTGCTATCATAAATCCTAATGTGAGACTAATACGATAAGGCCAGGTTATCAAAGGCCTCAGTTGATGTGGAAGTTTGGGTTAGATTCATCAAGTCCAAACAACCATTCTTACTCTTTGAGCAGGTGCCCTTAGTAGTTTTTAGGGATGATGAATGTGACAACAATGTGGTGATCAACTGAAGTGGAAAGTATGAGTTTGAGATTGAGGAAAACAAAGTGTGAGCTCTTTCAGCAATACAACCCTATGCACATCCTCCCTCCCCGCTTCTTTGTTTCGTTTTTTTTTAGTTTTTTGCTCCCTTTTCACTCTTCTCTTAAAAATAATTTGAGGGCTTCCCTGGTGGTGTAGTGGTTGAGAGTCCGCCTGCCGATGCAGGGTACACGGGTTCGTGTCCCGGTCCGGGAAGATCCCACATGCCGCGGAGCGGCTGGGCCCGTGAGCCATGGCCGCTGAGCCTGCGCGTCCGGAGCCTATGCTCCACAACGGCAGAGGCCATAACAGTGAGAGGCCTGCGTACCGCAAAAAAATAATAATAATTTGAACACAGTAATTTCAGAACTGCATGGTACTGTTTTATATCAAATATCTAATGTTTAAACAAAATGATTCAGTCTCGCTACCAGAGTGGTTCATTGAGATAGAAATTGTCCCTCGCTAAGTAGAGTTTGCCATTCATTTAATGCTTCATGTTGATATTTGCACTGTGGCACAGTTTATAATTTTCTGAGTCAATCCAGATCCAACTATCTACAAAGATGACAGACAGAGAGATGTATTACTAACCTCAAGAAAGGCCTGCATGGGGCTTCCCTGGTGGCGCAGTGGTTGAGAGTCCGCCTGCCGATGCAGGGGACACGGGTTCGTGCCCCGGTCCGGGAAGATCCCACATGCCGCAGAGCAGCTAGGCCCGTGAGCCATGGCCGCTGAGACTGCGCGTCCGGAGCCTGTGCTCCGCAACGGGAGAGGCCACAACAGTGAGAGGCCCGCGTACCGCAAAAAAAAAAAAAAAGAAAGAAAGAAAGTCCTGCATGAATTAACACACTCTCAGGACAAAGTGACATGGAATTAAATATAATTTTTTATTTTTTAAAGAAGATGTTGAGGGTAGGAGTTTATTAATTAATTTATTTATTTTTTGCCGTGTTGGGTCTTCGTTTCTGTGCGAGGGCTTTATCTAGTTGTGGCAAGCGGGGGCCACTCTTCATCGCGGTGCGCGGGCCTCTCACTGTCGCGGCCTCTCTTGTTGCGTAGCACAGGCTCCAGACGCGCAGGCTCAGTAGTTGTGGCTCACCGGCCTAGTCGCTCCACGGCATGTGGGATCCTCCCAGACCAGGGCTCGAACCCGTGTCCCCTGCACTAGCAGGCAGACTCCCAACCACTGTGCCACTAGGGAAGCCCCTAAACATAATTTTTAATCATATGCACTGTTTCATTCTGAAAATAGTTGTGGTTATGCCGTCATATTATGCATATTCCTATATAGTAGCTACTAACTAGATATTTTTAAATTATATTTACAGTTACAGCCTCTTGACCCTGGTTGAAATTCTAACAGTTCACTGAAGTATCTATCCTCAGTCATTTTTCAGTGACATTCATGCCATTTTCTTGAGCATTGGATTATCTCCAGATTATTTTATGGAAACATCAAATTTAAAACAAGGTTATTAAAACAAAGGCAAATGTCATATTATTCCTGAAAAGGTGGTGTGTAGCAATTCAAGTATTCTGTTCTCAGAGTCCCAATAATTGGTCTACGTACACAGTTGTAATTCTGTCAGAATATCTTTTCCTAGCATTGCCCTGGAAACTAGGATGTTGGTCTTTTGTTTCTACTGAAGAGAGTTTTAGGGTTTTATTTTTGGTTTTAGTATTTTTTGTTGTGAATATGTGAAAGTGTTTCACTCTGATTGAGATTCTTATTTAGCTTCTCAAAGCAAACAAGCCCAAGTGGATTTAGATATGAGAATAAGTGTCTCAGGCTCCTTTTAGAAAAATAGCTACCAATTTTATTATTTTACTGTACCACATGATGCATTTAATCAGCCATACTAATTGAAAGAGAATTTTATTTTATTAATAGTATGAAGAGACATTGCTTAGCTTTTCGGTAACTTAAGTGGGTATATTACACTGTCATGTGCTTATGCATTTTCATTAATTCCCATAGTTTTAGTGCTTTTGAATACTGTAAATGATCATACTTATCACATTCTTTTCTTTGTGTTTACGGCGTATTGCCCCTGGCAGTACAGGAGGACAAACCATACCCCACAGGCCCACCAATTACTTAGAACACTTGTATGTGCCAGACACTGTTCGAAGAACTGGGGATACAGCAGGGAATAAAGTAGATCAAGTCCCTGCCTTCAAGCAGCTTTCATTCTACTGCAGGGATACAGACAGTAAACCCATAACCAAATAAATAAATGTGGTGATAAAGTTATATAAAGAAAAATAAAGTGGAATAGGTGGGAGAAGGGATTGTTGGCAGGAAGGTATTGAACACAGTTTAACCTGTCCTTGACGTGACTTGGCATCATCTGCTATAAATATTCATAATTGTATGACACACCGGTATGGTTATGTTTGTCTGTCTCTAGAGACAGATTTTTAAGCTCGGCTGTCATGTTCTGGGGGTCACGATACCTTCCTCAAACTGCACCACTTAGTATATTTATTAGCCGCATGGGCAAGAAAGCCTGGAAATTAACCTGGTTAGAAAAATTACAGTCAGAATCAATCCAGCTGTGGATGAATACTCAGGAAGGTTGATAATTTTAGTCAAAGCAGCTTTTATGTGGCATATGCTCTAGAATCTCAGTGACCTTTTTTGTTTATGCTTTGATTATGCTTTAGAGTTGAGATTGAATGACAGTTAATTATTGTCATTTTGTCCCCATAACGGTCCATTTCTGGCTTTGCCATTGAAGGATCTTAGGTCTTTTACTAAAATATGAGTAATTAAGGTTACTAATATGCTTAATAAAGCATAACATTGATAATAGTTGCTTCAGTTAATGTTGTGCTTTTTCAAAGAAAAATGATTTCTATTTGTGTAACTTGTATTGTTTGTATCAGAGCCTTAACTCCTTACTCTTCATCTGTAAAAACAGAGATAAAACTGATCTGACTTGCAGTTTTGCCATGCAAGCATTATGTAAAGGGTAAATTCTGACCTTCTTCACAATGTTACGATAGCTAATGTTAATAATAGTAATATAGAGTTCCCACTAGCTCAGCAAAGTGAGTAGTATATATTTTTAAATGAAGGTGACTTGCTGAGTCCCTTTTACTGAATAATTAAGCATTCCTTAGAGGGCTGTTATATATCTACATAAGGGGAATGGTACTGACATTAAAATAAATTTGAAAATAAGTTGATTTCCTTCTGCTTTATACACACATATATCACTTTTGTAAATGCGCTGTTATGTAGCCGTAACTTCACTCTTACAAATATGTATTGTCAACATATGTTTTGCCAATTTATACAGCAGACGCTGGCAGGACTCAGAAGTCAGAAATTAGACTGGAATAGATACAGTGTAAAACTTAGTGATATTTGATCAGTCAGGTCAGTTGGGTTTAATAAGTAGGTCTAATTATTTGTATCCTACATGCAAAGCAGCCTGTAGCCTCTCCACCTCTACCCACAATTAATCAGTTGACTAGATTCCTCTTCTCTCTTCTCCCTGACTTCCTTTCCCCCAAAGCAGAAGTGCAAGAGGTTATGTTTGTTTCATTGTTTAGCACACTCTTCCATAAGGCTGGTAGAGTTCTTCAGTACTTACAGGGAGAAATATTTTTTATTATCAAAACAATTCATCTGACTACAAGCATAATAACACCTGGCAATTTTATAATTCTTTATAATTATAAAGGACTTTGATACATTTTCTAAAGAAATTTTAGTACTCCCCAAATCCTTGAAAGCTAGATGGGGCAAGAATTAATATCCCTAGAGTTTATACACTGTAGTTATTGGACATTTAATTTTAAAGTGCTTGTAAAAACTTTTTACATAATGAAAATGCACCCAGATATATATTTAAATGTGTTAATGATATGTTTGAAGTTACCTGTAAACATCATGCTCCTGTTGGAATTTCTATGCGTAATTCCAGAGAATCCTTTTAAAAAATTGTCCTCCTGCATTAACGTTTTATATTATAGCTTTATATTTGTGTGTATATTATACATTTTATAGGGCAATCCAGAGTCTATGCAAAGTATCTTAATACAAATAACTTTTCCTTTGGCTAATTTATTGTAAGTGGTAATTTTCCAGATATGTCAGATTGGAGTTTTAACAATTAATCTAAGTTGTAATGCATTGCCATCATATTATCATAAAAACAAAATCATATGTACATGAGACTGTGAGGCATTAATGTGAGGTTTGGCCAATGGTGAGATTGAACTTGTTGGACTTGCTTTGTAAATGTGATAAGATTATATGCCATTTAAAAGAATAACTGCATTGGTACTTAGGCTTTTTATTAGAATATTCACATGCTGTATTATGAACTCAAAAGTTCATAATCCAAAACTGGATTCACACCCAGAGACGATAATTTCACATTTTTATCTAGAAGCATTTTTAAACATTTATTAATGAAATAATGTCTGTCCAGCACTCAGCATAGTCCTGACATGTAGCATCCATTCAGTAAAAGGTAAATATTAATTTCATATTTTGTGGACATTTTTTTCTACAAATGGGTCCAGATAATCTAAAGCATGGATATTACTCATTTGACTATGTCTTAGCCCAAGTTTCTTGGGCAGAAAGAAGATTGCAGCCCACTATAGTTATAGTTTGTAGGTAACCTTAATAGTTATACCATTCTTTGAAAATAAAATGAGAAGATAAAAGTTCTAATGAAAATAGGTATTAATTTGTGAATTGGGATGCATGTCTAAGAAACTTTAAAACTATTCATCTATTCTGATACAAATGCAGACTCACTGTATAATTTGGAAATCTGTGTTGATTACAAATAGTCTTCTTTAGTCTTTGCTTAGGAGTATAAACATCATTTTAAGTGTCGTGGAGTTCCTTTAAATTTTCACCAGTGAAGCACAGAAATATATTGATATTATATACTGCATCTCCACTAGGGGGTGATCTGCTATTGAAAGCAGTAAGAAGAGAAGGTTTGAAAACACTGTGACCTTACCATTGCAAAATGGAAATTCTTGGCAGAAAACTCTCCAATAAAATGTTTTCAGTAAAAGTAAGAGACAAATTAATATGTTTGAAGTTGGGTCCAGCAAGAAGAGCTCTAAAATCTTTATTAAACATATACAAAACACACAATTTTGAGACTTAAAGGAAAGTATGTTGGTCAAGCAATTTTTTTCCCTCTATTTCCAAATTTCAGGAGTTCAAGTTTTTCTTTTTTTTTTTCTTCCCATCATTACTGAGTATAAGGAACATTTCTATCAAAGAAGACTTTATCTTTGCTTCTTCTCTAAAGAACAAAGTTTCCTATTCTGGAGAAAGTAATTTTCAAAAACAAAATTTTGCATGTGTAATACTTTGTAAAGCAATATGCAGATGAAAATACTGGGTGGGAAATTGACAAGAGATTGGACTCTGATAATTATCTAGAACTTAGAGCTAGACATTGTGGTACACAGGTTTCATACATCATCTCATTTAGTCCTCACAGTCTTCTTGTTTGACCCATAAATGGCTTGAAAACTTTGCAGAGTCTCAGAAGAGGATGTGGGCTAAAGACTGGGTATTAGGAGGTTGAAGGAGGTGGGATAGAGAATGGGAAGTTCAAAATTGCTCGGGAAACCAACGCTTATAATTTCCCACAGAAATAAAGGCTTTTAACTACTGGAGTTGGAGATACCTTAAAAACCCGCAAAACTGCTCTGATAAAGAGAAACATTGAGAGATCATGGGTATCGATAGCAAACCTAGCTGCTTCTGAATTATTTTCCTTGGATTTGTCTAATAAATGCTCTAGAACCTTATTTTTGCAGTGACTTCGAAAATTAGCCTTGGCTTCTAGTGAACGTGGGTTTGATTTAGTCACCATTGTTTCTCATTTAATTTCCTGACAAAAAATTGACTATTTTTACCGTTAGTCAAAACTTCCACCATAAAGAGTTGTGTTTCCAGTGCAATGGATACCTCAGTTTAGGATTAAGAAAAAAATGTATATATTTCCACCTGATTTTCTTCATCCTGCCAGCATGCTCACAATAACACACCGAGAGGGAACAGTTATTGAGAGCTATTGCTTCTTTAGCTTTTATAATTCATTAGAAATATGTTCTAAAATTTCTCAAGGGAAAACCCAGGTAAACCACAATCTAATCTGTGGTTTTCATTCTACCCAGATGGTTTTATACTGATGGTTTGTGAAGCTCAGACTTCATAAGGTCTGTATTGAGGCTTAGGGAGATATAATCTTTATAGTGGATGGACACTTACATGCAATTTTTTTCCTACCTTAGATGAAAAATGCATCTAACTTCTGATTCATATAAGAAGCATTGCTTCTTTACATTTCATTAACTTGAGGATTTATTAAATCTAAGTGAAATATGTAGCATTATAAGAGAGCCTTAAACTCTGTGTACAGTGTATCCTTGATATCTTCAAAAGGAATACTTGTGAGATCTTTAGAAATCACCAGGCTTGGGAGCATGAAAACGTTTGGACAGGCTTCTGCTCTTGTGAAATACTAATTTTTGCTGTGAGTAGCTTTTTATAGCTACCATTTCAACTTTCATGGACCTTTTATTTCTGGTATGTTGCCTGTTATCTATATACAAACCTCCATATTTTCATCATTGGAAATGTGATGTGTGATGATGGGGAACGATGCTGTGCAGTGGGCTAGGCTCAATCACTAGCGCAGCAGCTCGAATCCAATTTGCCAGCCCCAAGGCATGACTCCTTCAAATCTGTGTTTCTGTAAAGTACAAATTCCCCTACCTATGGACCTTCAGGATGAAAAACTGATAATGTTAAACCTTTAAATGCCAAGAATTCGCTATATTGTGTTTTCCCTATTACTGCCAGGATTGAAGTATCAACTCTTCAGTCTGTCAGGTGTTTAAAATTCTGTACACACCAAAGTGACTTGCCTGAAAGTATACATTTTACCACCTTGAATATATATGGTTTATTTTACACCTAAGGCTTGAGATATGTCAAGATCCAGATGTTATTGAGTTTGCAAGCATATTATGCAATCAGCCTAAGTTTTTAAACAGCTCTGTATATGGCACTAGAGCTTTGCTCTCTTCGGTATAAGGATCTTTATTTTGATTCACAAAGGATCCCAAATATGACCATTGTATTCTAGAAACATACCATTTATTTATGAGTCAAGGTAAAAGTTTCCAATTCTGGCTGAACATTAGAATTTCCTGTGGAGCATTTAAAATATTCTAATACCTGAGCTTCATCCTAGATCAAATAAATCAAAATCATGGTATCAGTAAATTTTTAAAAGCTCCACAGGTATTTCTAACAGTAAGCAGTGAGTGGGCTGATGCTGACAGAGTATAAGCAGGTAAACTGAGTTGACTGCGTGGGTAAAATATAACAGATGCATTGGATTTCACGCATTTTATTTTAAAAACGCATATACAGGACTTACTAGATGTCAGGCAGAGTTTTAAGTGGTTGATTCATTTAACCCTTGACGAAATTCTATGAGGTATTCAGTACCTCAACCCCATTTACAGATGAGAAAATTGAGTTAAACTTCCTCAAGCTTACTCACAGCTGGTGAAGGGCTGAGCCTAGCTTCCGAATCTTTGTTCCAATCTATCAGCTCCAAAGTGTGGTTCCTGAATCAGCTATATCTCAGCTGGAAACTTGTTAGAAATACACATTCTCAGACCTCCTCCCTGGAGTTTCTTATTCAGTAAGCCTGGGGTGGAGCCTGAGAATTTACATTTCTGAGTTTCAAGGTGATGCTGCTGCTGGACTGGTAATCACCTGGAGACCCACTGTCCTACTGTACTGTCCTACACCGCCTCTCTAAGTCATCCAGCGTTGCTCCACTCCAGAATAGTGTTTTTAAATATAGGAATAATGTAAATGTTCAAGTCTCATTATAAACATAAAATATTTTTGTTACTCAGAGTCACCTTTGTTTATTTTGGAGAAACATGGGCTGGCATTTGTTTGGAGGTGATAAATCCATGTGTTAATTGCACAAGCTGCCACTGAGTTCTTGATTAGAGATGGAGAAAGTGAGATTGAACAAAAAGGCAATGAAAGAGAAAGACTGTAGATAGAGAGTATCCTCATCTCGCTCTTCTTTTTAGCCACGATCCAGCTATTTCCCCTTTTAGGTACTCTGTTTCATACCATCCTTACTCCGTTTTCCTTTGGCTAAGTAATTCAGTGGTTAGCAATGCAATGCAGAAAATTTCTTTTATGGACTCATTTGTAGCTGATATTTAGAGACAATTGCAAGTCACATTTTAAGCTAGTTGTATTAATCTTTTGTTTTGTTGGGATGAGAGAGATATGTTATATTGGAATTCTATAATCATGAGTCATGCTGTAAATGATACAATAAAATATATGTATATATTTGTTATATATATATACATATATATTTATATATATATGGGGGAGAGAGAGAGAATGTTAAGAATATGAGACAGAATATCAGCTAATGTTCATAGCAGGGAAGATGACAAATGATGAATTCATAGATTATCTTTCTGGTAATATTTCAGCTCCAAAACATTAATGTTTGTATAAATCAATAATAATGTCCCAATATATTTTTGTCAGAGCTTAGATCTTTAGTATACCCTTATCCAATACAAGTGTGAGTTTTGATTTCTATAGGAATGTATTTTCAGTACAATTTTTCTTTCATAAAGTTTTTTATTTTATTTATTTATTTTTGGCTGTGTTGGGTCTTTGTTGCTGTGCACGGGCTTTTCTCTAGTTGCGGTGAGTGGGGGCTACTCTTCATTGTGGTGCACGGGCTTCTTATTGCAGTGGCTTCTCTTGTTGCAGAGCACGGGCTCTAGGCATGCAGGCTTCAGTAGTTGCAGCACTCAGGCTCAGTAGTTGTAGTACATGGGGCTTAGTTGCTCTACAGCATGTGAGATCTTCCCGGACCAGGGATCAAACCTGTGTCCCCTGCATTGACAGGCGGATTCTCAACCATTGCGCCACCAGGGAAGCCCTTCAGTACAGTTTTATGTACTTCATTATCCCTCAATCAATAAATGTCACAATATATATTTAAACTCAGAAGCAAAATAGAGCTATTAAAAGAACATTTTTAATTCATTCAACAAAATCTTGTTTTCTATTAAAGGTAGTAATCCACAGTTAAACAAACAAAAACCAGACCTAGCAGTTAGGAAACATAGATACACTTTTTTTTTTTTTTTTTTTTTGCTTTTTGCTGTACGCGGGCCTCTCACTGTTGTGGCCTCTCCCGTTGCGGAGCACAGGCTCCGGATGCGCAGGCCCAGCGGCCATGGCTCACGGGCCCAGCTGCTCCGCGGCATGTGGGATCCTCCCGGACCGGGGCACGAACCCGTGTCCCTTGCATCGGCAGGCGGACTCTCAACCACTGCGCCACCAGGGAAGCCCCATGGATACACTTTTATTCCATGACTTAGAGAGTACGCATCGATGTCTGATGAGTTCTGCTCCTACTGCATGATTCCTTTGTCTGGCATACAGCTCAGTGTCTCCGTTTGTAATCTTCAGTCTGTTGCAGCCTAGGAGATGCAGGAGAGACAGATCTACAGGAGAGACTGCACCATCAGGAGCTGTTTCACCAACCATTTCCATCACCAAATGGAGTCATTTTTGTAGTGCTTTTTTACACAGGTACATAAAAATCAACTGCTTTTTATTAAAATATGCTCCATCCAAAAATACCATTACAAAGTACTAAAGTGTTAAAAATTCTCTCTTAATGGAGTCAATAAGAATTAAATTTCCAATTCCTGTAATTATGCTCTCCTTTTTTCACTGCCAACATGAGAACTGCATTACGTTTTTGGTTGTGGGGATATGATACTACCCCTACTGTTTTGTATCATTTGTATCATTTTGTGAGACTCAGTTTTGTTCATAATCTTTTTCTTCCTTGCTGCCATAAATCATTTGTATGAAACAGTCTAAGAAAACATCATTGTAGGTTTGAAAATCTCAGATGCTGGTTTATCCCAAATATAGTTATGATTGAACCTTTTTATGTTGTTTTCATTGTGGTTCTTAATGTTGGCTTTTAAGGGCAGCAAACCAGCTAGAAGCCTGGATCATTTTCCAACTGGAGAATTATGAATGAAGTTGTTCATGTGATGGTCGTTGATATAGAAGGGAAAGCATGGGAAGTATGTATAATAAATGCATAATATAGTAACGTCCTATTGGACATTACTGTTCTTCTGGCTTCTTGAAATCCCAAAGCCTCTAAGTGAAATTAGAAATGCAAAAACATGTATTTCTCTTTAGTTTACATACTGAGAATACTAATAGCATCCACCTCATGGAGGTGTCATGAACACATAGTAGTGCCATGGAAGCGTTTGATAAATACAATAGTGAATTAACCAGAAACAGATTCCTTGAGAGCTTCTTCATGTGACGTTCCTGAAGCAAAAAGCTTTATCCTTATATTGTCCTTGCCATTTTCAAAATATCTGCAAGGACTCTTCAGACTATGACCCTTTCTAGCTGTTCTTTAGGGCATCATCTAGCTGCCCCAGGCTGAGTGATGTGACCCTCCTGCTCTCTTTCCTTGTGTCTGTTTCTCTTCCTGCCTGTTGCACCCAGGAATATCTGTCCTTAGCTGGCTCCTGAAGGTGCCACACTCATGGAATAGGTCTCCCTAAATTAGACCTAGATCTTTCAACTATCAATGGTGTCTGTAGCTGTCACTGTGGAATGTGCAGTTGCCATGTTAAAATCCAAATAAAGACAACAATATTGTGTGTAGAATATGATCACAGCCATGAAAAAATTGTGTGTTTGTGTATATACTTATTTGCAGAAAAAATTCAGCAAATATTAAATAGTGGTTTATCGGATTTTAGGCCATTTTATTTCTGTTCTCGACTTTCTATAAAACCTCTACAGTGAGATCGAAAGATTGTAAAAAGAATGACTGCAGAGAGGATTTATTTGTTTTTTCAAATCTCATCTCATGCCCCCCCCGCCCCACTTCCAAAAGAAAAGTTTTAGGTGTGTGTTTTTTTTTCTTCCCTGTCTTTACTTCCATAAATACAGAGAACAGAATCATTTTATAAGTAAATAATCAAGTTTAATGTTTTGATAATATGTTTATATTTCTAAATTGTAATATTCGATCTGAAAAAATCACTTCAAAGCAATGCATGAATTTCATTTTCCCAATTTCCATAAAGTGTTTTTCCAAGTTATCATTTTCTAACATTTTTGCTTATGTTTTATATCTTTAGGTTCCCACAGCTTAGAACACCAAATTCTTTCCTACTTCTGATGCTCCTTGAAGGTAAAAGCCCTGATCGTTCTGCCCAAGCCAGAATTTGACACTTTTCTGTCCTTTTCCCCTCATATGTCTTAAACCAATGATTCAGGAGTTTTCTGTGTTCCTATAGCATCTTTCACTTCCACATGATCTTCTGTCCTGATCTTTATTAGATCACTGTTGACACTTTATTAATTTAGAGCCCAATTATCAATTTCTCATATGGGTGATTGTAGCATGGTCTTTGCTGACTTCCTGTCTGTGCCCAGGTGTATAAGTGAATTTCCAACAACCAAGAACAAAGTGCATGCAGTCGTTAGTCCTCAATAACATTTGATCTGAGCTCAGTCAGGTTACATGATAATACAAGGACACTCAAGGCAGAGCTGCTCTTTGGAATGGCAGCAGCCTGGATTCTTCTTCCAGACTTGCAGCCTAGGGAAGCCCAGAGTGGCCCACCATCTGTGGAGTCTGTCCAAGCCCCATGTCAACTTCCTAGTACCATGGCGCAAATACTCCTTTTCTCCTTTGCCCAGTGTCTCCCTCACTGATCACACCAGAGGTTCTCATTTCTTGTCTAGGGGGACTTTAAATCTTCAGTTCATTATCTGTCCCAAAGTGACTCAGCCTGAGTGCCTCAGTGCCCCTTCCTTTTCGAGATCTCCCTGGCAATTCCTTCATTTGCCTCCCGGAATTATTTTTGAAAAATCTTTCTGAGAAATTTTAAGCTTTTGACCCAAATAGCAACAACAACATTTCCAGCATAAAAATTAAAAAAAAAAACAAAAACGAGGGGTATACTCCCACAGCCTTAAGCAATCATACTAATTATCTTAGAGGAGTTCTCAAAATGTGACAAGGACAGAATGGTAATTGTAATGTTCATTCTCTGATACAATCCGGCTATAAATACTGTCTTCTAAATCAGAGGAAGCACCATGCTTTTAAATAGTTTCTTGAAATAAGTTTGTCACTTTTTTTTGCGGTACGCGGGCCTCTCACTGCTGTGGCCTCTCCCGTTGCAGAGCACAGGCTCCAGAAGCGCAGGCTCAGCGGCCATGGCTCACGGGCCCAGCCGCTCTGCGGCATGTGGGATCTTTCCGGACCAGGGCACGAACCCGTGTCCCCTGCATCAGCAGGTGGACTCTCAACCACTGTGCCACCAGGGAAGCCCAGTTTGTCACTTTTTATATCCAATGTTTAATTCTTCTAGAATGTTTGTTCCTGTGGACTAAACAAGAATTCATAGGAATCAAAAAGTAGGAAGATTCGTGGACAGTATTAATCCTGTTACTTTCACAGTCTGGGCTAGGAGCTTAGTTGACACGTGCTTTTCTTTATCCTGATGTAAGGTCACTATCATTGGCTGTGATGAATTATTCCACCTCTGTGGGCAGTTGGCTGGTGCCAAGTGGAGTGATGCTGCCTGATTTCATTAGTCCAGCACTTTTCCCGAAATGGAGAGTTTGCCACCTGCATGGATTGCCTAAGGTCACAGAAAGCCCATCTGTGTGCCGCTCGTAGGAATGTCAGCCTGAGAGCAGCACCAGCAGGTAAAGGTCAGATGATCCACTGTGGCTCTTCAAGCCAAGCTTATTCAGAATTGGTTCTCCTGGGACTTTCCTGGTGACGCACTGGTTAAGAATCCGCCTGCCAATGCAGGGGACACAGGTTCGAGCCCTGGTCCAGGAAGATCCCACATGCCGCAGAGCATCTAAGGCCATGTGCGCTCTGGAGGTCGTGAGCCATAACTGCCGAAGCCTGCGTGCCTAGAGCCTGTGCTCCGCAACAAGAGAAGCCACCGCAATGAGAAACCCACGCACCGCAACAAAGAGTAGCCCCCACTCGCCGCAACTAGAGAAAACCCGTGCGCAGCAACGAAGACCCAACGCAGCCAAAAATGAAGGAAGGAAGGAAGAAGGGGAGGAAGGAAGGAAGGAAGGAAGGGAGTGGTTCTCCTGAAAACTCATTCAGCAGTATAATAAGAGACTTGACTAACTTACCCCAAGTGGAAATCGTCTTTCAGCTTTAGCTTCAATCGTTTGACTAAAGAATTTATTGCAGTAAAAACAGAAGTGTTGACTGACTAGTCTTATATTTTTGCAGTTTATATGGACAATTTGGCATGGGGAGACAGGCTACCTTTTGGAGGACAGAGGAGGGGATTGAGGTGGGAGAGGAGAGCATCCTCATTCTTGTAGTGTGTCCCTCCCCTACCTAGCAACCCCTTGTTTGCTAGGAACCAGAGTGGGGCAAATCAAGGAGAATGCAGAAACCCACAGTGGTGTGATAAGGAAGCAGAGAGATGCCAGTATGGACACCCTCCCAGTGGAGCATAAGGACTTGGTGGGAGTGGGAGAGTGATGGTGTTGATGCAGAGGAGCCCGGAAGGCATGCCATATGTTAGTAACCTCTTCGCTAAGGAACTCTGCAATCATGGAACTTTGGTAATGGAAGGAATGTTGGAAACAGGGCCTTCCAAACTATTTAGTCTACAGCCAATGAAACTGAAGCCCAAAGAAATCCCCTTGAGATCTCATGTCTAGAGAGTGACAAAGCTAGGAATAAACAACTCATCTAGTGTCAAACATACCATACATCTGTGGAATACTGATGTTGCCAGATCTTTTTTCTTGGTGATCAGAGTAACACTGCTACATTTCCTTGAAATTCTCGGCATTAATAACTAATATTTTAGCTTTGTTTTCAACATTTATGAATTAGGGCATTCATAGTGTTTTAAATGCAAATAGACTTACAAAGCCATCAGAATTTGCCAAGATGTTTTATCAATAAACCAGGTTATTCTAAGTAGACAATTGATAGCACACCTAGGATTACAACATATATTAATAATAGTGATCCACATTGACTTTCAGCTCTTTCACTATATAGGGAGAAGGTAAATTGGAGCAGGTGAGCATGTGTTGCAGAGCATGATACTTTCCAGCAGTATTTTTGCAGATTACCATCAATTTCCTTTCCCCGCATGTAACCTTAAAATGAAGAATTGTGCCTTTTCTTTTAATGAAAGTGAAATTTTATTCGTTAGATTACCCTGGGTAAAACACTTTGCTAAAGTGATTCTTTAGTTAAATGTCCATGAAGTAGGAGTGCCGTGGTGCTTTTGTGTTTCAGGTGTGTCATGAGGTGGGTCTGCAGTAACGAAGAGCCTGCCAATCTCCTTTCTTTCATGCACAGATAGGAGGAGGGAAAGTGATGACTAGAAACCCAAGTCTGGCTTTCCACACATCCTGTCCTTTACTGTCTCTAAGAGAGAGCATACAGTTTTCTTTCAAACTCACACATCTTAGAATGAAAGGGGATACTGTTAATAATTACTCAGGAGCAACAGGTATAAAAAAAAAAGACTATCCTGGGAACACCGGGAAATGTGTTCATCCTATCTTTGAGCCTCAGACAGGAGCATCAAACCCTCCCATTGTACAGGTAGGTAAACAGGTTTACAGAGGAGAAGTAATTTGCCCAAGGTCATATTTTGAAAATGAAACTTCCAGGAATCCAACTCGGGACTGTGTGAGTCCAGAGCAGTTGCGGTTTCATCTGTGCTTTCTTTCCCTGCGGTTCAGCGATTCCCAGATTATTTACACAAACATGCCGTTTTGGGGCCGTGATTGCAGGAGTAAGAGTTGAATGCTTGAGGAAAATGGAACTCTAGCTATTTCTTTGTGCCATTGATTCACCACGTGGGTGTTCAGTGTGTGAAATGCCTTTGAAGGACCTCAGACCTCAGACAGGAACCCCCTCATGGACACTCATATGCCCTCTCCCATGGGGAGCAGCACGGGCCCCTGCTTATACTCCCAGCAGAAGGGATTATCTGCCCCTGGTGGAAGTTCTTTGCTTTTATTCTTGACTCATCATCCATGTGGTTTCCTGAATTAGAAACCTCCACTCTGCCCCTTCCCACCCCAACCTGCCCATTTACACGGAAAGTCTTCCAGCCTTGCTCCTTGGTGACCCTCACCTCTTCCAGGGCCTCATTACCTTTTGCCTAGATACCTTGAGGGACTTCCTTTAAATATCTCTGCTATGTTTTTTCCTTCTTACATTGCTACCAGGGTCACCTCCCTGCAAAACAAACCTGAAAACCTAATCATAGCATGACTTGGGCAGTTCCTGTGGTACCCTCTGTTGTTTATAGATAACATTCATTCTTCCCAGAATAATATACAATCTCTTCCTTGCAGGGAAGGGGGGTTTCAATCTCTCTTGAAAGAGAGAAAGAGAGCAAGACAGAGAGAGAGAGAGAGAGAGAGAGAGAGAGAGAGAGAAGAGGGAGGGAGGAAGAAAGAAAAAAATATGACTGTCTCAGGGACACACTATACAACACTGCTTGTTGTAAAAGTCACCTAGTTGCTTGAATCTGGCCTCCATGCTGCTTTCTATAGCCCTCAGTCCAAGCATGTTGTTGAGACTGCTTGGAAGAAGAGGCTCGTTTTTCTCATTTGCATGAAAAGCCCTCTATTTGCCAAGTCATGTGCCCACCGGGCTTTAGCCATCTGGGATCAGCATCTTTTAAAAATGTGTCCAGCTGCTCTATTTAGGCAGCCTGTGACCCTGGCTGTTTCCTGACAGACTGTAAATCTCAAGGGTGGGGACTATGTCTTCATGGTGCTTCCCCAACTTTAATGCGAGTGTGGATCGCCTGGGGGTCTTGTTAAAAGGCAGGTTCTGATTCATTGGTTCTGGGTGCTGATCCACGCTTTGAATAGCAGGGCCCTAAAATCTAGTAGTGTTAATAGCATGTAGTAGGGGCTCCATAAATAAACACTGACTAGGTGGGTAAATGGAAGGAAAGGGGAGAGAGAGGGATGGAGGGATGAAGCCATATTTCACACTTGGCAGAAACCTAAAGATCCATGTTTCTAATGTATTTAGAGAGAAGATAGCAAGTCAAGGTAAAATGATGGACGAGAATGGTGAATTTCTTTTTCTTAGGTAGTTTTTCACAATTGAAGACCAGACTATAAATTCATTAGAGGAGTCCTCTGTAATTTCTCTGCGAGCTTGCCTGTAGCTCTAATCATAAAGCCTGGACATAGACATATATAGATACAGGGGGTACATCACTTGTTAAATATCTACTGTAAAATATTTGTGTGCTGTGACATTTATGTGATTTTTGAGGAATTTAGGGTAGTAATCTTGTTGAATAGACTTGAAACCATTCATTCCAATGTTTCTTTTTGTTTTCCTCAAAAAAATAACAAAAAGTACATACTTTGTCATTGGTGAGGGACAAGCAATAAGGGTAAACACACTTTGTTTTGTTGGGCCACATACGTCTTCAAATTGCTTATCACATTTTAGAATTGGGGAAAGCTGCTGAGAAGGATGAGGCTGGGCTTACATAATGGAGCCAGCAGTGGGCTGAAAGCAAGAGACTGGCCCTGACACTTCATGGCTGAGTGACCCTGGGTAAGTCTCCCTAGGCCTCAGTGCCCTTCACTGCACACTCTGTAGATCCAGCGTGTATTTATTGTGTGTTTGCTGTGTGTTAAGGCCCTTTACCCAAGAGGGTATGAATATGTCAAATTAGGTGACTCCAAGGTCCTTCAATTCGTTGCTATTTTTGTTGTTTCCCCCTCTCTATATAATTAATAGACCATATTTTTTCTTGAAGTTGCAATAGATCTTTTTTTCAGATTTTAAGATAAGATTTGTGCAAAACGGAAGACGGGTCTAATCTAAGCAGAACTATTGCTTTGTGTGGCTCTTTAGTTCTTAATGGTGAATGTCGTTCCACACGTGGGCTTTTTTTGGAAGCCTTTCTGGAAAGAAAAAGCAAAAGAAGAAGTAGTATGCATTTTTGTTCTTTAACAGCCAGTGGCAAGTAGCACAGAAGCAGCACTCAGCTTTCTGACAACATTGTCTTGAAGAATGTACTTGTGTCAGTTTTCAAAGGGAGGCGTTCAGACAGTTGCATGGTTGTGGATACACAGTAGTCAGTGTTTGCTCCTAGGCTGAGGGTGGTGCGGCTTATGCTACTTCCAAAACTGAAGAGTGTTTTCCGGGGAAACTGATAAATATTTTGGCCTACCTACATATTTAACAATAAAGGGAAAAGAGATCATTGCCAGCCAGGTGTAAGTTTTTAAAGTATCTTGTGCTTTCCCTTCATGTCCTATGTAAATGTGCTTTCATACCAACACATATTAGAAGCAGTATAGAACGTGAGCAAATTACCATGTAGGGAGTGCATTTCTGGTGTCTGTTTGCTCTCACTTCAGTGGTCAAGAAAGGTGATGTTGACTGACCCCATGGCAGTATTTCTGTGGTGTTTGATGCTATCCCATCTTTAGATTTCATGTACTTGGAACAAATAAATATTCTGGATCCGTCCTACTGGCCTTTTCTTGAATTGTTAGGTGTGACCCCCTCATCCCCATTACATGCAGAAAAAAAAGGTTAGTTAAAGGCTCAATAGCAAACAGAGCCGTTAACTAAAAACATTTCCTTCAGATATTTATAACGAAAAAATATTAATTTTATAGAGTTGCTACTGTGTTAAAAATAAAATTACAGTAATTTGAAAGTATTTCTGTTGAGCCCCAAATAGGGAGACTGTTTTAGAAGAAGAGTAGGTTTTAAATTCACCATTTTCAATCTAATGAATATGCTGATTTTTTTCAAATAAGTCTATTAGGGCACGTTAACTGCTGCTCTCTTTCTTTTTATCAAGTGCCAACACACACATATTCACACATAAAAATTCATACACAGGGCTTCCCTGGTGGCGTGGTGGTTGAGAGTCCACCTGCCGATGCAGGCGACGCGGGTTCGTGCCCCGGTCCGGGAGGATCCCACATGCCGCCCGTGAGCCATGGCCGCTGGGCCTGCGCGTCCAGAGCCTGTGGTCCGCAACGGGAGAGGCCACAACAGTGAGAGGCCCGCGTACTGCAAAAAAAAAAAAGAAAAGAAAAGAAAAAAAATTCATACACAGACATAATCAGTGCTCGGAAATAGTTTGTAACACAGTGATGACAAAAATTAATATAAAGAAATGTAAGATAAATAGTTCTAAGAGCATTGGAAGAAAAGCATAGAATGGATTAAATAATAAAGAACTGAGTAAAGTCACATGACAAAATAAAAGACAGCATTTGCTGGATGGCTTATAAGTGATGTGCCCTGGTGGCAAGACAGTGTCTCAGAGGGCTGAAATAGCTACTCTAAGCCAACCTCATCCTACACAGTTCAACTTACATCTCATATCTTTCTTCCATATTCTTTGCCCCTGAATCTTCTTCCTGCGAACACCCTACTAAGAATGAACAAACAGTAATAATCCTCTTAATTGTGTGTGTAAAATAGGGGAAACAATGTTTGTGTCTTGCAAATTTGTCAGTGCTTCAATTAGCTAGAAAGTTATTTCTGCGAGAATATCAAAAACATGCGTGTTGAACTTTTCCTCTTCAAAAATGCAGCTCTTTATATTTGGCTCTAAGTGTGATTTCTGTCTCCTTATTCTTTTTTTTTTTTAATATTTATTTATTTGGTTGCACCAGGTCTAAGTTGTGGCAGGCAGGCTCCTTAGTTGTGGCTCCAGGGCTCCTTTAGTTGCGGCTTGCCAGCTCCTTAGCTGCAGCATGTGGGCTCCTTAGTTGTGGCACATGGGCTCCTTATTTGTGGCATGCGAATTCTCAGTTGCAGCACGTGAACTCCCAGCTGCAGCATGCATGTGGGATCCAGTTACCTGACCAGGGCTCAAACCCAGGCCCCCTGCATTGCGAGTGCGGAGTCTTATCCACTGCGCCATCAGGGAAGTCCCTGTCTCCTTATTCTTAAGTCACCTCTCACATTTTCCCCTCAATGTCACTAAAAATTCTAGCAGAGAAATTGCTTGTTAAAAGATAAATGGATTGAGTATCAGTCGTGTTGCATTTTTCTTCTTTTTCACTTCATCTCTAGAGAAAAAAAAGGGAATAAAGGTTAGAAATGAAATGCTAAGCTGCAAATAATAAAATTTCAATATAGAGATAGTGATGAACTCCAATAAATACCTAATTTAAGAAAAGAATAACGGGATCAAAATTTTTCCTCTCGGTCGCCATTTTGATCCCAAAGCTGTACATGACTGTGATGGTCACTTGGGAACAGGTTTGTTTGCCTTTGAATCTTCTGTTGAATCAATGGTGGAAAAACCAAAAGCAAAAGAGATAAGTGATCCCAGAGAGCTGCTCTTGTAAGGATGGTACTGTCTTAGGTTTCCTTGGGTAGCAAGCCTGAATTTTATATTTTATGAATATGTCTCTTATGATTGTGGAAACTGGTCCCAGGAATGTCATCCCTCTCGCTCTATAGTTAATAAAATGGGCACAATTAATTAGAGCACTTAAGCTGACTATATGCTCCCAGCTCTCAAGGTGCCTCCCTCACATACTTTTCTGATATACTTCATATTGGCCAGTATGATAGTACCTTGGATTTAGCTTTTGCAAATGCCTTTTTATATACTTGTTTTCTCATTGTTCTTTGGCAAATGCTATTCTAATTAATAATCACATTTTGAGGTTGCGTGAGAACCGATTGCATGTCTGCTCCCCATATAGTTTTCTTATCAATACAGAGTCCCTAACACATTACAGATTGTTGATAAGTATGTGAGTATTGATTTCCTGCTGAGTGATCTCTGCTGGGCTCATCAACCTTACCTGAGGAAGAAAGACCAATGGTTACTGGTTGTATAGGTTTAGTAACAAACACTGTGTCTTAGACTGTAACATTAGATAATCTTGCTGCTCTGTTTCCAAATGCTTATGTAACGTGTTGGGCTTGTATTTATAGTCATTAAGTTACCAACTCTGAGGTAGTGGAGACGTAATTGTGCTTGGGGCATAAAGTAGAATTTCCTAGTAAGAATAGTGTCCATTTGTTTCTTTTTCATTTTTTTCCCGTAGTGATAAGATTGGCCTGTAATTTTGTTACGGAGGAGAGACTGAGAGAACGAGGGAGCAGGAGAGAGAGAGAGAGGAAGAGAGAGACTCTGCTCTATCAGTAAACTGAGTGCATGTTGATCTTATGGATTTATGGTCTTATGTTTTTGCCCTGGTTAGCCGGAACTTGAATGGTCAGGTCGTTCACATTTCATTTCTTAGCTTTTTTTGTCATATGATTTAATAGTAGCGTGACCTAATGATAGATCACATGAACCAGGACATTTTGAGAACAAAAAGGGCACTTCTATAATTGTCTGGGAATGAAAACTACCGTCGGGAACTGTAGAGTCACCTTGTCATTATTGTCTTTTTCCTTTAAGCCCTGACTTCACTTGAGAGCCACCCCTGTCTGACTTCCAAAAGAGGCAATAAAGGGCTTTGCTGTGGCTTTTTTTTTTTTTGTTTGTTTGTTTGTTTGTTTGTTTTTTGTGGTACACGGGCCTCTCACTATTGTGGCCTCTCCCGTTGCGGAGCACAGGCTCCGGACGCGCAGGCTCATCGGCCATGGCTCACGGGCCCAGCCGCTCCGCGGCATGTGGGATCTTCCTGGACCGGGGCACGAACCCATGTCCCCTGCATCGGCAGGCGGACTCTCAACCACTGCGCCACCAGGGAAGCCCTTCACTGTGGTTTTGTTGCTTGTGGCCTGTGTGGCTCTGCTAGTGCTTTCTGGCTTTGCACCGTTGCAGCATCTCTCCAAGAGACAAGAAAGATGTTGGCATCTCCCAGCAAAGGCTGTATCTATTTTTCTGTGATACAAATGCAGACACTATCAGGGAATCTAATCTGAATCAAGCAGCAACTTTGTTCTCCAAGTATATATTATCGCTATACTGTGATAGACATAAATGCTGTAGCATCAATCAGAGTAAGTCATGCCACATGCTTCTCTCTAGCCAATCCTTATGGACTTAGCCTTTTTAAAAATCTCACCCCGTGGGTAATTACACTAATAATGTTTTTAAAGTCAGCCCCTATTTTATGCCATATGCTCTGCCACTTTCCTACATTATATCTAATCATTAAAACAACCCTATAAGCTAAGTGTCATCATCTCCCCATGTGAAATCTAAAGAAAAAGAAGAGCAGAGAGATTAAGAAACTTGCCTTCTCAATAAACTGTAGATTCTGGGTTCCATCTTAGATCTGTCTGCCTCTAAGCCCATGTTCTTTCTGCTAAACCCTGATATCTCTTTAATTAATAATTACCATCAACTAGAATACAATAACATCTCATTCTTAGTTATTACCTCATAGAAGTCATTTTCTATAAATCTATGAATAAACGTATTTTGTTTTATTTTCATGTTACTTAATGACCATTGTTGAGTCATAAATTAATCAAAATTAATAAGTACTCAGGTTTAGGTAAATAATTGAAAAATCACTGATCCTGGAATTATTAACATAGCAGCAGTTGCTTAAGGATTAACCTGTTTCTTGTGCTTTTTCTCCACAAAGATGAACTAACAAACAAGGTTTTGTTCTCTTCTAAAGATTATTTCAGAGCATAGGATGCTTTATTATGATTATACACTATTAGTGTTCTCAATTCTATAAATATGTGCTTTGAAATATAGCAATGAGGTACCATTTCACCACCTTATCAACCAAGAAAGGAAGCAAGTACCTAAATTATCATCACCATGCTGACAATTTTCAAGTTTAAATTATTCACAAAGTTTGAAAGAAGTCTATCCCAACTTTATCTTTATGGAGAATTTAATACGAAAAATAGTGTTTTTACCTTGTTCCAAGGAAATGTTTCCAGTTCTAATAACAATGAACACATACTGAGGAATGAGCATAGGAAAATCCCAGAGTAAAAAAAAACAAAACAACAAGTCTCTTTCAACAATTCTGCTCTCAGAGGTGAGCAAGATTAAAATATATTTCCCTAACAACCTTTATTTCTCATTAAAGGTAGGTCACAGGCATGTGTGTCTTGATGAAACTGTGAGATCATCTTTTTTTCCCTTTTACAACACCTCTGCCTAGAGAATGCTCAAGCAAAGTTATGGCTATTCTAGTTGGTCAGTTCTCTAGGGAAATGCACACAGGCAAACACTTATCTGCTCACTTCTAGTGATGCACATCTTGACTGGGGTGGACACCGGAAGTTCCCTGTACCAAGTTTCCTTAAGATATTCAGGGCCAATTATGTGGACGGTCTGTAATTGTTTGTTATATTGTTCTCTACCAATGAATGCCTAAAATATAACATTAATAAAAGATAACATCACTTTAGCTCTCATCTTCCCTTGACTGAAGGGCCATGTAAGGTTGGTTGGATCAAGGTTTGACCAACTTGAAATGTGGGATCTCTCCAAAGGATTGATTAAACAGGGCTTCCAAGCTCTGTACTCACTGTGTGCTGCTAGCTGCACATAGTTAAGGATCTGGGGCTTTTAGGTGAGCAGTGGGATTGCTGGCTTTGTTGGCAATACTCCCTTGTTTACACGGCACCAATTAATTTATAACATACAAGAATTTCATTGCCCTGTTTATCTTTGTAAGTCTCAAAAGAGAATAATAACCTTCCCTTTTCCCTTATGTGGTTATACGTGTGCTGTTTACAACACTAAAAAAATGTTTAGGACTTTATCCTTTAGAGATGCAATGATGTAAATATACATAGAAGTTAAGAAAAATGAGTATTTAAATAATGAATTTTAAATTTTGCCATAAAAGCATATTGTAATAGAAAGAGCATGTACAAGCTGTCAGAAGCTTTAACTCTGGAGCTATCCCTGCATCTTGCTAGTTGTGTATGCCTGCGGGAAAGCTGTAGACATGAAGCCTCATTTTCCTTATTAGTGAAGTGCAGATGCTGCCACATTGCCTAATCTCGGTGTCTGAGAGGACCAAATGAAAGAAAACACCTGAAAGTCCTTCCGAAACCATAAAGTGCTATACACATATAAGCTGGTATTACTAAAAATATTACATTTAACATACTTTTCTTCTGACTCTTAAGTAAAACAAAGTTGGCTTTTGGTGGAAAAAATACTGTCACAATGATGTGAACATTAAATTTCACAAATTTCTGCCCCAAGGTAATTTGATAACCAACTAGAGAGGAATCTGGTTATCTTAACTATAATCTAACTTTTACAAAATTTATTTTTCTATTAGGTTGAGTTTATAGACAAGCAGTCTAATATATTGTCACCTACATGATTTCAGTTTTTAAGTTTCCTACTTTCAATATATATCTCTCCTTAAGTTTTCTTTCTCTCTCGCTCTTCCTTTTTGGTTTTTCTTTCTTTACTTCCTCCCTCTCTCCTTAGCTACTTCCTTCTTCCTGTCGTTCTTTCTTTTCTTTTTTTTTCTTTCCTTTTCTTTTCTTTCATCCTCCTTCTTCTCCGTCACCTTCTTACTGTTGCTGTTGTTGACCTCTGCCACCTCCTCCTGCATCTCCCCTTTCCCCCCTCTTCCTCCTCCTTCTCTCTCCCTCCCTCCCGCCCCCTGCCCCACCCACTCCATCTCTTATTTTGCTTTCCTGACATCAGACCCAAATACAGTTGGGTCACTATGACTGTATGACTTTTGCTAACCCCAGTGACCAGGAGCTTACAAACCTCGCCAATGTCCACCTGGTCACCTTGCTTTTGTGCTCTTGACAGCCTTGCCCAGTTTATGCATTTCTGACTTCTCAGTTCTCCTGAACCATCCTGTCCCAGAATTCCATGCCATGTAACCATTTAGAAATCCATATTCCTAAATCTGTGATGTACACCTGAAATACCGCTCAAACATTATGTCCCTAGCTTTCCCAGTCTCTGAGATGCTACGTTCACTTTATCTTGGTTCTTGTTATTTCACTAACCCGTTCCTCCTCATTAGCCAGAATCAGATTTACAGGAGCCCATCCTCCAGTCCCATTGCCTCTTGGGACGCCAAGCCTCCATTTAGTCTTTGACAGAGATGAACAGAAGATGCCCCAACTGTCTAAGTTCACTCTCAGCACTACCTCCTGTGCTTCACTTGGTGAGAGATGTCACATGTGCATCACGCTTTTCTCCGGGTGGCCCAGACAATTGTAGCTTCTTGCTGCAGCAGCCGTAATCCTGTTCCCTTTCTCTCTGTCTTTAGTTGCATGTTCCCCAGTCCCTCTACTCCTTCAAGTCTAGAAACCTCCACACAGGTGTTTCTCTTCTTTTAAGAAGTACTTCTCTGACCCACTTCTACCAGAATGTGTATCTAAGAAATGATGCATATTTTGTGTCATGTTTCTTGTTCTCCCTATGCCAGTGTCACAGACGGGTTCTGTTTTCATCATTCTCCTTACCCTCATTATTTCCCGACTGCTCGCTGAGGGTTTCTCAGAGATTGCTCTTCGTCCCCCTTTCTTTTTTTTAACCTGCATCCCTAAGGAATATCATTTACTCTCACTACTTGTATAGCCCACTGCACACTCATCATCTCCTCATATATCCTTAGGCAGGACCAAATTAACACATTGAAGATTACATTCTGGAATCTCTCCCCCAGATCTGTTTCCTCACAGTCTCCTCCACCTTAGGAAATCACTGAATGCATCAAGTTGGAAATTCCTGAGTGTTGTTGGATTCCTCCCTTTCTCTCACCTTCCACACTCCCTGTCCCCTGACACATCCTCGTTTGGTGCACTTTTTTTTGTCTTCCTGCCACTATTGCCTCTTAGTTGGGCCTTCAGCAATAACCTCCTACCCTGTCTCTGCTGTTTCCACTTAGCTCTCCATACAGCAGCAAGAAAGCACCTCTAAAATTGTATATCACACCATGCCACTTGCCTACTTAAAACCCTGAAGTCACTTAAGTTTGCACTTAAAATAAAAGCCAATATCTTTCCCAAGCCCAAACATAATAGCCAATATTTTTTTTTCTTTTCCATTATGGTTTATTAAAGGATATTGAATATAATTCTCTGTGCTATACAGTAGGACCATGTTGTTTATCCATTCTATATGTAATAGTTTGTATCTGCTAACCCCAAACTCCCAGTCCACGCCTACCCAACTTCTCCTCCCCCTTGGCAACCACAAGTCTATTTTCTATATCTGTGAGTCTGTTTCTGTTTCACTGATAAGTATTTGTGTCATCTTTTAGATTCCACATGTAAGTGATATGATATGGTATTTGTCTTTCTCTTTCTGACTGAGTTCACTTAGTATGCTAATCTCTAGGTCCATCTGGCATTATTTCATTCTTTCTATGGCTGAGTAGTATTCTATTGTGTGTGTGTATGTGTGTGTATGTATGTATGTGTATATATATATATATATATATATATATATATATATATATGTGCCACATCTTCTTTATCCATTCATCTGTCAGTGGACAATTAGGTTGTTTCCGTGTCTTGGCTGTTGTAAGTTGTGATGCTATGAACATAGGGGTGCATGTATCTTTCTGAATTAGAGTTTTGTCCAAATATATGCCCAGGAGTGGGATTGCAGGATCATATGGCGACTTTATTTTTAGTTTTTTGAGGAACCTCCATACTGTTTTCCACAGTGGCTGCACCAGTTTACATTCCCACCAACAGTGTAGGAGGGTTCCCTTCTTTCAACACCCTCTCCAGCATTTGTTATTTGTAGACTTTTTAATGATGGCCACTCTGACCAGTGTGAGGTGTTACCTCATTGTAGTTTTGATTTGCATTTCTCTAATAATTAGTGATGTTGAGCATCTTTTCATGTGCCTGTTGTCCACCTGTATGTCTTCTTTGGAGAAATACCTATTTAGATGTTCTACCCATTTTTTGATTGGGTTGTTTGTGGGTATTTTTATTGTTGTTATTGAGTTGTATGAACTGTTTGTATAATTTGGAAATTAAGCTCTTGTCAGTCGCATCATTTGCCTATGTTCTCTTCTAGGAGTTTTATGGTGTCATGTCTTATATTTAAGTCTTGAAGCCATTTTGAGTTTATTTTTGTGCATGGTATGAGGGTGTGTTCTAACTTAATTGATTTACGTGTGCATAATAACCAATATTTAAATGTATCTTTTTATTTATTACCATAATCACCCTATGAAGTAAGTACTATTACTATCCTAGTTAAATAGACAAGGAGTCTGAGGCACAGAGAAGACGGGAAACCTGTCCACATTCCTACAGGTAATAACTGGTGAATCCAGGATTAAAACTCAGGCAGTAGCCTCCAGAGTCTGTATCATGAATCAGTGTAGGTCGTTACTCAAAAGCCCTGCAGAGCTGCCCATTGTCTACCCATTCAGCCTGACTGAATCCACTAGAATGTAAGCTCCACAAGGACAGAGGTGTTAGTCTGCTCAGTTCCCCCAGAACCTGGAACAGTGTGTGTACCTGGGAGGCAAGCTCTTGTCCACCTGTGGACTTTGCACATGTTGGTCCCTTTACCTGGACCAACTGCAAAATTTTACCATGGACACTTCCTTCTTGTCTCTACCATGGACACTTCCTTCTTGTCTTTAAGGTCTTAACTAAACTGTGATCCCTACTCCTAAACCCCCAAAATAGTCCCTCCCTAGCCACCCTATAGCAAATCCTGTCTGACTGTTCTTACCTCATCATTCAGTTAATTTCCTTCATGCAATGTATCTCAGTTCAAACTTCTTGTTAATTAATGTATTCTTCTCCCTTGTGACTTATCTGCCAGAATGTAAACTCCACAAGGGCATAGACATTTGTACCATTGTAAGCCCAGTATCCGCCACAGCAGCCATTCAAAAAATATTTGTTGAATGAATCAACTTTCCAGTTTCAACTTTAAGCTCTCTTTAAGCTCAGAGACAACCTCAAACATGCATAGCTATTCCTGGTGTAGTCATAAATTCAGTAGACATTAAATAATTTATCATAGGGGACTTCCCAAGTGGTGCAATGGTTAAGAATCCACCTGCCAACACAGGGGACAAGGGTTCGAGCCCTGGTCCGGGAAGATCCCACATGCCGCGGAGCAACTAAGCCCGTGCGCCACAGCTACTGAGCCTGCGCTTTAGAGCCCACGAGCCACAACAACTGAGCCTGCGTGCCTAGAGCCCGTGCTCCACAACAAGAGAAGCCACCGCAGTGAGAAGCCCACACACCGCAACAAAGAGTAGCCCCCACTGGCCACAACTAGAGAAACCTGCGCTCAGCAATGAAGACCCAATGCAGCCAAAAATGAATAAATAAATAAATCATTTATCATAAAGCTAGTTCTATGCTGGGTACTGGAGATGCCACACAGAACATTTCTCTTTGTTCTAGACTGTGAGCTCTCCAAGTACAGGACCATTTTTAACTTGCATTACAATAATACATGATTATAATGTAATACAGTATGACGTGATTGTAGAATAACCCATTATTCTTAGAATTTAAGCCACAGTACCAAAACCCAAGTTGATATAAGTTGCTAGACCATTTTATTTTCCAATGAGCCATATACATATACTTCCAAAAGGCAGGTCTCCTGTTAACTGACTTTGTTGGGGCTAAACTATAGTATCCCCTACGTCTTTCAACAGGAAGATGCCCCTTAGTTTGATTTTGACCTTCCTCACAGGACAAGTAGCAACTTGCTTGGCTCATAGTATTGCTTACTGATTCCTGCTGTTGTGAGCTTTTTCTCAAATGCTGGCTTCTGCCTCAGCAAAAATGACCTCACAACTGAACTTTTCAAGAAGGTACCCTTTCTCCCATTTCCGCTGTTCCCCAGTCTTGTTCACAAGGTTTTTTGTAACTCTGTATCTAATGTGATTTTGTTCATGCAGCATTGGTCCCTAATTCTCCAGAGATCTGGTTTCACCCTCTGCAGGATCTCATAATCCCACTGTAATTAACTTTTCTTATCTTTACCCTCTTTTGTTGAATTCTTCAATAATCTATCTTAAAAATTAAGCACCAAATGTGAGGGATCAATGCACATATCAGTCATACAAGATCCTTTTGCAGGAACTAATGCCACATCCAGTCTCCCTCCACTTCGCAGCACGTGCTTCCACACGGGTGCGTGCATGTGTGTGCAGGGGGTACGTAAACACATGTGTATCTCCCCATGCAAATATTGAAATAGCCAACACAGTAGATAAGGTTTACAGTGGGCTTAAGTCCACAATGAGAAAATAAACAAAAAAGGGAATAATTATTACGATGATGACGAATACAGTGTCCTAGTTGTTTACACCAGAGTCAATAGGAAATTAAAGCAAACAAGCAAACAAAACTTCTGTTAGTCGAAGTTTTCATCCTTCTAGCATAGCAGGTGGCAGCGTAGGTTCATGAATAAAGTGCTTCTAAAATGTATTTATAGCTACTGATCATTTCTTTAGAAAAAGAATGGATAAATCGGTGAAGGAGTAATGCTGTGACTTATCAAAGAGTTTTAAAGGATTGAACCTCCCCTCGCACCCTTGAAGTGAATTAGACATGTATTATGTTCACTCCTTTAGAAAGTGAATAGGCTTAGAGTATCAAGAATTGACTTGGTTAACACAAATAGTACAGTGGTTCTCAGCTGGGGGCATTTTTACCTTCCACTCCAGGAGACATTTAGCAACGTCTGGAGACATTTATGATTTTAACAACTAAGGGTTGCATCTAATCAGTAGAAGCCAGGATGCTGCCAACCATCCTACAGTGTATAAGTTGACCCCCTTCACACATCTACATAAGTACACACACACATAAACACACACCCCAAATAATTTTCTAGCCCCAAACAGTAGCACCAAGATTGGGAAACCCTGGGAGAGCCTAATACAGTCCTCAGAATCTGACTCTGTAGTCTTTCCCTAAAGACATCATAAAAATTACAGTTAATATTTTCTAAGCCCCCTTACTGGGTATAATTCCCTCAGAAGATCTTTATTAGAAATGACCATGGGAGTGTAAGATATGCCCCTTCTTGACTCCTTCTGTAATATGGTTGGACATATTGGAGAGATGTTATTGGCACTGAGTCCTGGGATTTTTATGTAAAAGATTATGTAGCCATTTACCAATTTACCAAAAGTTCCTCTTGGTAGACATAAGAAGGACTCATAGTCTCAGCACTGGAGACTATGGGCAAGAGTCAGAAAGTTTTAATACTTTTGCTTCCGTTAAATTCTCAGTCGTCTGTGTGAGATAATTGTACAGATTACTTGCAATATATTTTTTCTTCTCCTAATCATTCTTGGAATTGACCCCTTGCTGTGTATAGACATGCATGATTATTGGCTGGCCTTGGGCACCATCTGGGACACATAATTTATACTTTCAGTTGTCAGGAATTTGGAATTAATGGAATGTTATGATTTTTACTGTATCTCAAAAAGTAGGTTTCAGAAGAGGTTAAGCATAGAGATAAGATTATAACGTAAGGAAACAGTGAAAGGGTCTCTTATAATGAGCTGCCAACCTGACGGAGAGCAGCAGTAAAGAAAGATGGCTTAGATTTGCTCCCAAACTGTACTCCCTTTACTTCAGTTACTTTCTCACACCCAATGCTTAATTCCAGTTCTTGATTTCCAGTTGTTTCATATAAACAATACTATATTATTAAGATTAATAACTATTATAAGTATTAGTGTTACCATATTAATAACATTTAAGCATTTACTCAAATGTTTTATTTATATTTTCCCACTATACTTTTAAACAACCTGATGAGACATGTTCCCTTTGTTTCTGAAAGGGACAGTGAAGCTTATAGAAGCTGTCTTGCTTTCCTGGGGTTGCAGAACTTGTAAGTGGCACATTTTCATTCAAACTCAGGTTTGTCCGATTCTGTTACAGGCAATGGTCCTAATCTCCAAATTATTACTGTACTAGTGTTCGTGGTGATTTACTTTAACATTTAAACAATTTAATTTGTTTTATTTTTTGTTTCCATTACGAAAGTCATAAGTTTTATGTGAACTTTAGGAGGGGAGGCTTAGGAATCAAAATATTGTATCCCAGTTACATATTTTGGTAAGGTACAAAAAGGTTTAGTATCATTATTTTGACATTGGCAGGTAACAGTCAAGAACATGTAACATTTTCTGAATTGTATTAACATTCACCAACTGTAATCTATAATTATGATTTTATGTGACATCCCGGTTACATATGCTGGAGACATTTACTCTCTTGAAGAGGACCTTCACCTGCTTGGAGGAGAAACTTAGCTGAGTTTAAAAATACTGTTCCTAAAGATCATTGAATCATCTTGAAATCACTGACTGAGACCTGCAAGATGGTGGAGGAGTAAGACGTGGAGATCACCTTCGTCCCCACAAATACATCAGGAATACATCTACATGTGGAACAGCTCCACCAGAACAACTACTGAACGCTGGCAGAAGACCTCAGACTTCCCAAAATGCATGAAACTCCCCACATACCTGACTGTGTGGCTGACAGCGTCTTGGTGTTCCGGCCGGGTGTCAGGCCTGTGCCACTGAGGTGGGAGAGCCAAGTTCAGAACATTCATCCACCCAGAGACCTCCCAGCTCCACATAATATCACATAATATCAAGTGGCAAAAGCTCTCCCAGAGATCTCCATCTCAACGCTAAGACCTGGGTCCACTCAATGACCAGCAAGCTACAGTGCTGGACATCCTATGGGAAACAACTAGCAAGACAGGAACACAACCCCACCCATTAGCAGAGAGGCTGCCTAAAATCATAATAAGGTCAGACATCCCAAAACCCACCACCGGATGCGCTCCTGCCCACCAGAAGGAAAAGATCCAGCCTCATCCACCAGAACATAGGCACCAGTCCCTTCAACCAGGAAGCCTACACAACCCACTAAACCAACCTTAACCACTGGGGGCAGACACCAAAAACAGCGGGACCTACGAACCTGCAGCCTGCGAAAAGGAGACCCCAAACACAGTAAGTTAAGCAAAATGAGAAGACAGAAACACACAGCAGATGAAGGAACAAGGTAAAAACCAACCAGACCAAACAAATGAGGAGGAAATAGGCAGTCTACCTGAAAAACAATTCAGAGTAGTGATAGTAAAGATGGTCCAAAATCTTGGAAATAGAATGGAGAAATTACAAAAAACGTTTAACAAGGACCTAAAAGAACTAAAGAGCAAACAAACAATGATGAACAACAATGAAATTTAAAATTCTCTAGAAGGAATGAATATCAGAATAACTGAGGCAGAAGAACAGATAAGTGACCTGGAAGGTAAAATACTGGAAATAACTACCACAGAGCAGAGTAAAGAAAAAAGAATGAAAAGAATTGAGGACAGTCGTAGAGACCTCTGGAACAACATTAACCACACCAATATTCGAATTATTGGGGTCCCAGACGAAGAGAAAAAGAAAGGAACTGAGAAAATATTTGAAGATATTATAGTTGAAAACTTCCCGAATATGGGAAAGGAAATAGTCAAGTACAGGAAGCACAGAGAGTCTGGTACAGGATAAATCCAAGGAGAGGGCTTCCCTGGTGGTTCAGTGGTTGAGAGTCCGCCTGCCAATGCAGGGAACACTGGTTCGTTCCCCAGTCCGGGAAGATCCCACATGCTGCAGAGTGGCTGGGCCCGTGAGCCATGGCCACTGAGCCTGCGCATCCAGAGCCTGTGCTCCGCAACGGGAGAGGCCACAATAGTGAGAGGCCCACGTACCGCAAAAAAAAAAAAAAAAAAAAAATCCAAGGAGAAACATGCCAAGACACATATTAATCAAACTATCAAAAATTAAATACAAAGAAAAAATATTTAAAAGCAGCAAGGGAAAAACAACAAATAACATACAAGGGAATCCCCATAAGGTTAACAGCTGCTCTTACAACAGAAACTCTACAAGCCAGAAAGGAGTGGCAGGACATATTGAAAGTGATGAAAGGGAAAAACCTACAGCCAAGATTACTCTACCCAGCAAGAATCTCATTCAGATTCGATGGAGAAATTAAAACCTTTAAAGACAAGCAAAAGCTAAGAGAATTCAGCACCACCAAACCAGCTTTACAACAAATGCTAAAGGAACTTCTCTAGGCAAGAAACACAAAAGAAGGATAAGACCTACAATAAAAAACCCAAAACAGTTAAGAAAATGGTAATAAGAACATACATATTGATAACTCCCTTAAATATACATGGATTAAATGCTCCAACCAAAAGACATAGTCTGGCTGAATGGATACAAAAACAAGACCCGTATATATGCTGTCTACAAGAGACCCGCTTCAGACCTAGGGACACATACAGACTGAAAGGGGATAGAAAAACATATTCCATGCAAATGGAAATCAAAAGGATGCTGGAGTAGCCATTCTCATATCAGACAAAATAGACTTTAAAATAAAGACTATTACAAGAGACAATGATCAAGGGATCAATCAAAGAAGAAGATATAACAATTGTAAATATTTATGCACCCAACAGAGGAGCACCTCAATACATAAAGCAAATGCTAACAGCCATAAAAGGGGAAATCAACAGTAGCACAGTTGCAGGAGGGGACTTTAACACCCCACTTTCACTTATGGACAGATCATCCAAAACGAAAATAAATAAGGAAACACAAGCTTTAAATGATACATTAAACAAGATGGACTTAATTGATATTTATAGGACATTCCATCCAAAAACAACAGAATACACTTCTCAAGTGCTCATGGATCATTCCCCAGGATAGATCGTATCTTGGGTCACAAATCAAGCCTTGGTAAATTTAAGAAAATTGAAATCACATCAAGTATCTTTTCCGACCACAACACTATGAGCCTAGATATCAATTACAGGAAAATGTCTATAAAATAGACAAACACATGGAGCTAAGCAATACACTACTAAATAACGAAGAGATCACTGAAGAATTCAAAGAGGAAATCAAAAATACCTAGAAAGAAATGACAATGAACACACGACGACCCAAAACCTATGGGATACAGCAAAAGCAGTTTTAAGAGGGAAGTTTATAGCAGTACAATCCTACCTCAAGAAACAGGAAACGTGTCAAATAAACAACCTAATCTTACACCTAAAGCAATTAGAGAAAGAAGAACAAAAAAGCCCCAAAGTTAGCAGAAGGAAAGAAATCATACAGATCAGATCAGAAATAAATGAAAAAGATATGAAGAAACATTACCAAAGATCAATAAAACTAAAAGCTAGTTCTTTGAGAAGATAAAGAAAATTGATAAACCGTTAGCCAGACTCATCAAGAGAAAAAGGGAGAAGACTCAAATCAATAGGATTAGAAATGAAAAAGGAGAAATAACAACTGACACTGCAGAAATACAAAGGATCATGAGAGATTACTGCAAGCACCTATATGCCAATAAAATGGACAACCTGGAGAAATGGACAAATTCTTAGAAAAGCACAACCTTCCAAGGCTGAACCAGGAAGAAATAGAAAATATAAACAGACCAATCACAAGCACTGAAATTCAGACTGTGATTAAAAATCTTCGAACAAACAAAAGCCCAGGACCAGATGGCTTCACAGGCGAATTCTATCAAACATTTAGAGAAGAGCTAACACCTATCCTTCTCAAACTCTTCCAAAATATAGCAGAGGGAGGAACACTCCCAAACTCATTCTACGAGGCCACCCTGATACCAAAACCAGACAAAGATGTCACAAAGCAAGAAAACTACAGGCCAATATCACTGGTGAACATAGATGCATAATCCTCAACAAAATACTAGCAAACAGAATCCAAGAGCACATTAAAAGGATCATACCCCATGATCAAGTGAGGTTTATCCCAGGATATGCAAGGATTCTTCAATATAGGCAAATCAATGTGATACACCATATTAACAAATTGAAGGAGAAAAACCATATGATCGTCTCAATAGATGAAAAAAAAAGCTTTTGACAAAATTCAACACCCATTTATGATAAAAACCCTCCAGAAAGTAGGCATAGAGGGAACTTACCTCAACATAATAAAGGCCATATATAACAAACCTACAGCCAACATCTCAATGGTGAAAAACTGCAACCATTTCCTCAAAGATCAGGAACAAGACAGGGCTGTCCACTCTTACCACTATTATTCAACATAGTTTTGGAAGTTTCAGCCACAGCAATCAGAGGAAAAGAAATAAAAGGAAATAAAATCGGAAAAGAAAAGTAAAGCTGTCACTGTTTGCAGATGACATGACACTATACATAGAGAATCCTAAAGATGCTACCAGAAAACTACTAGACCTAATCAATGAATCTGGTAAAGTAGCAGGATACAAAATTAATGCACAGAAACCTCTTGCATTCCTATATAGTAATGATGAAAAATCTGAAAGAGAAATTAAGGAAGCACTCCCATTTACCATTGCAAGGAAAAGAATAAAATACCTAGGAATAAACCTACCTAAGGAGAAAAAAGACCAGTAATGCAGAAAACTATAAGACACTGATGAAAGAAATTAAAGATGATACAAACAGATGGAGACATACACCATGTTCTTGGATTGGAAGAATCAACATTGTGAAAATGACTGTACTACCCAAAGCAATCTACAGATTCAATGCAATCCCCATCAAGCTACCAATGGCATTTTTCACAGAATTGGAACAAAAGAGTTCACAATTTGTATGGAAACACAAAAGACCCCAAATAGCCAAAGCAATCTTGAGAAAGAAAAATGGAGCAGGAGGAATCAGGCTCCCGGACTTCAGACAATACTACAAAGCTACAGTAATCAAGACAGTATGGTACTGACACAAAAACAGAAATACAGATCAATGGAACAGGATAGAAAGCCCAGAGATAAACCCACGCATATGTGGTCACCTTTTTTTTGATAAAGTAGTCAAGAATATACAATGCAGAAAAGACAGCCTCTTCAATAAGTGGTGCTGGGCAAACTGGACAGCTACATGTAAAAGAATGAAATTAGAACACTTCCTAACACCATACACAAAAATAAAACTCAAAATGGATTAAAGACCTAAATGTAAGGCCAGACACTATCAAACTCTTAGAGGGAAACTTAGGCAGAACACGCTATGACATAAATCACAGCAAGATCCTTTTTGACCCACCTCCTAGAGAAATGGAAATAAAACAGAAATAAACAAATGGGGCCTAATGAAATTTAAAAGCTTTTGCACAGCAAAGGAAACCATAAACAAGACAGAAAGACAGCCCTGAGAATGGGGGAAAATATTTGCAAATGAAGCAACTGACAAAAGATTAATCTCCAAAATTTATAAGCAGCTTATGCAGCTCAATATCAAAAAAAACAAACTACCCAATCCAAAAATGGGCAAAAGAGTTAAATAGACATTTCTCCAAAGAAGACATACAGATTGCCAACAAACCCATGAAAGGATGCTCAACATCGCTAATCATTAGAGAATTGCAACTCAAAAAACCACAATGTGGTATCACCTCACACCGGTCAGAATGGCCATCATCAAAAAATCTGCAAACGGTAAATCGTGGAGATGGTGTGGAGAAAAAGGAACGCTCTTGCACTGTTGTTGGGAATGTACATCAATACAGCCACCATGGAGAATAGTATGGAGGTTCCTTAAAAAACTGAAAGTCGAACTACCATATGACCCAGCAATCCCACTACTGGGCATATATCCCGAGAAACACGTAATTCAAAAAGAGTCATGGGGACTTCCCTGGTGGCTCAGTGATTAAGAATCTGCCTGCCAATGCAGGAGACACAGGTTCAAGCCCTGTTCCGGGAAGGTCCCAAATGCCGTGGAGCAGCTAAACCCGTGCACCACAACTACTGAGCCTGTGCTCTAGAGCCTGCAAGCCACAACTACTCAGCCCACATGCCACAACTATTGAAGCCCGGGTGCTGCCTAGAGCCTGTGCCTTTCAACAAGAGAAGGCACCGCAACGAGAAGCCCACGCAACGCTACTGCCTCTGCTCGCCGCAACTACAGAAAGCACATGCGCAGCAGCGAAGACCCAATGCAGCCCAAAATAATTAATTAATTAATTAATTACATTTAAAAACAAAAGAGTCATGTACCACGATGTTCACTGCAGCACTCCTACAATAGCCAAGACAGGGAAGCAACCTAAGTGTCCATCGACAGATGAATGGATAAAGAAGATGTGGCACATATATACAATGGAATATTACTCATTTTGAAATCATTAATTGCTATTAATACTCCTCTACTAATTTTTTTAAGATCTTTTGATTGATGGTTTTAACTTAAAAAAAAACCGTATAATTCCATATTTTGCTTGCAACATTTGTCTTCACACAGTTAAAGTGTCATATGTCAGTGTTTTAATGGTAAGGATAACTGTAGTGTAGAGTTTCTTTAAAACAAAGTGAATAATTAAATTGCACAATCATCTCTGGTTTTATTTACTTAAGTGTTCTTTCACATTTTGTGGTTTTTTCTTTCCCCTGATGAGTATGTGGCATGTAGCTATATATTCACAAGCTACAAAAGAGTAAACAATGAAAAGTATGTTTCTCTCTATCATCAGACCCTAAAGTCCATTCCCTGGAGTCACCTATTTGTGAATCTAATCTTTCCAGAAATATTCTTTGCATATAGATATAGATGGGTATAGATATAGTCATAGATGCACACACTTTTACATTTATATGCATGTATGTACATACACTTGTATATATGTGGTCTCTTAGGCTGTAAATGTGAATATATTATATAAACACTCTCCTTCAGTTTTTTTTATTATATAAACACTCTCCACACTTCAGTTTTCTTTCACTCAGTGGTATCTCTTAAAACATTGCACACTGACAAATACAGAGGTATTTCATCCCTTCTAAGGGATGCAAAGTGAATTGCTGAATAGATGCTGAGATTTGTCTTCAGAAAATCAGACTAAGGAGCATTTTAGCTGTCTAGAATCAACTTTAAATTCCTTTTTCACATATTTTCATTTGTATAACTTTGGAGCTCTCGCCAGTCATGTTCTTTCACGATTCTTCACACTTCCAAATTTGATTTTATTTGTTGTTTGTTGCCATGATTTTTCTCCACCTCCGCACATCACAATGAATTGGTTTCCCTGCATGTCAAAACTGTCACTGAAATGCTGTTTTGAAAGCTCGCAGGCTTTGCGAGTACTTTTGAACTCATCACTCATTTCTCTGGAAATAGTGTTTCATGAGGGAGACCATGTCTTGATTATATATTTCCTAATAAAAGTAAGAGACAGAAGATTATGTTGCTGCCCTCATTAATCTTCAGACTCAGAAGAAATCAGAAAAATCCATTTTTATTTTGTTTATGTAATTGTTTAGAGGCCATATATTACCAATAGATCAAAATAAAGGACATTAATTTTTCTCTTGTTCTGAGAAACGTTTATTGAAGGCCCTCCATTTCCTAAGCATTATGCCGTGTGTTAAGGATTCACTAAGAAAAGTTCTAGACCCCTGCCTTCCATAAAGCTAATGAAGGAGGCAAGAAAGTGGGTGAAAAATACTAGGACATGGTTTTATATAATTGAGGTGTGCGTTGAATACTGCGGGAATATGAATAGGTATGTAGCCATGTTAGGGGTCAGAGGAAGGCTTCACTAATTAGACAATACTTGATCTGAATCTTAATGGCTGAGGAGTTTAAGCCAGATAGAGAAAGGACTGGGGAAGGAGTGATGCAAGAGGTAGAGAGGAAACAAAAGATTCAGGCAGAAGGAATTCAGTCCAAAGCAAGAAATCGGATAATATATTTGGGAAGCTCTAAGTTTGGTATAACTGAAGTGTACTGCACATGTGATGACTACAAAGAACCCCCCCGCCCTCCAGGGAAAGTCAAGGATCCTCATGCCAAGGAGCTTTGAGCAGCTTAAGTTTTCAGGCAGGGAGCAACATGAACAGATTTTTAACTCTGGCAGCTGTATAGCAGATGGACTTGAGAAAGATGAGAGTGGGCCATTTCAGAAGCTACTGAAATAGTCCAGGCCAGAGCTGATGAGACACAGACCTAAGCATTGGCAGCGATGATGGGGGAAAAAAAACGTTTGAGATTTATCTCGAAATTAGACAGATCTTAATTCACTCCTGAGTCATTGAGTAAGAAGGTACTAGACCTACAGGCTAGTAGGTTCTGTCCTAAATACTGAGGATCGATGGAATGTATGAAGAAAAGAGGCAAATTATCAAATAAGATCACTAATATTGTCCATGCTGCATTTGGAAGTTTATACTAGTGCAATGAGGACAGAAAGAGAGAGTAATGATTTCTCTCTGGGGAACTGCCAGTCTCAACTCTGCTGGAGCCTTGCATGTGAACGGCATGGATAGGAGTCAGGGAACAGATCCCAGAGGCCTTATATGCCTCATTAAGAGTTTGGACTTTATCTTCTAGGCAAAGAAAGCAATTGATGAGTTTTAAGCCAGACATGCCCTTTAAAAAGTTTATTGTAAGAATCGTGTGGAAGACAAATTGGAGGTGGGTAAGACCTGAGGCAGGAAGAACAGCAAAAAGGCCAGTTTAATAATATGGAAGAGGTGAGAATTACTGAAGTAATGGCAGGAATGGAGGGCAGGACACAGATAAGACAGTTGTTATGAGTTAAAATCAGTAATAGTCATGAATTAGAGGGGTGAGTGGAACAACAGAATTGAGGATGGCTCCCAAATTGTGCAGTGATCAACTTGGTGAACAGGGGCAGGAACCCCACAAAAGGGGCTGCATTCCTGGGAAATACGATATGTGAGGTTTTGGTTCTGTTGAGTTTTAGGAACCTGTGCAAACATCAAGTGGAGAAGTCTAGTTGGTGGCTGAATATATGGGACTTGAGGGTCAGCAGTGTTGTCTGGTGAAAGTTACAAAAAAGATCTGAGAATTATTGTGTGTAGTTGGCTGTTGTAGCTATAAAGATGGATCACACTGTGCAGGAAGAGTGTGTAGATTGAGGCCACAAGAAGTTGATGAACAAACTTCTAAGAAACTACCCCATGATGGGCAAGGCCACTCGACCTCCCCCCAAAACCCCTCCAACTTCATGGCTTCAGCCTTGTAGATCTTTTTATGTTTTTGATGCTCCAACCTTGCTCCCACTCAGGGCCATTGAACTAACAGATTTTTTTTTTTTCTCCATCAAATGTTTTGCTTAATGGCTACTTCCTCAGAGAAGACATCTCTGACCACCCTGTATTACCCGCCCCCATTTACATCTCTGTCATCTCTGTCACCTTCCCCCTAGTTTATTATCTTCATGATTTTGACTGATCACTTATTTAGTATCCTATTGCCTCTCTTAATTCTCTCCATCTTAAATCACCACGAAATAGGATCTTGCCTATCGATTTTGCCATGTACTTCCAGCCACAGATTGTGCCTGAGATGTGATAGCTTGAGAAATATTTGAACTATGTAAGAATGCCAAATTCCTTACACCAGATATGGTTTTATTTATATATGTAAGATATGTAACTGTCAGCTTTATTCCTATTTTGACTAAATGTGCATTTGCAGAAAGACCATGACTTTTTTTCAGTTCCTGTATCTTGTATATGTTTTTGTCTTAACAACATATATTACTACAGTATCTAACTTCAAATGTTTTTATAGTTAGATTTTATAATCTAAGTGGAGATTTTAATTGTCTTTAGACTCGAGTCAGAATCTCATTATTTGCAACAAATGAACCGCAAAACTTTTGACAGTTCTTTTCCAAAAGTGATTAAATTTTATTTGGAGTATGCTTCCTATTTTTGTGTTATTTTGTGTACCAAGAATTTTTTTAAAAAACACTTATTTAAAATATAAGGTATAATAATAACACAAACATTTTTGGACTCATCATCCAACTCAAGAACCAGATCATCATCAATAAATGAATCTTTCTATTTCTCCCCTATCCTAAACCCCCTGCCTCAGCATAGTATCTACCATACTGGGTTGGAGCTCATCATTTTCCTGCTTTAAAAACAAAATTCTTTCATGTGAGTATGTATGCATGCCTAAAAACTGTATTAATTAATTTATTCATTAAGTAGTTATTGAATCAATTATATCCATTGAGCTTTATAAAAGTGGTGCTACACTGTATAGAGCTCTCTCTGGCTTGCTTTTATTGATTAATGTTACTTTTCTAAGATTCATTCATGTTATTTTGCATTATTATAGTTCATTCAGTTTTACTGCTATATAACATTCCATTGTGTTAGTATACATAAGTTAATTATCTAGACTTCTGTTAATGGACTTTTTTGTTTGTTTGTTTCAGTTTTGGTTTTAAGGTTTTTACTATTACTGTTTTGCTATCACAACAGTATTGACATGGATGTTCTTGATAGCCTACCTAGTGCAAGAGTTGTCTAGAGTCAAACTGTCTTTGTTGAATGATCAGTTTCATTTTTCTTTCTTTTTGTTGTTTTATTTTCAGTACTTCAAGATTAAAAATATTCTTTTGTAACAGAGAGCATTAAATTAATTTTTAACAAAACAAAAAAGACATTAAAAACCCAAGCCTAAGTTTTTAATTAGGTTTATCAGATATGAATTTACTCTGTCAAATTGTTATTAAAGTTTCAACTTATGTGCCTACCTTGTTGCAGACAGTAACAGAGTGTTTGAGGACCACACTTTGAGAAGCACTACCCTGGGGTATAATCTTTGAAGTAGACTTGCCCTAGGGTTATAAATTACCAAGTGATGCCAAAGTGTTTCAAAGTGATTGTCTCAGTTTACACTCCTAGCAACAGTGTACAGGTCCCTCCATAGTCCAAATCAACACTAACACTTATCTTCTGGCTTTTTACTATTTGCCTGTTGGATAAATGTTTTTTTCATTAATGTTAAACTCTATTTCCCTGATTACTTAAGAGGTTAGGCATCTTTTCAAAATTTATCAGCCATTCATGGTCCTCTTGTGTGAAATGTCTGTGTCTTTTGCTTATTATTCTGTTGTTTGGGTTATACTTTTTGTGTATACTGTATGCTAAACTTGTGTCAACTATATGTATTGCAGTTATTTTCTCCCAGTTTGTGGCTTTCCTTTTCACTTTTTTTTAAAAATTAATTAATTAATTAATTTTTGGCTGCACTGGGTCTTTGTTGCTGCGCACGGGCTTTCTCTAGTTGTGGCAGGGGGGGCTGTTCTTCGTTGCGGTGTGCAGGCTTCTCATTGTGGTGGCTTCTCTTGTTGCAGGCCCTCGAGTGCGCGGGCTTTAGTAGTTGTGGCACATGGACTCAGTAGTTGTGGCTCATGGGGGTCTAGAGCACAGGCTCAGTAGTTGTGGCACACGGGCTTAGTTGCCCCGTGGCATGTGGGATCTTCCCGGACCAGGGCTCGAACCCGTGTCTTCTGCATTGGCAGGTGGATTCTTAACCATTGCGCCACCAGGGAAGTCTGCCTTTTCACTTTTAAAGGCAAGTTTTACTGCATCAAAAGACACTCATTATCATACTTTCAGCAAGTCCTTACTTTCTGTGAGAAAACATAAGATATAGTTGATATTGTAGCTATGTGATGGAAATTTCAGGCATATTTTTAAAATATTCAGGTAAGCACAATAGTATTTTTTTCTGTTTAACAAATGAGGAAGTGTGGGCTCAGAGACAGAAAGAAGACAGAACTCAACTAATCTTTGAGATAGGTAGATTAGATAGATAGATAGATAGATAGATGAATTCCTATTAATTCCTTTGTTCAGTTGCACAATTCAAAATATCTGGGAAATAGATAATCCTACTGTCTCAGGTAATAGTGTACAGATACACCACAAAATCTTAGGTAAGGCCTGGCTAATACACTATATAACCGGAAAACAAAGTGTTGGAATTCCCATGGAGACATCAGTCTTCAAGACTTAGATATGAAAAGAAGGTATGAGAGAAGGCTGTAGGACCAGTAATAAAGTGGGTTTTTTTCTACTTTATCTTTTTTTGTTGTTGATTTTGAATTTTGTTTTATTTATTTTTTTATACAGCAGGTTCTTATTAGTTATCCATTTTATACATATTAGTGTATATATGTCAATCCCAGTCTCCTTTATCTTTGACGAAAATTTTCCTTTCCAATTGACAAAATGTTTTTTTCTTTCTAAATTTTCCTAACATTTCCTCCTTCAAAGACAAGAAGCTAGAACAGAAAAACAAACAAACACATAGAATGTGAAATATGGTCTCTGAAAGACAGCAGTAATAGAATATCATTAAAATTGTTTATTAGAAACTCTTTTAATATGGGTATCCTTTTGAAGAGTGTCACTCATCACACTGGGCACAGGTTTGGTCTTTTCCTGGGAGAGGGGTTCCATGTGATGGGCTGTGATAAAGCACGAATCATAAAGAGCAGATGCATTCCAGACGCGGTAAAACATTTTCATATTGTGCTGGAGAGAATTAGATTTGCATAGCTACATATTTTGTTAAGGTACATTTGTTTTTCTTGAAACTGCTTCTCCACATTTAGAAAATATATTAAATGCTTACATTCAAGCTTCATCTTAATAACTGATGATCTGTATAACATATAGTATTCTGTGTGAGGGAAATAAGCTTTGAGATTTTAAAGTAATCCATAAGTATATGTGAATTTTGAGGCAAAACTAAGCCAAACAACTGAAATTACCTGGAGCAACATGTAAAAATGTTGTCAGGGTAGTTAATATAGATTTCTTTAATAAAATCTGGTCAGTCTTCAGCAATACTTTTTAAGCTACCCCGTCAATATGACTTTGGGGTATCTGCTATAGACACAAAGGAGACATACACTTTAGCCCATAAAGCTTAACTTATATATGAAGGGAAAAAATAAAATGGAAACTATTTATTGCATTTTGAATTTTCTGTTTCTTTCACTGAACAAAAAGTATTCCAGAGTAAAAGTTATAATTGATATTCACAGAGTATTTTCATAGGGATTATTTTCAAAGACAAGAATATATTTGTATTTAAAAAGCCACTCTGATTAAAAGAAGATTTATTATTTTTGGTGATGCTAGCATATGCCTAAAGGAAGCATGACATAGCCCTGGTTTGACACTAAACTGATACATAAGTGGTGGGTATCTTTGTGATTAATCACCTAAGAGTTTGTTCCAGGGATATTTTTCCCCCCACTGGGGAACTAGTACCTTATAATGGGAAGATGAAAATGTATTGTCTCTGAATTAAAGACTTTATTTCAGTGCCCAAAGCATAACAAGCCTCAAGAGGCCTAGTATGCCTTGAAACTTCAGGTTTTTAATATTCCACTGGCTCCAAATAATACGCAATATTTAAAACTGTTACCTAGGGCTTCCCTGGTGGCACAGTGGTTAAGAATCCGCCTGCCAATGCAGGGGACACGGGTTCGAGCCCTGGTCCGGGAAGATCCCACATGCCGCGAAACAACTAAGCCCATGCGCCACAACTACTGAGCCTGTGCTCTAGAGCCCGCAAGCCACAACTACCGAGCCTGAGTGCCACAACTACTGAAGCCCGAGTGCCTAGAGCCTGTGCTCCGCAACAAGAGAAGCCACCACAATGAGAAGAAGCCCGTGCACCGCAACAAAGAGTAGCCCCCGCTCGCTGCAACTAGAGAAAGCCTGCACGCAGCTATGAAGACCCAATGCAGACAAAAAATTAATTAAAAAAATAAAATGAAACTGTAACCTAACCTTCATTCTTTCTGCATTTTTCCTTATACACATCCTTTATCCAGCCTCTGCTCTTCGGAGAAAACAGGGAAAACCCATTGTTCTTAATATAGTGTCTCCTACTATTTAAAAATCATAGACATTTAGGGCTGAAAGGAAAATTAGAATCTAGTTGTTCCTATAGAACCTGATGGCACACATCCAGGGATGGAGAAATTGTTGTACCTTGTGGTTTCTCATTATTTAAAATACCCCAAATATGTCTCCCTACAACTCTTCCCTGTTACCGGCCCTCTGGGACCACATAGACAAAGTAAATTCTTCTTCTAACAGTTCTTCAGATATGCTAGGATCTACGTTTCTAATTTCTAAGTTTTCTCTTTTCCAACTAAATATCTCACCCCGTATTCTCAGTATTTCTGCTTGGTTTTTCACCACCCTGACCCTTTTCCTTAAAGCACTTTATTATATGGGTCAAAAACTTAAATGCCAACAGGAATCAGGCAGTTAAGGTGAATGTGTGAATTTGACTGAAGGTATATCAGAAATGTTGCACGTTAAACATTTAGGAATGGTCTTCTCTTCCCTTAAGAGAGATGTTCTCTCTGTGTGTCTCTCTCTCTCTCCCTCTCTCTCTAGCATGTAGCTAAATCAATCATTTGTTTTCCCGCTTTTAGTAGAGACAGAGACAGATTTCCACGTAAATCTTCCATATGGAAAAAAGCAACAGTACAAACAGGATGACCATGGTCATTGACATTTGGCTGCAGTTGAGGGAGACAATAGATTATGCAGCAATGGTAACATCTGGAGAGAGAAATTACACACAACCTGAAGAATCGAGGGCTGCTCATCTCTGGTAGAGGATTGCCATGTGGCAACATGGACCCAGCATATGTTATAGCTTCCACCTTCAGGCCAGCCTGGAAATCCAATTTTTGTTTTTTGTTTGTTTGGGATTTTTCTTTTTTTAATGTGAAATGTTCTAATTTTTAAATGTTAGTAGTGAATTTTTTAAAAAGAGAAAAGTCTCTGTGCATCAACACTGTGCTGGCCAAACAAAATACGTAAATACATCTGTAGGCCAGACATGGCAGGTTTGTTAGTCCTGCTTACCAATCACTGCTGCAGATGTTGTTTTTCAGGATTGAAGCTCATTTGGCTGAAGTGTGGAGCCAAAGAGGCACAGCTGGGCTGACAAGGCTGTGTGAGGGCTGAGCCAGCCCCAGGTGTGCCAGGGCATATCTAGATGAGCCAAGGGCAACATCTCCTTAGGAGTCTAGTGGCAGGCTGTGGCCAGAGGTAGACATAGGCTGTCAGCAGCAGCCAGGAAGTCTCTCACCTACCTAAAGGTAGGCAGGCTTTACCTCAAAAGCTGATAGAACAAGCAAGGGAGGACCCTGTGCACACAGGGGCACTGGTAGTGGGCATCGCTTAAAGGTAGGGAATTCAGAGGCAGCCAGCCAGGCAGAGATCCTGAAATGGGAACCCATTTACATGGCAGAAGGTGGGATATAGGGAAGAATGCAAGACAGCAGATACTGGAAGAAGAGCAGGCAGCAAGGCTGACTTGATGATGAACTATTAGCCTAGAGTCCCTTACATTCTTTATGCCCAGAAATAGGATTTGTCCAGAGCTGAGAATGAGGCTGAACCCATGATGGGTAGGAGATGAGGGATGGTGTGAGGGTGATGGAGTGGGAGGGAGGAAAAGCAGGAATGTGGTAAAGAAAAAAAAAAAAAAGGTACATTATCACACAGGCAATTTATTCTTTACTTAAAAACCCTAGGGACTAAAGATTAGTTGAAATGCACAAATAGATGATATAGGTATAGATAGATCTTCCCTTTTGTTCAATTAGAGAAATGATGAAAATATCAAAGGAAAACATCCAAAATATTGATTCAGCCAAGACTCAAACTCTCTCTCTCTCTCTCTCTGTGTGTGTGTGTATATATATATATATATATATATATATGCTATTAGTCCAGCATCGTCAGCCTTGCTGCCTGCTCATATGTGTGTGTGTATATATATATGAGAGAGATACATAATATATAGTATAGATAATATGTATAATCTCCCTAGCCTATATATTTTCATTTAAAATAGCCTATATACATAAAATATTCATAAAGCAGAATTTCTTGAAGAGAAATCTTTGTATGCAATATTTCCAGAACACCTTCTTATTCTTCCTCTCTTGACTAATCTTTTTTTTTTTAAATTAAAATGAGAATTTCATAAGGAAAACAGAGATCCTGGAGAGGGATGGGCATTTGGAAAGGAATCCTGGATCAAAGACCTCTATTGTAGCTATAATTCCAAAATTTTTCTCAAGCAGCCATTAATCTTTTCCTTAGGAGGTCAAGTCAACAGGGTTATCACTGTAGCTATTTTTGAACGGAATATGCTTCAAAAACTCTATAGGGTTAATTATGTGCAATTATCTGTTCTCCAGAGATAGACAGAAAGGGGTCTTGAGAACTTTTATGTTAAATAATCACTTTCATTTACTCACATGGATTTGAACCAAAATATGATAACTGAAAGAGTTAACTGATTTTATAATTATAACATTGATAATCTTCCTAAGATTCGAAATCAATTATATGAAAAGAAAAGGAAAATAGCCTAGTGGAAAGTCTGAAGGGCCATTATCACATCACTGAGTTTGCCTCTATATACCTAGTCTGGTATGGTGCACGGTGTGTATTGGTGCTTAATTAATATTTGTCAAATGAATGAATTTTCACAGTATGGAAAGTGGTTTACGGTCTTCTAAGAGAGGGATAAATGAAAGTTCCCTCTTAATTTGTGCTTGTGAAAGATGCATTTTTGTTAAGAATGATGATAAATAACAGGTTGAGATTTTGTTTTATGGTGAAAAACTTTCCAAGGTTAGCATTTATGTTATTTTTACTTGCAGATCCAAAATAGGTAGACTAATCCATATTAAAATATAACCTGTTAAATCATAGTCCTAAGTCAGCACCCTTTTTAAAAACTATCTTTTAAGGAGTAATCATATGTAATAGATATGTTCCTATTTGGCTCCATTTCATAATCGCTGGCCAAGATAATGTAACAGAGATAATAGAGGCCACATAGAGAATAAACCCTTAATCTAATTTAGCAGTCAGCAAGATATTGCTAAAATAGTCATGATGTATGAGATGAGGATATATTAACTCAGGAGCTCATACAGTTCCTGTTGGAACCGAATCCCTTTTGTTCAAGTAGAGCAGTAATGAGACTATCAAAAGAAATCTATCCAAAACAGTGATTCCGCCAAGGCTAGTCATCAGTTGGCTCAAGAAGGTGCCTTGGGCAAGACACATGGGAACCAACCTTGAATAGAGAAGCAGAGATAACAACAGGTGATGATTTTTCTCACTTTCTGAAGTTCAGAAGCTCAGAGTGAGCTGTGTGGGCTCTGTCATTCTTTGGCAGGACACTGAAGTCTTAGTGTGAGCTACAGGTCAGAATGAATGTGACAGCCTTACATCTTGAACTGAAGCCTAAAAAGCTGGTCAGGCAAAAAGCTGTCAGCCATAAGAGATAAGAGCAACACTTTGTTAGAAAATCTACACAAAAACAGTTTTTTAGAATAGGATCCTCTTTATTTTGAGTTTAAGAGGTTTTCTTCTGTCCTGCTAATGGGAACATGTGGCTGCCTTCTGATTTTTTACAGCAGAATATCAAAACCATGCAGTTCTACTTGAGTATTATACGTTTGAAATACGGCAAAGAATACTCACAATAATCATTAGGGGTGTCGTCATAATAGATGCTGACTCTTGTGGAGCAACTGGAAGCAAAAGATAATATTTTAAAGATTCTATATTACTAGAACGCTTAATACTGTGATTTTATTTTTTTTTAATTTATTGGAGTGTAGTTGATTTACAATGTTGTGTTAGTTTCAGATGTACAGCAAAATGATTCAGTTATACATATACATATATTCATTCTTTTTCAGATTCTTTACCCATATAGGTTATTACAGAATATTGAGTAGAGTTCCCTGTGCTATACAGTAGGTCTTTGTTCATCATCTATTTTATATATAGTAGTGTGTATGTTAATCCCAAATTCCTAATTTATTCCTCCCCTACCCCACGTTTCTCCTTTGGTAACCATAGGTTTGTTTTCAAAATCTGTGAGTCCATTTTGTAGATAAGTTCATTTGTATCATTTTTAAAATTAGATTCCACATATGAGTGATATCTTGTGATATTTGTCTTTTTCTGTCTAACTTACTTCACTCAGTATGATAATCTCTAGGTCCATCCATGTTGCTACAAATGGCATTATTTTGTTCTTTTTTATGGCTGAGTAATATTCCACCGTATATATGTACATCTTCTTTATCCATTCCTCTGTCAATGAACATTTAGGTTGCTTCCATGTCTTGGCTATTGTAAATAGTGCTGCAATGAACATTGGGGTGCATGTATCTTTTCGAATTATGGTTTTCTCTGGATATATGCCCAGGAGTGGGATTGCTGGATGATATGTTAGTTCCATTTTAGTTTTTTAAGGAAGCTGTTCTCCAGGTTCTGTTCTGAACAATATTTAAGGAATACTGCTCTGCATAGTGACTATACCAATTTACATTCCCACCAACAGTGTAGGAGGATTCCCTTTTCTCTACACCCTCTCCAGTATTTATTGTTTTTGATGATGGCCATTCTGACTGGTGTGAGGTGACAGCTCATTGTAAGTTTTGATTTGCATTTATCTGATAACTAGTGATGTTGAGCATCTTTTCATGTGCTTTCTGGCCATCTATATGTCTTCTTTGGAGAAATGTCTATTTAGATCTTCTGCCCATTTTTTGATTGGGTTGTTTGTTTTTTTGATGTAGAGCTGCATGTGATGTTTGTATATTTTGGAGATTAATTCCTTGTTGGTTGCTTCATTTGAAAATATTTTCCCCCATTCTGTGGGTTGTCTTTTCATTTTGTTTATGGTTTCCTTTGCTATGCAAAGGCTTTTAAGTTTAATTAGGTCCCATTTGATTATTTTTGTTTTTATTTTTATTACTCTAGGAGGTGGATCAAAAAAGGTATTGCTGCGGTTTATGTAAAAGAGTGTCTGCCTATGCTTTCCTCTAAGAGTTTTATAGTGTTTGGCCTTACATTTAGGTCTTTGATCCATTTTGAGTATGACTTTAACACAAATTTTTAGCCAGTGATTGTGTTTATAATAGACCTTATCTGAAAAGTGTAACTGCTTTTCACAACATTTAGTTATGAAGTCAGGTGCAGTGACAGGGTTTTGAAGCCTTTTTTAAAACATTCCAATAGTAGTATTGTTTTCACATCACTAGACTAGCAATCAGTATTTCCTGATTCTTATTTAGACACTGGCTCATAGGGCCAAGCCACAGACTGAGGAGATAGGGATCTTAGAGTACTTTGACACTCACAAACATGTATATGCAATGATTTCATTTATTTAAAATAAATCATGACTTCATTAACTAGCTATGATTTTATTTACTGGCTCTCAGACATTTAATATCTGATGTGAGAATCTTGGCCTTTTGTTTATAATTTTTCTTTTCCAATTGAAAAATTGAAACCTCTCTTTTCTGAAATGTTACTTTTAGCTAAATAGGAAGTAAAATATTTCAGTGTGATTAAATTTGAGGAAATTATTTTGAAGTGAGGCATCAAAACCCATCTGGTTTTAAAGGGTTTTGTTGTTGTTGTTGTAGGAATTAATTACATAACATCAACAGACAAATGAAAGCATAAACTCAAGATCATCAAAATCTTACTTTGAAAGCTGTTTCTGGGCAAAAATTATCCTGGCAGTTGCTGCTGCTGTTAAATATGTGAAGATCTTCTAGACCATCTGGTTGAAAGTCTCAAATCTCCACTTTCCAAGGGTAGAAAATCAGTGGTCTTCCCCTTAATAGCTGCTTTCATGAGTTTTCAGTGTACTAGAGGGGCTCTGCTCCAGGAGATAGGGCAGAATCAAATGATGCTATGTGAGTGGAATTTAGGATTTCTCATCAGTCAGAGCACAGGAGATGGCAGGAAGTGGGGTGGACAGAAAGAGGAAAGAGAGCCACCGTGAAAGAAACAGAAATAGCGTACCTGAAACTGGCCCTGCATTCTGTCTTCTATAAATATTTGGAAATATGTTAAGCCTCAACACACAATCTATCACTTGTTAATGCTGTTTTCTCACTAATAGGCATTGCTATGATTTCCGTGTGTCTACTAAAAAAAAAAAAAATTCTTATAACAGAGAGAAAATTTTTGTAGATAAAAGTGCTGTGATAGCTAAGCATAAAGAGCTAGCTAGTTCTTCCTTCAGACTATTTCTTTCCTTTGATCATTGTCACAGCTGGTCTGATGACACTAGTTTGAATTCATCAGCTGAAACAGAAAGGGAATAATCCTCCAGAGTTAGTAAGTGTGAGAAAGTTGTAGTTGCAAGACATAATACTGAATTTACTAGGAAAAATAAGCCAAACATAAAACAAAAGAACCTTAAAAGACCCACTAAGGTAACAAGAGTTCTAAGACAGGCCAAATTAATCTCAGCCATTTGAATTTTAAATGCATGAATTCGTATAGTATATGCTTTTTTGTATCTGGCTTCTGTCATTCAGCATTACGTTTGTGAGAGTAACCTATGATGTTACATAGAGTTATGGTTTGTTCATTCACATGATATAGGGTTGACCAAAAAGTTCATTCAGGTTTTTCCATAAGATGTTGTGGAAAACCCTAAACAAACTTTCTGGCCAACCCAGTACATTCATTCATGCTACTGGTTGATAAATATTTGGACTGTTTCCAATTTGGGGCTATTGCTACTGTTGGCAGCTATTATAATACATACTATTGCTCTTATGAAAAATGTTATACATGCCTTTTGGTGAAGATATGTATTATAATTGTTTCATATACCAAGGAGTAGAATCAATGGTCATGGGATATACATATACTTATCTATATTGGTTACTACCAAACACTTTTCCACAGTCGTTGAACCAATTTTGCACTCCCAGAGATAATGTAGGAAATTAAGTGTTACCTTTATATTCAGGGAGAAGTAATGTCACAAAATAAACATCAGAAGGACACCTTTACATTGCTATATCTTCTTTTTTTTAAGTCAGTCTAAGGATATCTAGACACTGGTGGGAATGATTCATAGGTGACCTTAGGTCACTATTGCTTAAGAGATTCGTAAGGTGTTTCTTCTATGAAGATATTTTTTCCAAGCTGAAAAATATTCAGAAGCACTTCCATATTCGCTAATGGCACTTTTAATGACTTTTAATATAAGTAATGGTATTTTAGAACACAGAAAAATCTTCCTAAAACCTCAAAAGATTTCACATATTGTTATCTAATGATAGTACTGTTTGCTCCATTTTTCAGATAATGCAGCTGAGATCCAGAGATGCTAAAAGGTGAAAACCTTTGTTTAGAGAGCATCTTTCCACATCAAATCTTGGCCTATGATTGACGTTTTCATGGTACGGGCTGAGATCCTATTTTTCTCAGATACAGACATAGGTCTGTGAGCCAGTCTTTGAAATATATTTGAATTGTGATTTTAATAGCTGAGCTTTATTTATTTCCAGTAGTCAGTACCACTGTTAATTTGCTTTATCTTCATTTATACATTATTTTCCTTTTTTAAAAGAAATTAGAAATCAAGTCATAGAAAGATTAAGTGCTTTGCTTAATGTTACTAGAAGGTGATATTCCATTTCTGAAGTTCCAGTTACAATGTCTTTAACTTCTAAAGCATCCATCATTTTAGCTGCACATATAATGGCTCCTCATTATGACAGATTATTATGTTAGGACTGATTGAGTGTATAAAGAATGAGAACTGCATTATGGTCAAAAAGCCTGGTGTGATAAGGGTCAGATCTATTTCCCAGAATTGGAGTTGCACAGAGTTGCTGCTGTGCATTTATTGCTAAAAAGTATCAGTATCTATGTCCAAGTTCCTTTAAGGAAGTGGGACGTTACAGTAATTTTTAAATATAAATTATGGTTGAAATTTGTATGCAGCTATTAAGATGATGTTTATGAACTATTTGAAATAGCTAACTTTAAAAGTAGACTATGAAGTTGCATATGCCTTATATACAACTATATACAACTATATAGAAAAATATTGAAAGTATTGTATATAAAATATTAATGGTGATTATCATGTGATTTTGGAAATATGGGTTTTTTTGTTTGGTTTTTTGCGGAACACGGGCCTCTCACTGTTGTGGCCTCTCCCGTTACGGAGCACAGGCTCCGGACGTGCAGGCCCAGCGGCCATGACTCACGGGGCCAGCTGCTCCGCGGCATGTGGGATCCTCCCGGACCGGGGCACGAACCCATGTCCCCTGCATCGGCAGGCGGACTCTCAATCACTGTGCCACCAGGGAAGCCCAATATGGGTATTTTTTGACAACTTTTTTTATATTTCCCAAATTTTGTAAAGTAAGTATTTATTATTTTAAAATGAAAAATAGAAGTAGTGTGCTAGAGAAACCATTGAAAATATTATTGATAAGCAGAAAAGTATTCAGTCAACCAGTATTGATAAATAACCATGAATACTTGAATATATACTATCAATAGAATTCTAATGATTACACGATATTTAGAGCTAAAGCAGTCTCAGAAGGATTTCTTTTAGCCATGGTGTTAAGAGCACTGTGAACATTCATCCTAAGTATGCTAACTTACAGGATAAATTAGGACCTCGGTCAGAACTCTAAACTGCATTAGTATACGGTATTTGTTTTTCTCTTAATGACTGACTTCACTCTGTATGACAGACTCTAGGTCCATCCACCTCACTACAAATAACTCAATTTCGTTTCTTTTTATGACTGAGTAATATTCCATTGTATTATGTGCCACATCTTTTTCCATTCATCTGTTGATGGACACTCAGGTTGCTTCCATGTCCTGGCTATTGTAAATAGAGCTGCAATGAACATTTTGGTACATGACTCTTTTTTGAATTATGGTTTTCTCAGGAGGGTAAGCTGTGACAAAGTGAGAGAGTGGCATGGACATATATACACTACCAAACGCAAAATAGATAACTAGTGGGAAGCAGCTGCATAGCACAGGGAGATCAGCTCGGTGGTTTGTGACCACCTAGAGGAGTGGGATAGGGAGAGTGGGAGGGAGGGAGGGAGACGCAAGAGAGAAGAGATACGGGAACATATGTATATGTATAACTGATTCACTTTGTTATAAAGCAGAAACTAAAACACCATTGTAAAGCAATTATACTCCAATAAAGATGTTAAAAATAAAATTAAATAAATAAACTGCATTAGTGCTTATGTCCTTACAAACGAAAAGCACATTTGAAGGAGCACTGGATCTGCTCTAGTGGTTAATGCCATGGGTTTTCTATCTCTTCTGAATCTCTAAGAAGGAATAAAACTTGCAGCTATATTGGTTTCTTCCTCGTATTTTATGGAACTTGAAGTTTTCATAAAGATATTTCCATGTGCCCTAGATAAATAAAAGATTTTGTAAAAGAAATCATGTGTTTATGTGGGTCTCTCCACACCCCCATCACCTCTAGATCCAGTTGCAACACCACACCAAATTGGTCTCAGAGCATGACAGCTAATGCAGAAACATTTCAGAAGCTCACAAGGTCTGAAAAAAAAGGACCTCTGTAGTTCAGTATCATTCAGGCCCACTCATTTTACTAAGACTGTGGGTGCCATATTTCATGTGATATGTTAGAGAATGCATTTGGAATGTGGATGCTGATTCATCATGCTTCACCCAGGTGTGTACAGGTCTGTCAGATACATTCTCATTTTTGTGAGTGGGCAAAGAAGAAAACTCTAATCAACATAACAGTTTTCAAGACTGCTGATGATGACTTTTAAGAATGTCATTCTGAGCCTGCAAGTGCCTGTTTTGATGAGCAGCTTGTGACATGAGTCCTTTACCTGACTGATGGTTGGTGTGAGACAGAGGACCAAGGGAAGGGCATGGAATTTAGGAAGCAAGTGCTGACATGGTCATTTCATTCTTTCATGAATTCACACAGCAAATGGTTATGGAGTGCCCTCTCTGTGCCAGGTGCTGATCTCAGCACTGGGTATGTGACTGTGAATGAATCAGACAAGTCCATCCCCTCATGGAGCTCGTGTTCATTGGCATGGTCACTGTGGATACATCTCAGAAATTTTAAATTTCCTTGAAGATTCTGGTGGGCCAGACATTCAGTGCATCATCACCCTAGCATCATTTTAAAATGTAATTCTGGGACCATTAGCATCAGAATCACTTAGGACTCTTTTGAAAAATCAGAATCATACTGTCTTCAGACAAGGCCTGGAAATCTGCATGTTTAACAAGCACCCTACTCCCAGCAGCACCTTCACAGTGAAGTTTAAAAACTACTGGTCCCAGAGGGTAGTTCTTATATTAAGTGCCCTTAATATACATTACACACTACACACACATAGGCCAATAATAATAATAATAATAGTAGTATAACAATAACAGCAGGGATGGGAGAAGCCTTTGGGAGGTGATGGCTATATCTATGGCCTTGACGGTGGTGATGGTTCCATGGATGTATACCTGTCCACAAACTCATAAATCGTATATGCTAAATATATATAGCTTTTTACATGTCAATCATACCTCAGTTAAGTGGTTCAAATTTTTAAAAGCTTTTAAATTTAAAAACTCAAAACAAATAAAAACTATTGGTCCAGACATTTATTTCTTTTTTTTAATTTAAACAAGTGATATTGCATTTTATTAGTTCACATTTTAGTATGACATTTATATGCCATTTTCTGTTTCACTAGTTGTCATGTATATTCCTATTGTTTTCATATTCCTCCTTTTGCCAATAGTGTTTTTTAATAAGGTTTTCTTTATAAAGACAATTCTAAAATATTTTGATGTTTTTTTTTATTGGAGTATAGTTTCTTTACAATGTTGTGTTAGTTCCTGCTGAACAGCAAAGCGAATCAGCTATATGTATACATATATCCCCTCTTTTTTTGGATTTCCTTCCCATTTAGGTCACCACAGAGCATCAAGTAGAGTTCCCTGTGCTATATAGTAGGTTCTCACTAGCAGGCATTTATTTCTAATATTTATTATGAAGAAATAATTGCAAAATATTTGAGACCAGAGTAATTTTCAAACCTTGTGACATAACCAAAATCGTTGACTTGCCATGAAAGTTGTCGTCTTCCCATTCTAACACTCTGTATTCAAAAAGAAGCAGCTGCAGACTGACTGCATTAATGATTTCCAGAACACACATTGAAAAATTAAATAAAATAAGCTTAACAGCATGTTTTACTACTCTAATAAATTTCATCATTTCTCTTCTTCCTGTAATTTTTTGTAGATATTTTTGTGTTGGGTTTTTTTCTTCACCAAAGAGCATTTAAAATTTTTCCTATCAGTTCCATGATGGTGAGTAAGAGGGGGAGAGTTATTTAAGTTCCTAATCAATGCTCTTTTGCTAACATTGGAGGTTAAATAAATGATTTAAAATCACAGATGGAATCCTTACAATTAAAATTACAGATATAGCAATAGACATAAAAGTTTCCCTTAAAAAGCAGCAAATAGAAGAATCACAGCTGTTGTTAAAAGCTGTTTAGGAAGAAATATGAAGTCAGCTTGATTGATAATATTTAATGCCCACTGAACATCTGTTAAAAGCCTTTCTTTCATTTCTTGGTAAGTTAGGGGAGGCAAAATAATTTTCCCTCTACCCACTCCCACACTCACCCTCACCCCCCATAATAAAAGGCAGATTAGCAGGAGAATAACAAATAGAAGTTTATAACAGGCATACCTCTTGTATACATGGGAGAGATCCAGGAGAACTAAGTAACTCCCCAAAATGGCCCAAGCCACCACCTTAAATACCATCTCCAGCTAAAGACAAAGGAAGATGTTGCGAGAGGAGACCAGTTATGGGAGGTTACCAGGAAAAGTACAGAAAACAAGGACAAGGTTGTTATACAGATTTAAGTTCTGCTTTTTCCATTGCTAAGGGTTTCTAGACATTTAGTCATCCTCCTCTTCAGAGGTACGGAGGGGGAGACACCCTTGCAAATGGAGATTTCCCTTGTAAATGTAAATGTCTCTAACAAAAGGGTAACTTCTACTTGGTTTTCAGAACTTTTCCTATATCTGCTGTTTCTTAAAACTAGCTCTAAGTTAATCCTGTGTCAAAGGGGCAGATTTTGGAGAGGCAAATTCTGCCCCCCTTCAGTAATTTCTGAAAACTGAAGGAATTGTTATAAACTTCTTGTTAGCCTAAGCCATATGAGTTGATATCTGGTCCAATAGTATATTATAACATTCTTACTTCTATGTGCATTTTCTCTATAGCCCAGGTCAAATCAAAGACACATCACAGAAAAGCAACTACTGATGACAGAAAGTTCCCTAATTTTCTTGTCTCAGCATGGAGAATGGTCATTGTTGAGAGGAAATCACATGATATTATTAATCAACTACTGAAAATTAAGCAAATTTGTTGACTTTGTATACTCTCCTCCTTGCTCTTCTGAACCTTCATGTTTCATTGAAACATGCGGGATGTTTCATCATCCTCTCTGCAACCTTTAAATTTTGCAAGTTCAGTTTTCTCACGTGGAGTATTTTCTCCCCTTATCTCTCTTCCCTTTTTCTTCACACCTTTTGATTCTTTTTTTTTTTTTTTTTTTTTTGTGGCTGCATTGGGTCTTCATTGCTGTGCACAGGCTTTCTCCAGTTGCAGCGAGCGGGAGCTGCTCTTCGTTGCAGTGTGCAGGCTTCATCATTGTGGTGGCTTCTCTTGTTGCGGAGCACAGGCTCTAGGCGCATGGGCTTCACTAGTTGTGGCGCACAGGCTTAGTTGCTCCGCGGCATGTGGGATCTTCCTGGACCAGGGCTCGAACCCGTGTCCCCTGCATTGGCAGGCGGATTCTTAACCACTGCGCCACCAGGGAAGCCCCCTTTTGACTCTTGAAACTTACACTGATAATCCCCAGTCTGGGAAGCCTTTCCTCTTGCCCTGGGAAATTAGTCCCTTTTTCAATCACAGCTCCTTGCACCTGCAGGCAGGATTCTACTTCAGCACACATCGCACTGTGCTTCTTCCTGCTGTTTGCCTCTGGAAGTAACACAGTCTTATTCATCATGGAACCCCACCTATGCGGCGGCTGTCAAACCTCTGGTGGGTCAAAATACCCTAGATTTTCAAGTAGAGGTTGAAGACTTCAGCCTATAAAGGTGTTTTGTTTGGTCCATTCATTCCTCGTTTTGTTGTCGTTGTTGTAGCCAGCATTTAAACATTAGGAGATTGCACACACCATACATGTTTGGATTTCTGGCTCTTTTTAAAAATCAGAAGGTATGACAACACTGGGCCTAACAGATTACGTTTAAGGAATAGTCCTTTAATATAGGACAAATACCTTTTCCCTTAATCCCCTTCTGCCATTCGTTTCTGACTCTTGTAGGGATTAAAATTTGTGCCCCACCCCCTGATTTAAATTCCAGATGCCTTAGAATGGAGTGCAAAACATCATATCTAACCCAAGATCATTTTACTCTGAATCTCCATGAACCCTCATATGCTCTTAGTCTTGCTGTTCAGAAAGTCTCAGAACTTTCTTAAATGCCATATTTCTCTGTGTCTTTTCATTGAGCCTCGTGGTTGTTCATATGGGTCTAGACATTGTGAGCTCTTTGGGTTGAGAGCGTGTCTGTTTCATTTCTGAATGAAATGTGCATAGTAGATGTTCAATAAATAACAGCATATTCTTTAACTTTGACATGAGGTGTTAATGTGGTATGGCTTCGTGACTCTCAGATTAAATTCTTTTTTATTCAGTATTGTTGCAGGAGGGACTGCGAGATAATAATAGGACTACTAAGGAAGTTGGAGATCTTCCTAGGGAGACAGAGAATTAGGTCGAAAGTGACTAACCCTGTGCACCTAAAACTTTAACTTGCATCCAGATCACTTGGGAATCTTGTGAAACTGCAGCTTCTGACTCTAGGTCCAGGGTGAGGCCTAAGAGTCTATCTCTAACAAGCTCCAAGGCGAAACCTTGAGTGCAAGTCCAACATATTTGATCCTTTAATAGAGAATTTGATGTTGGTTAAGTGGGAAACTGCCTCTCTGGGACACATTGTAATCTGAAGATAAGGGCTGAAGGAGGCATTTCCATGAGTTTACTTAACTTTGCTTGTAATTATTCAGTATGCCGAGAAAACCGCCTACGGGGCTCTGGAGAGTAAGTTTGTGATGGGCCAGCGGATTCCCTTTGTATACTGAGCATGAGACCTTTACGTATTTAGGAAGCCCTCACTTAGAAAAAATGCTCACGTGAAGAAGGCCCTTTGATTTCAGTTCAAGGGCAAGCCATCCGGCCCTCTCCTTGCTAGTAATCAGGCTAATAGTGCCAGTGGCTTCATTGGAGAAAGCATAAAATGGCACTTCAGAATCTGTTCAGGTGCCTATTTTTAGACTCTGGCAGCCCAGGAAAGAGTGTTTATTTCATGTTTAATGCAACCTTCCACTTCAAACTGAAAACATTTCTTTTCCTCTACTGAGTTTCTATCAAGTCTCCTAAGGAACACTGCCAGCTTTGCACATCCCTATCCTCTAAGATGATTAACTGTTTAAAAATCGAAAAGCCTTAAAAATGCAAATCCTGCCACAGGCCCCTGGCGGGGTGAAAAGACAACTCTAAAACGTTTCCAGATGGTTTCGACATTATGTTCTTTATGTCCTCCAAGCAACCGATGGTGGACGAGTTGGTAAAAAGTCATTTGGAGGAATATTTAGCAACTTCCTTTTCAGAGGCCTTTGAAGCCTGCCCCCTAATTCCTGGGGTGCCAGTGCGTTAGTGAGATTCTGCTAGGCAGCCATTCAGCTCCGGTAAGAGCTGCCTTAGCAGAAGGCTCAGACGGCTTGTGCGGTCTCTTGTTTTTGAATCATTTTACACTCCTAATCTATTTTGCAGTCTCAAAATGTTTTCTTACCCTGACAGTTTAGAATGTGAGAGCAAGCTGTATCCGTTAATCCAAATCAATGGATCTTATTGCATGAGAAGAGTGCAGTTAAACCTTATCAGTACTATTGAGTTTTTACGGAAAAGTCTTGAACTGTCAGATTTCTTAGCATATCATATTCTACCTGGAGTCATTTTCCCCCCGAGCAATTTAGTAACTTCTCTTTCTGACAGTCCTTGAAAGTATATCCTCCACCTTTCAAAAAGAGAGACATTCAAGTTACTGCTTATTTCTAGCTTTCAGTCACAAAATCCATAAAAATTGTGTTGCTTCAAAATAGAGTGAGAGAAGAAGTATAGATTTTGAGCAGGTGTCAGGTTGTTAATAAGGTTTTCCACTTTGAGCAAGGGGAGGCCATTTCAGCATTTAGGACATGTTAATCCCAAGTTACACTTGTCCTCTGCTGAATACATATATTTAGCCTTTAAATAGCAATTTACGTTTTCAAAGGGTTTTCAAAGGGTTTTGTGAACATTAATTAGCGTTTCTTCATTGACCCTGTGAGATGGGTCAATACCATTATCACTATTTTACAGAGCAGAAAAGTGAGATGACAGAAGCTGAGTTATTTGATTCGGGAAATATAACAAGGCAAAGTCATCCTGGAGTGGATTCCTAGCACCAGCCTAGGAGATCACACGTATCGCACTCTGAGCATCAGTGCCCCTGCACCCAGTGCTCAGAGGACGCTTAATGTTAGTAAATGCAAAGATAGTTTTGCTAAAGCAGTGAAGGGACAAATCATTAGAGAGTTTAGTTGATTACTGCATGAACTAGGTCTGCCATGTGCAAGTAGGTGGCATTGCATGTGGAACTCTTGACCAAAACTGGGGCAGCAGGCTTTTCTGACACTCATCTCTGACGATATCATGGAAAAAAATTTTTTTAACAGCAAGGAAGTACTTTTTATTGAGCATCTACTCTGCATAAAAATGATCTTAGAATCTACAAAGTCATTGCTAAGATGCCTATGAGGAGGTACTGCCATTCCCAATTTGAGAATTTAGAAAACTGCAATGTATGGGTTAAATTCCTTGTGCAGATCACTTGGCTGATTCAAAGGGAGGCTTAGATTCAAGCACAAGTCTATGAATGATGTTGACTTGTGGTCCCCAGACATGCAAATGATGATGTTAAGTGTCAATGGAAAGAGAGAGCTTTGTTGGCAAGCTACCCAGGGTTGACTTCTTTCTCTCTCGTTCTTCTCAGTGGCTCGGGTGGAGGGATGGACAGCAATCACATCATGTTTGAGAACCCTGTGAAGATTAAGAGCAGAAGTGTTAGTTAAGAGAATATGAGTATAGAGTAAATTTTCAAAAGGCCAAGACAATGAGTCACATGGAATGCTGTGCTGATCAGACCACCCTGCGAGTGCGGTTGAGTGTTTAGTTTTGGTTCTTAGACTTTAAGAGGACTAAAATCCAGCAGAACTATGTTTAGAGGTGAGTAACTATTGTGCCAGTGGGATCTATTTAGGCTGCATTGCAGCAGGCAATCAATCAGAGCCGTCTTTCACGTGAAGGGATGTCGTATGGAAGAAGGAATGTCATCTGCGTTTGGCACTAGAAGAGTAGATGTTAGAATTAACACCAGCAGTTAAGACCTAAAGGGCCAAAGACTTACGTAGAGAAAATTTTTCTGAGTCAGATCTGTTCAAGCAGTAAGTCAGTTAACCAGGAAGGTACCAAATCCTAATCATTAAAGTCGTTTGACTGGTAGAGTGAGTGGCAGGAGCATGCCTTTGGAGTCTGACTTACCAGAGTTTGCGGCTCAGCTCTACCATTTGCTCTGATGCTGTCTTATTCTTAAAGAATCACATAACAATAGGATCGCTCCTATGTTAAATTTCCTAGAGTTCTTTATGGCCGACAAGAGCACCTAGTAAATTTTAATGTCAGGGTCTCAGTTTAGAGGGATGGGGGCTTAGACAAGATGTGCTCAAAAGAGCTGAATGACCTTTAATTTCTAAATCGGGGCAGCCATTAATCAGGGGAATGAATTTTCTAATTGGTGATATTTCATAAAGGAAAGTACAGATGAGTTCAAAGTTTGTCCTGAAGCTTTCACAACATGTACTTGGAAAGTATCACTTAAGTGTAAAAAGAGAAAGAGAAAATTGTAGTCAGATTTTCAGTATATTACAAGACATTATTCCTTAATTCTCTATTAAGGTGTTTTAAAGCATGTTTCACACAGAAGTTGCTATTAAGATGACTTTAAATTATAAGCACTTTTCTTTTACATATTGTATTTCCTCTCCTTTATCCTTTTCAACCCTTTCACTTGAAGCATAATAAATAAATGAAATAAATGCTTGAATGCAGTGTCTTAATTATGTAATATGAATTTTCTCTGTAAGATGGCAAATTACATCTAATAACTTTAAACAACTGAATTAGCATATGTCAGTTATACTTATTACAGCAATTTTGTACACATGACTAGACATGTGAGTGGTGAGGCTTAGGATACTGGTAGTGATTGAAAGGGCAAAGGAGAGTAGGGATGGGCATCAGTGATTGCTATAAATCAGCCAAGAAACGCATCCAATGTAATTTGTTACTGGCAACATTACCATGGGACAGCTTCTTGGTAGAAGTGCCTGTCTAATGTGACATGGAACATTTCCAACTAAAACCTCCCTATTAGTAGGCTTGAGTTTTTTCCCCCAAAATCATAGGCAGCACAGTGGTTTGAAAAGAGTTTGAAGGTGTCACCCTGCTTTCAGAAAAAGGAGGCATATGTTTTTGGAGATACTTTATTTTGAGATTCGTTAGCACCAACTTCATCTTAGAAGATGATTTCTGTCAAATCTTTCATTCCAGTTTGGATCTAAATCGGGAACAGATTGAGTTTTTGCATCCTATTTTTATTCCAGGAAAGATTATGAAAATTAGAACGACAGACTTACTCATTTCAACCAAGCAGAGTTAAATTGTGAACAAGCGAGTTCTCTGACCATCTCCCAATACTCGCCTTACTTACAAGTAGTTACTTAGAAGTTTTACTACGGGCAGTCCCTTATCTTGCCGCCACCCGATCCTCAGTCCTGCCTGCATCTGCACCCCCTTTCTCCTCATTCCCTCTTATTTTAACACAGGAAATGTCTTTTCTCCTATCAAAGGCCCATCCATCTCTGGGCGCTTTGGGCCTCATTTCTTTCTCAGATGCCTCTTTCCTTCCCCTTCTAAGTTCCTCCCTTTGCCTCTTGCTTTATTCTTTCAAAATCCATTAAACGGTTTGGCGAGCACCTACTCCATGGTCTCCTGGTGTCTACTGTATTTGGAGATGCTTCTTGTCTCTGAGCTAGAGAGAGTTTTGATTCTTTTATTCTCACAAAGGGCAAGATTCATGGAAACCTCCTTTCTGTCTCTCTCATTAAACGCACCCTAACAGTGGCTAGAAGAAACCTACACTGGCTTCAACTCTGTGCATCCAGAAAGGAATCTTCAGTTGTTAGGAAGGTGCTCATCTAGATGGTGTTGCCAACTTGGCAAATGAGGGTAGGGCTACAGGGTGAGGGTTGTGGCCAATAGAGAGGTTTCACCACAGCTACAGTTAAACCTTTGGAGGGAATACCAGGGACAGCTCCAGAAAGAGGAACAAACTCCTGGTTGTTTTTATTATTACTTTTCAGGGAGCATAAACTATGGGCTCTCTGTGATATTCAATCACTATTTCTTTTTTTTTTTCACATATTTATTGGAGTATAAATGCTTTACAACGGTGTGTTAGTTTCTGCTTTATAACAAAGTGAATCAGCAATACATATACATATATCCCCATATCCCCTCCCTCTTGTGTCTCCCTCCCACCCTCCCTATCCAACCCCTCTAAGTAGTCACAAAGCACCGAGCTCATCTCCCTGTGCTATGCAGCTGCTTCCCACTAGGTATCTATTTTATTTGGTAGTGTATATATGTCCATGCCACTCTCTAACTTTGTACCAGCTAACCCTTCCCATTCCCTGTGTCCTCAAGTCCATTCTCTACATCTGTGTCTTTATTCCTCTCTTGTCCCTAGATTCTTCAGAACCATTTTTTGTTTTTTGTTTTTTGTTTTCTTTAGATTCCATATATATGTGTTAGCATGCAGTATTTGTATTCCTCTTTCTGACTTACTTCATGCTGTATGACAGACTCTACGTCCATCCACCTCGCTACAAATAACTCAATTTCATTTCTTTTTATGGCTGAGTAATATTCCATTGTATATATGTGCCACATCTTCTTTATCCATTCATCTATCGATAGACACTTGGGTTGCATCCATGTCCTGGCTATTGTAAATAGAGCTGCAATGAACATTGTGGTATATGACTCTTTTTGCATTATGGTTTTCTCAGGGTATATGCCCAGCAGTGGGATTGCTGGGTCATATGGTAGTTCTATTTTTAGTTTTTTAAGGAACCGCCATACTGTTCTCCATAGTGGCTGAACCAATTCACATTCCCACCAGCAGTGCAAGAGTGTTCCCTTTTCTCCACACCCTCTCCAGCATTTATTGTTTGTAGATTTTTTGATGACGGACATTCTCACTGGTATGACATGATATCTCATTGTAGCTTTGATTTGCATTTCTCTAATGATTAGTGATGTTGAGCATCCTTTCATGTGTTTGTTGGCAGTCTGTATATCTTCTTTGGAGAAATGTCTATTGAGGTCTTCTGCCCATTTTTGGATTGGGTTGTTTGTTTTTTTGATATTGACCTGCATGAGCTGCTTGTAAATTTTGGAGATTAATCCTTTGTCAGTTGCTTCATTTGCAAATATTTTCTCCCATTCTGAGGGTTGTCTCTTCGTCTTGTTTATGGTTTCCTTTGCTGTGCAAAAGCTTTGAAGTTTCATTAGGTCCCATTTGTTTATTTTTGTTTTTATTTCCATTTCTCTAGGAGGGGGGTCAAAAGGATCTTGCTGTGATTTATGTCATAGAGTGTTCTGCCTATGTTTTCCTCTAAGAGTTTTATAGTGTCTGGCCTTACATTTAGGTCTTTAATCCATTTTGAGTTTATTTTTGTGTATGATGTTAGGGAGTGTTCTAATTTCATTCTTTTACAGATTGCTGTCCAGTTTTCCCAGCACCACTAATTGAAGAGGCTGCTTTTCTCCGTTGTATATTCTTACCTCCCTTATCAAAAATAAGGTAACCAGGGCTTCCCTGGTGGCGCAGTGGTTGAGAGTCCGTCTGCCGATGTAGGGGACACGGGTTCGTGCCCCAGTCCGGGAGGATCCCACATGCCGTGGAGCGACTAGGCCCATGAGCCATGGCTGCTGAGCCTGCTCATCCGGAGTCTGTGCTCCACAACGGGAGAGGCCATAGCAGTGAGAGGCCGTGTACCGCAAAAAAAAAAAAAATTAAAAAAAATTAAAAAATAAGGTAACCATATGTGTGAGGGTCTATCTCTGGGCTTTCTATCCTATTCCATTAATCTATATTTCTGTTTTTCTGCCCGTACCATACTGTCTTGATTACGGTAGCTTTGTAGTACAGTCTGAAGTCAAGGAGCCTGATTCTTCCAGCTCCGTTTTTCTTTCTGAAGATTGCTTTGGCTATTTTGAGTCTTCTGTGTTTCCATACAAATTGTGAACTCTTTTGTTCTAGTTCTGTGAAAAATGCCATTGGTAGTTTGATGGGGATTGCACTGAATCTGTAGATTGCTTTGGGTAGTATAGTCATTTTCACAATGTTAATTCTTCCAATCCAAGAACATGGTACACCTCTCCATCTGTTTGTATCATCTTTAATTTCTTTCATCAGTGTCTTATAGTTTTCTGCATACAGGTCTTTTGTCTCCTTAGGTAGGTTTATTCCTAGGTATTTTATTCTTTTTGTTGCAGTGGTAAATGGGAGTGTTTCCTTAATTTCTCTTTCAGATTTTTCATAATTGGTGTATAGGAATGCAAGACATTTCTGTGCATTTATTTTGTATCCTGCTACTTTACCAAATTCATTGATTATCTCTAGTAGTTTTCTGGTAGCATCTTTAGGATTCTCTATGTATAGTATCATGTCATTACAAATAGTGACAGTTTTATGTCTTCTTTTCAGATTTGGATTACTTTTATTTCTTTTTCTTCTCTGATTGCTGTGGCTAAAACTTCCAAAACTAGGTTGAATAATAGTGGTGAGTGTGGACAACCTTGTCTTTTTCCTGATCTTAGAAGAAATGCTTTCAGTTTTTCATCATTGAGAACAATGTTGGCTGTGGGTTTGTCATATATGGCCTTTATTATGATGAGGTAAGTTCCCTCTATGCCTACTTTCTGGAGGGTTTTTATCATAAATGGGTGTTGAATTTTGTCGAAAGCTTTTTCTACATCTATTGAGATGATCATATGGTTTTCTCCTTCAATTTGTTAATATGGTGTATCACATTGATTGATTTGCATATGTTGAAGAATCCTTGCATTCCTGGGATGAACCCCACTTGATCATGGTGTATGGTCCTTTTAATGTGCTGTTGGATTCTGTTTGCTAGTATTTTGTTGAGGATCTTTGCATCTATGTTCATCAGTGATATAGGCCTGCATTTTTCTTTTTTTGTGACGTCTTTGTCTGGTTTCGGTACCAGAGTGATGGTGGCCTCGTAGAATGAGTTTGGGAGTGTTCCTCCCTCTCCTGTATTTTGGGAGAGTTTGAGAAGGATAGGTGTTAGCTCTTCTCTAAATGTTTGATAGAATTCGCCTGTGAAGCTCTGTGGTCCTGGGCTTTTGTTTGTTGGAAGGTTTTTAATCACAGTCTCAATTTCAGTGCTTATGATTGGTCTGCTTATATTTTCTATTTCTTCCTGGTCCAGTCTCGGAAGGTTGTGCTTTTCTAAGAATTTGTCCATTTCTTCCAGGTTGTCCATTTTATTGGCATATAGTTGCTCATAGTGATCTCTCATGATCCTTTGTATTTCTGCAGTGTCAGGTGTTACTTCTCCTTTTTCATTTCTAATTCTATTGATTTGAGTCTTCTCCCTTTTTTTCTTGATGAGTCTGGCTAATGGTTTATCAATTTTGTTTATCTTCTCAAAGAACTAGCTTTTAGTTTTATTGATCTTTGCTACTGTTTTTATCATTTCTTTTTCCTATATTTCTGATCTGATCTTTATGATTTCTTTCCTTCTGCTAAGTTTGGGGCTTTTTTGTTCTTCTTTCTTTAATTGATTTAGGTGTAAGATTAGGTTGTTTATTTGAGATGTTTCTTGTTTCTTGAGATAGGATTGTATTGCTATAAACTTCCCTCCTAAAACTGCTTTTGCTGCATCCCATAGGTTTTGGGTCGTCATGTTTTCATTGTCATTTGGTTGTAGGTATATTTTGATTTCCTCTTTGCTTTGTTCAGTGATCACTTTGTTATTTAGTAGTGTGTCATTTAGCCTCCATGTGTTTGTATTTTTTACAGAATTTTTCCTGTAATTGATATGTAGTCTCATAGTGTTGTAATTGGAGGAGATACTTGATACAATTTCAATTTTCTTAAATTTGCCGAGGCTTGATTTGTGACCCAAGATATGATGTATCCTGGAGAATGTTCCATGAGCACTTGAAAAGAAAGTGTATTCTTTTGTTTTTGGATGGAATGTCCTATAAATAACAATTAAGTCCATCTTGTTTAATGTATCATTTAAAGCTTGTGTTTCCTTATTTATTTTCATTTTGGATGATCTGTACATTGGTATAAGTGGGGTGTTAAAGTCCCCTACTATAATTGTGTTACTGTCGATTTCCCCTTTTATGGCTGTTAGCATTTGCCTTTTGTATTGTGGCACTTCTGTGTTGGGTGCATAAATATTTACAGTTGTTCTATCTTCTTCTCAGATTGATCCCTTGATCATTATGTAGTGTCCTTCTTTGTTTCTTGTAATAGTCTTTATTTTAAAGTCTATTTTATCTGATATGAGAATTGCTACTCCAGCTTTCTTTTGATTTCTGTTTGCATGGAATATCTTTTTCCATCCCCTCACCTTCAGTCTGTATGTGTCCCTAGGTCTGAAGTGGGTCTCTTGTAGACAGCATATATATGGGTCTTGTTTTTGTATCCATTCAGCCAGTCTGTGTCTTTTGGCTGGAGCATTTAATCCATTTACATTTAAGGTAGTTATCAATATGTATGTTCCTATTCCCATTTTCTTAATTGTTTTGGGATTGTTATTGTAGGTCTGATCCTTCTCTTGTGTTTCCTGCCTAGAGAAGTTCCTTTAGCATTTGTTGTAAAGCTGGTTTGGTGGTGCTTAATTCTCTTAGCCTTTGCTCGTCTGTAAAGGTTTTAATTTCTCCATCAAATCTGAATGAGATCCTTGCTGGGTAGAGTAATCTTGGTTGTAGGTTTTTCCCTTTCATCACTTTAAATATGTCCTGCCACTCCCTTCTGGCCTGCAGAGTTTTTGCTGACAGATCAGCTGTTAAGCTTATGGGGATTCCCTTGTATGTTATTTGTTGTTTTTCCCTTGCTGCTTTTAATTTTTTTTTATTTAATTTTTGATATATGTCTTGGCATGTTTCTCCTTGGATTTATCCTGTACGGGACTCTCTGTGCTTCCTGGACTTGGTTGACTGTTTCCTTTCCCATATTAGGAAGTTTTCGACTATAATCTCTTCAAATATTTTCTCAGTGCCTTTCTTTTTCTGTTCTTCTGGGACCGCTATAATTCGAATGTTGGTGTGTTTAATGTTGTCCCAGAAGTCTCTAGACTGTCCTCAATTCTTTTCATTCTTTTTTCTTTATTCTGCTCTGTGGTAGTCATTTCCACTATTTTATCTTCCAGGTCACTTATCCATTCTGTCTCAGTTATTCTGCTATTGATTCCTTGTACAGATTTTTTAATTTCATGTATTGTGTTGTTCATCATTGTTTATTTGCTCTTTAGTTCTTCTAGGTCCTTGTTAAATGTTTCTTGTATATTCTCCATTCTGTTTCCAACATTTTGGATCATCTTTACTATCATTACTCTGAATTCTTTTTCAGGTAGACTGCCTATTTCCTCCTCATTTGTCTGGTGGGTTTTTACCTTGCTCCTTCATGTGCTGTGTTTCTCTGTCTTCTCATTATGCTTAACTTACTGTGTGTGGCATCTCCTTTTCGTAGTTCCCATTTTTTTAGGTGTCTGTCCCCAGTGGCTAAGGTTGGTTCAGTGTGTTGTGTATAGGCTTCCTGGTGGAGGGGACTGGTGCCTGTCTTCTGGTGGATGAGGCTGGATCTTTTCTTTCTGGTGGGCAGGATCATGTCCAGTGGTGTGTTTTGGGGTGTCTGTGACCTTATTATGATTTTAGGCAGCCTCTCTGCTAATGGGTGGGGTTCTGTTCCTGTCTTGCTAGTTGTTTAGCATGGGGTGTCCAGCACTGTAGCTTGCTGGTCATTGAGTGGAGCTGGGTCTTAGCATTGAGATGGAAGTCTCTGGGAGAGCTTTCGCCATTTGATATTATGTGGAGCCGGGAAGTCTCTGTTGGACCAGTGCCCTGAACTTGACTCTTCCTCCTCAGAGGCACAGGTCTGACAACCAGCCAGAGTACCTGTCAGTCACACAGCTCAGAGGAGAAGGGAGAAAAAAAACCATAATAATAAAAAAATTGAAAAATTAAAAAGCCATAAAAAAAGAAAGAAAGAAAGAAGAGAGCAACCAACCAATAAACAAATATAGCAATGAATACAAGTGCTGAAAACTATACTAAGAAAAAAGAAAAAACAAACAAAAAAACACACAGAACCCTAGGACAAATGGTAAAAGCAAAGCTATACAGACAAAATCACACAAAGAAGCATACACATACACACTCACAAAAAGAGAAAAAGGAAAAATATATATATGTATATATATATATATATATATATAAAGGAAAAAAGAGAACATCCAAGTCAACAAACAAATCTACCAATGATAATAAGCTCTCAATACCAAACTACGATAAACACGAAACCAGAAACAAATTAGATGCAGAAAGCAAACCCCAAGTAAGGTGCTCCCAAAGTCCACCATCTCAATTTTGGGATGATTCGTTGTCTATTCAGGTATTCCACAGATGTAAGGGACATCAAGTTGATTGTGGAAATTTAATCCGCTGCTCCTGAGGCTGCTGGGAACAATTTCCCTTTCTCTTCTTTGTTCTCACAGCTCCTGGGGTTCAGCTTGGATTTGGCCCCACCTCTGCCTGTAGTTCGCCTTCGGGCATCTGTTCTTCACTCAGACAGGACCGGGTTAAAGTAGCAGCTGATTAGGGGGCTCTGGCTCACTCAGGCCAGGGGGAGGGAGGGGTACGGAATGCTGGGGAGCCTGCAGCAGCAGAGGCCGGTGTCGCGTTGCACCAGCCTGAGGTTAGCCATGTGTTCTCCCGGGGAAGTTTTCCCTGGATCACAGGACCCTGGCAGTGGCGGGCTGCAAGTCTCCTGGGGGCGTGTGGATAGTGACCTTTGCTCACACACAGGCTTCTTGGTGGCTGCAATAGCAGCCTTAGCGTCTCATGCCCGTCTCTGGTGTCCACACTGATAGCCGCAGCTGGCACCCATCTCTGGAGCTCATTTAGGTGGTGCTCTGAATGCCTTCTCCTCGCACACCCCAAAACAATGGTCTCTTGCCTCTTAGGCAGTTCTAGACTTTTTCCCAGACTCCCTCCGAGCTAGCTGTGGTGCACTAGCCCACTTCAGGCTCTGTTCACGCAGCCAGGTCCAGTCCTCTTCCTGGTATCTCACCTTCGAAGCCCGAGCCTTAGCTCCCAGCCCCCACCCGCCCCAGCGGGTGAGCAGACAAGCCTCTCGGGCTGGTGAGTGCTGGTCGGCATCTCTCTTCTGTGAGGGAACCTCTCTGTTTTGCCCTCTGCACCTCTTTTGCTGTACTCTCCTCTGTGCCTCCAAAGCTTCACTCCCGGCCCACCCCTCTGGCTCCGCCAGTGAAGGGGCTTCCTAGTGTGTGGAAACTTTTCCTCCTTCACATCTCCCTCCCAGAGGTACAGGTCCCGTCCCTATTGTTTTGTCTCTGTTTTTCCTTTTTTTCTTTTGCCCTACCCAGGTATGTGGGGAGTTCCTTGCGTTTTGGGAGGTCTGAGGTCTTCTGCCAATGTTCAGTAGGTGTTTTGTAGGAGTTGTTCCCCATGTAGATGTATTTCTGATGTATTTGTGGGGAGGAAGGTGATCTCCAAGTCTTACTCCTCTGCCATCTTGAAGGTCTCTTTATCACTATTTCTATTCATGGTGAAATACTTGTTTACTGAGTGATTACTGTGTGCCAGACAGTCTTCCAAATGTGTATACTAATTAATTTAATTTTCATGATCACCATAATATTTTCTACATTTTACTGGTAAGAAAACTGTGATAAAGAAATATTAAATGATTTATGCTAGATTACATTAGGTAGAGCAGGATTCAAACCCAGGTAGTCTGACACCAGAGCCAGTCCTCTCACCCCTGCAGCAAGATTCTCCATAACCTACTTAGGAAGACAATATCAAAAACTCTAAGCAAAAAGTTTCCTGTGTTCCCTCAGGCAGTTGTGCTCAATGACTTTGACACAACTTACTTAGAAGAACAAAGGATAAAATTTATTAATCTGAGTCTTTTCTTGTGAAAATAAAGTCCCAAAGTGGCAGAAACACAGAATTCTTGTGTTCCATTTGGGGCTTTTCCCCCTCATATACCCATAACATGTGCAGTCTTTTCCTTTTTGAACATCTTTTCTTTCATTATTCAAAGTAAGCTCTAAAGTTAACCATTTTTTTAAAAGATAGGGAGGAAAAAGAGTAATCTTCTTCTAATACTTCTTTTTTACATACAGATTATTAATCATCTAAAATTTATGTTCATGGGTGTGTTCAAAATTAGAGTCAAATTTATTTTTCCTAAATTATAGACAATTGTCCTAACATCATTTGTTGAATAATTTTTCCTTTACCCACCTATTAAGATTACTACCTTTTAATTTACTAAATTTCTGTATATATGTAGGACTCTTTGTGGATTGTTCATTCTATTCTGTTGATATATTTGTCTATTCTTGTACTATCACCACACTATTTAACTCACTCAAAGAAATTTGATGTCTTCCTTTTCAAGACTTTTTTGTAGTTTTATTCAACCACCATGGATATTTTAGGATAAACCTATCAAGATCCATTTTTTTTTAAGTTGATATATTTTCTGGAATTGCATTGTATTTTAAAAGGCATTTTTTCAGTTATAATTATAATTAGTGTTTACCTAATTTAGAAATTAATTTTTAAAGAATTGCTTCCTTATTCAGGATTATAGTAAGTTGTGCAGTTTATTCAGAGTTTGCTCTTATGTTCTTAAATTCTCTATAGTAGTTGTATACATTTTTTATCAGGATTTTTAAAGGTACATTATAATATTTATCACAAAGTTGGCATGGTTATTTTGCAAAGGGTATCAGTCAATTATACAACCATTACAAACTTGTTGCAGTAAAAGAATATTTATTGCATTTTATCACCTCTTTGAACTTAACATAATGTTTCTGATTTGGAATTGAGTGATTTTAATTCCTTAAAATGTAGTTTGATTATTTTGTCATACAAAAAGGCCCAAACAAATTATTTCAGGAACTCAGAAAGAAGAAAAGATCTAATTTGAAACCATTCTTAATTTTCCTGATAAAGGAGTTATAAGAAGTCCTAAGTTCTAAAGTAAATTACTGAAAACTGAGTTTCCTGGTTTCTTTTAACTAACTTACTGATCTAATGTTCTTCTTTGCTGTTATTTAAAACTTTAAATTAGATTGAGAAAATTTGGTAAAAATAAATGAAAGCAGTGATAATTTTAGATTATGTTTTATTCAAACCATAGTATCTATATCTCTTACCCAAGATTTTGTTACACCATCATTCCATTGAGAATTACTGATTTCAATTGAACATTTGATTTTTTACTTGAAAAATACTAGTTGAAAGCTTAAAAGTATCCTTGAATAATGTTTCAAATTTATACCAAAAAGGACTTTAATTATTATTTTGTCAGTTGACTATACTCGTCAATAGGTCTTTTATCTCTAGATGGTTCTATGTATAGTAACTGTCATTCCTTGGTTCATTGGGACATTTATAAAAAATCAACATTTAATCAGAGGTATATTTTTCTACATCTCTTCTTTTAAACTGTTCGTTTAAATAATGTATCATTATAAAAATATATTTAATGTTTTCACATAATTGTTCTTCTTTGACCTTCACACCAATATCCACACCAATATTCTATATTTGAAAAAGCAATGATTTATTCTCACCATTTAATGGGTAAGAAGGTTGACACAATAATGTGGTTTGCTCACTGTCACATAGCTGATCAACAGATTCCCAGTCCAGTGGTCTTCCTTGTAAAATCAACTCCTTCCTAACATTCCTTTTTAAAAAGCCATGATGGGACTTCCCTGGTGGCACAGTGGTTAAGAATCCACCTGCCAATGCAGGGGACACGGGTTCATTCCTGGTCTGGGAAGATCCCACATGCCGCAGAGCAGTTAAGCCCATGTGCCACAGCTACTGAGCCTGTAGCCCGCAAGCCACAACTACTGAAGCCCATGCACCTAGAGCCCGTGCTCCACAGCAAGAGAAGCCACTACAATGAGAAGCACATGCACCGCAACAAAGAGTAGCCCCTGCTCACTGCATCTAGAGGAAGCCCGCGCGCAGCAGCAAAGACCCAACGCGGCCAAAAATAAGTAAATTAAAAAAAAAAAAAAAAGCCATGGAACCACCTCTCAAGATTCCTGTCTTTGTTTTTTTGTTTTTAGTTTGTATGTTATATCTCATTACATTTTCTACAAGTGCCAGTTTTGGAGCAGATAGCTGCTATGAGGACACCCTAAGAAGGGAAACTTGAGGGGCAATAGAAAAGCCACATAGCAATTGTAGTGTGGATCTCACAATAATACAGAAGGAATAAATTACAAAGCCGCAATCAACTTAGATCTAAACTCAGGTGATGTGGATGTAGCAATATTATGCCTTCTCTGTGTAATTGCAATTACTTTGGAGTTTATTTTGTCATCAAACAAGGAATTTTTCAATCAGTGCAGCCTCTGAAGATCAACACTGTGGTATATGAATTGTTTAATTCATTTATCATGCACTTCTTAATGCCCAGCCCCCACCCCCCCAAAAAAAAGATCAAGAAGTTTGAGGAAGGATTACGCAGAAAGCAAACGTGGAGGACAAAGGTAATATCGCAGTTGGTTCTCATTCTCAAAAAAAAGTTTAAATGTGAGAAGAGTAGAATAAAGCTTTTAGTGACATACGTGATTTTATTTAATAGAGAAACAATATTTGTCAAAATGAACATAAAGTATATTTTATGCTTGTTTAATATTTTCATCTTTTTAGATAACTTACATAAACAAACATAGGAACTATTTGTTTGGACAAAGAAGACATTTAAGCAGAAACAGTGTGCCTCATATTTCATGTCCTTACACAAATGACAAATGTCAGGCCCATGGGATTCATTCCCAACTTGTCGTAGCACTTTTCCCTTCAACTTCTGGATCTTTCTCAACTTAAGGTCCCAAAGAGCTGCTCCCATTTGTTCTAAATTCTGCTGGAAGAAAAATCTATTTTTTTTTCTAAGATAACATATTTATTTTTCTTCCTCATTAAAAACATGATCATTTAACCAGATTTTGTCATCCTTAATTATCCCAACACTAGTCATAGTGAGTTAAATAAAAAATCTGCTAGGTAGTTTCTTTGCCAAAATAAACTTACAATCTAACTGTGGATAAGAAAGGAGTGAAAATAACTAAATAACTAATTAGCTAAATGAATGAATAAATGAATGAATCTCTGATTGACCAAAGATTAAATTAGAAAGCCAAGCACTATAGTAAACACCAAACTATGTGATATAGTGAGCTCTGTAATACCTTGCAAAAAAGAGTCAGGCTCTCCTGGAATTGATAGAAGATGCATCTGTGTGGTAGAAATTTACCTAGATTTAAAAGGATGCGTAGCGTTTGACTTGGCAGGGCTGTGCAGAAAGGGCAACTTTGGGTGATTGAGAACAGTGATTTTCAAACGTTTTTTCCCATTTGCAGAACATTTTTTGAAGTAAACTGTTACTTTAAAACCTAAGGTATAACAGCTCAAAGCAGAGCTGCTTTGATTGAAGTGAGGAGGGAAATGGGCTTCACAGTCCTGTGAATTTGGCCTTCTGGTTTCTCCTGGAGTTCTGATTTAGCATGTTCAAAATCATCCATTTATATTTCATCTGTATCTGTATCTTCTGTGGCATCTTTGAATGCTAATATCTAAGTCCCATAATGGAGACCTTTGCAAAAATCCAGACTTGAACCAGGGTCCAAGCAGTAAAAGGGGAGGAAACAAAAGAATAATTAGGAAGCAGTTGTAAAAAATAAATATAATATGTTAAAGGGATGCTGGGAAGAGGAAGAAAGGAATCTGAAATGTTGCCACCAAAGTAATGAGTCTGTATATCAGAAAGAAAATCAGTGGTACTAGGTAGAGAACTAGAAAGTCAGGAGAAGAAACTGTGTTTGTTTCTTTTAGCATGTATATGTTTTATTCATTTTTCCCCCTTTCAATATATCACTGTGCTGAGATGGGCTTTAAAGCAGGGATTTAAAGACCAGATTTATTCTGGTAGGATCTTTAAGTCTCTGTCTTTTCTGAAAATCTGGAATCTACTGAGAGGCATGTGATGTACATTATGCCTCCCATCTTCAGACAGCCCTGGCCCTGCATCATTTACAGCATACCAGGTACTGGCGATAGAGTGAAAAGACGACACAGTCTTAGCCTTCAGAAAACTCCCAAATTTGTTGTGGAGACGTGTATTTAGATGAATAAACTAATGTAAAATTAAAACTGGGTTAAATAGTGAGGAAGAATGGTACCTAGTGCCAGGAGAACATATACCAGGCCTGATCTAGTCAGAGAAGGTATCCATGCGGCAGTGATATTTAAGATGAGTAATAATTAAATAGAAGAAATGGGAGTGAGAGATGGAAGATGATTCCAGGTAGAGGGAAAGGCACGTGCAAAGGCATTAAAGGGAGAGAAGAAGCCAGTATGGCTGGAGCATAGAGGGTGAGACGTAAGAGAGAAAGCTGGAGAAGAGTGGATTATTCTATGAGCACTGGATGTCGTTGATGGGGAAAAGGAGAGTCACATGATCATATATGGGTCTTGGAAAGATGACTCATGTTGCATCATGGAGAACTGTTTGTAGAGTGGACAGATGAGACATGGTCAGATAGGTGACTGTTGCAGATATGCAGACAAAGTTCTCGGTATCTTGGGCCAGAGTGGCTGTCCTAAAGATACAAAGAAGAGAATTAAGATTCAAGTGATAGTTGGGAGGTAAAAAGAGATTGAAATTGGTGATGAGGGTTAAAGGAGAGCAATGATATATTAATGATATATGGAGTCTTGACATGGCATCATTATTGCAAGAATCACTTTCCCAATTTAATGTTTGCTTTTAAATTTTATTTCTGGTGTTTTTGATATGGGAATATTTTACAGTTAATGTAACATTAAAATCTAATTTTTATTTATTGTTTATACGTTTGTTTTTGCTTAAAAAATTCTCCACATGCTTAGAAAATGTAAATTACCTACTTACCTACATTTTTCCCATTCTTTTACAGTATTTTTTTTCTTGTTGTAAGGGCTGAAGCTAGTAGGATTTAGGTCTTTAATACATCTGAGATACACACATATGTACATGCATACATGTATATAATGTATTCAGTATAAATGTGAGGTAGGTAAGGATCTAAATTTATTTTTTCCTTGTAAATAACTAATTGTCCTATAACCCATATATTATATTGTGATTCCAAGTCATTTACCTTTTTATGAAGTATTTTGACAATAAGTGTGCCACTGAGATTAGCCCTACAAAGTATTAAAAAATTATATTCATGTGAATACTTTAAGTGATCTGTTTTCTTAAAAAATAACCCTGTAAATATTATGTAGAAAGTAATTTAAGTGCCCTGCAGTATTGGGAGGAATAAGAGTCATGAAAACAAACCCCAAAGCTAGTGTGAATTCGAGTGTATATAGTTTTGCTTATTTACAAAATACATCTTTTTAAGTCATTGATTGTACTAATTATAGTTATATTCCTCAGCTCTCATCTGTATTCTTCTTGGAATTCTACCTTTGCCTCTTAGGACTAAAAATAAGTCATTTAATTTATTTTATCTGCTCTGACAGAAAAAAATTTTTTTACGAACTCCTTCTAACCTCTTTTGAAAGATAACTGTACAGACTTGAAACCCAAATTACCCTTTTCTCTTTTACTAAAGCTAATGAGTGCACTGTGACATTAACTGGGTTTCATGAAATGATTTTATCAATCTGTCATATAAATTATGTTTTTCTGTTGTGTCAGCTTGATGTATGTGAAACAAAGATGCGGTATACCCAGTCTCCAGTAAGGAAATATCAATTAGAAAGGTCAAAATGACTCAAGTCATTGTGTTTTCATTTCCAGAAAACTTGCCTTTTAAAAGATGAGGCTTTACTTATTTTTAGTTTAGCACCATCTTGGAAACACCTACCTGTTAATTAGAACTGTGATTCCCTTCCATTCCCACAGCAGTACTGAGCCCATGCAGAAGTCGACAGCACTATAATTAGGAATTTTCTTCTAAGAAAAACATTATAATAGACATCCTGCCATGCTTATTTTATTTTAGTTGGGTGTTTAGCTCTAGGGATCTTCATAATTTTTCATAAAACTTTAATGTTAGTAAAATCACCTGCAAGGAAGCACTGCTTATCTCCTTGATTATACCATAAGGAGTAGGATCTTAATTTGAGCCTTTCTTTTCTTTTTTTTAAGCTAATGAGCGCAAAGAGTTTTAAGTGGATCAACACAATGCATCACCAAGTATTGCTTATGACCTGTTTGAAAGAAAAATTACACAGGACGGAGTTAAACAGGGCAGGAAGATTTTGTTCAGAACTGTCACAATAGGGGAGAGAGATTGAATTCAACTACCTCTGAAACACAAGGCCAGGAGAGTTTTTAAGTGCTGGGGTGAGGTAATGAAAAAGTACTGGAGGACTTTAGCAGGGACCTTGGTCAGTGTTATCAGGCCATCTGTGTTTGCTAATCAGTGCTTACGAAAGTAAGCCTCCCACCCTCCCCCAAAGACAGGGGAGACAGTTCTGTCTTTCTTGATGATTACATTTCAAAGGGATGGTTCCCAGCTCCTTGAGAAAGAGTCCTGGGTTACAAAACCGGCAAGAGGCTGGAAGAAGATTTACATCTCAAAGGATCAGAGGAGGCATTTACAATTACAAGTTTTCTAAAGTAAATGTTCCAAGAGAAGAGAGGTAAGGGACCTTAAGTCGGGAGGAAACCTGTCCACAATTTAGTCAAGCTGAAGGGAATGCCGAGGCCATTTTGGTCACCCATTGATGAACTACTAGATTTTACCTGATGATCTGGGAACTGGGCGAAAAGTCCAAGTCTTTTCTTACAGGTAAAGGATATCCAATCTTAAAATCTTTACATTTTATGGATAACTAAAGGCTGCTCACAAGTAACTTACTAAATTAGATGTTAGCATATAGCAGGGAAGCCTTTGCAATCTGCTTTAGAGTGCCAGAAATTTCACTATCTGAAGTTTACCAAATAATAATAATAGAGACACCCATTGATGCCAGACACTGTTTTAAGCATGTTTTATATAATGTGCACAACAGTCCAAGAGCTCTTCTTTTCCCAGAAGTTGTAACTTGTCCGGGGTCAGACTGGGAATGGAAGAGCAGATCTCAAAACCAGGGCTGTGACTCCAGGGCCAGGGTCTGGGCCCAAAAGAGACATGCATGAGCACAAGCTGAAAGAATGACAGAGGCACGTGCAGAAGAGGATCATATTTCTTTTTTCTTTCCTTTAAATAACTGAAATGTCCTCCAAAGCCAGTCCTAACTCCACCCACTTTAACACTTCCTACCTAAGCCTTAGTTTTGTCCTGCTTCTTGAATGGAAGACAGTCTTGTCTCTCTGCAGGTGTCAAAGGCCTTCTTCCAGCTTTGCTTTCATTATTGTTTACTGTGGTCTCTCAGCAGCACTTCATTTATTTATGCAGAAATTATTAATGTGACAGAAGTCAGACTGATTTAGAATCAGTTTGGACTCCTACGATCATTTCATATTCCAGTGGCACAAAGCAGGAATGAAGATGGTGTCCTCGACCTTTCTTTCTGCTTGGGTGATGACATCAATTACGAAAACAGTAAAAAGATGTATGACTACCATCAGTCATGGTCCTATAGCACTGGCCTGCAAGTGACTACTTAAGTGCGATATAAAAGCTTTAAGATGTGTGCCAATTCTTGTACAACCCAGATATGTGAAGACTTCTGTTACATTTCACTTTCTAACTTAAATATTCAGGGACTTCCCTGGCAGTCCAGTGGTTAAGACTTTGCCTTCCAATGCTGGGGGTGTGGGTTCGATCCCTGGTCAGGGAACTAAGCTCCACATGCCTCGCAGCCAAAAAAAAAAAAAAAAACATAAAACAAAAGCAATATTGTAACAAACTGAATTAAGACTTAAAAAAATACACTAAAAAAAAAAAAGAGAGAAACGTTCAGAAGCCTGGGAAATAACGCAGAATGCTGATAATTTGTCATTAGAGAATCAAAGTTCTTACAGTAAATGTTTTGATCTCTGTTTTGGTTACCAACTAGTTTGGGGGTGAATATGTGAATTTATTAAAAATTAATCATAAATATTTTATTAAGTACTGTTCCCAGGCTACCCTCTGGGAGCAGGTTACCTAGAAAGGCATACAGTCAAGTAAAGCAGTGGGTACCAAATGGCGTAATTAATGCAGTGAGCACTTGTCAAAATTATACAGCTGTTCATAAATTTATATATTTAGTGCTTGTCTCCCCCATTAACTAGTTAACTCCATGAGGGCAGGGACCATGTTTGTTTTGTTGCTGTACCATAGCAACTGATACATTTTAGAAACTCGATATTTTTAAATGAGTGAATGAGTCATTCATTCTGCAATTAAGAGAGGCAGTCAAAAGGCTGGAGAGGACTAGATCAGGACAGGTTTGGTCAGGGAAAGTTACTGAAATTGTCATACTGTCATAGATCTGTTATCTTCCTCATGTTTTCAAAGTTTATATTAATTGGATTCCTCTAGCTTTCCTGAGCATCTGCTATGCAGATGACACTGCACTATGTTCTCCTCCCCAACTTATCCAATAAGACTGTACTCTGTAATGTACTGACAGCCAAAGTCAATTTTCTACATAATGAATATGAAATTTTCACTCCTAAGTCTTGAGAATATAATGTCTTATTTTTATTTCAGAGTATGTTTAAACACAAACCTGACATAAGAAACTACACATAAACCAGTTAACACTGAACACTGACTGCATGATGGCCCTCCTTCTATGTGTTGGGAGGTCATCAAATTTTAGCTTCTTGCAAATGGCACTCCACATTACCCTGAAGGTCACTAGAGGAACATTAATGATGATCACTAAAAATGGTCATGTAGCCCAAATTCAAAATTACAGAAATACATGTCATTCTTTTAACAAAATATCATGTCTCCTCCATTCTTATACCTTCTACCTTAGTGGATAATATGATGTTCATTCAGACTAATAAGCTTATGATCAGTCTTTCGTGAGGTTAAATGATTGGTTGCTTGAATTTGGGGATAATGGAAATAACAAATCAGCAGCAACAGCAACAGAGAAAATCTTTAACTGTAGCTTTAGCACCTTTATAGTTAAAGAGGAATCATCTTGGGCTTTGAAAGCTTTCCTAACTGGAATAAAACCCATGAACTAGAAAGCAGATTGTTTTCTTTTTTTATTTGGAATGCGAGGTGTAATTTTATGCATGATCAATTCCATCGTATAGTCTATACATTTCCTCGGATGGAAAAGATACATTCCTTAATTGTGTCAGTGTCTTTCAAAATTGTACAGCAACTACTACCTTTACATTTTGTTTTTGAAAGGTCTTGAAAACCTAGTTTGGATGTGATAACCTCTCTCTTTACCATTGTCTAATATAAGTTATGGTGTGATAATTAAATCACCAGTGAAGGGCATTGTTAAATTATATTGATATTACATGAAAAAAGGATGTGTGCAGGTTTACAAAGTGGCAACTTGAAAATTTCTTCAAATTCTTCTTTGCCTATTTGCTGTAATAAATTGTGAGTAGAATAAAAGGTTTAATGAAATATTGAATGCAAAAAATTTACTTGACTATTTACCAAAGATTTTAAAATATGTACAGGGGAAGTGAATTGTATAGGTTTCAGCAATCATCTGCTGTTATCTTAACTATGTATCAGGAAGCATCTATGTGATCACTGCCTGAATGTAGGTATGTCAGGCTAAATCTGGCAAACTGATATGCAATCAAGTCAATTATCATTAGTTTTCTATTTTTTTAATCAATTACTTTATTTCTAACAGGGTAATTTTAATTAAGGTATATGGGGGACTTGACTGGTGGTCCAGTGGTTAAGACTTCGCCTTCCAATGCGGTGAGTGCAGGTTCAATCCCTGGTCAGGGAACTAAGATCCCACGTGCCTCTCAGACAAAAAACCAAAACATAAAACAGAAGCAATATTGTGACAAATTCAATAAAGACTTTCAAAATGGTCCACATCAAAAATACCTTTAAAAAAAAATAAAGGTGTATGGGTTTATTTAAAGTAACAATTGATTATATGCCATAATATCATTATAAACTGAAATCTGATGAAAAATCTTAGGGATTTTTTTTCTGATTTTAAATCTCTTTGATGTTTGCCTAAGATAGCATGTGTCCAGAATATACTCTGCTGGGAAATCTATATCACATGATGATTTTCTATGTTGTCTGAAAGTATTTTTATTTTATTTTTTAATTTTAAATGGATTTTATTTGATTTTATCATGTACTCATATATTTTAGTTATCTGTTTTTGAGAAGGAATTGAGGCAAAGAAAAATGAAGTTCTTTTTCAGGAAATCTTCAACTCTTGCTATTTATTCATTGATTTAGTTTTAGATGTTTTATTTGAAAAAGTCCATATAAGGCAGGTTTTCATTTTGAGTGGGTGGTGTTTTAGGATTGTTCAGGTCATGCGCCTCCTTTGTTCAGATACTGGGGCTCTTTTGTGGTCATTGAGTATTAATTTTTTTTCAAGTCATCAAGCACATCCTGTTTTGGTGTTTGTTCCATGCATCAGGAATTTCACCTGTATCTATAAATCTTTTGTGATATTTTTCTTGTAGCTTTGATCTGAAGTGACAGACTCCACTTGGCATATTCCCTTCCTGCCTGTCAATAGTTCTTATATGGGATTTCCCTGCCATCTCCCAAAACCAAAGAACAATCACTTGCTACCAAACTGGTACAGTAATCAATGACAAAGTGGTCTATTTTGTACCACGATATTCCATTGACAACCTCTGGATGGTGGCAGGGAACACTGTGGTCTCCTTTGAAAGTATTTTTAAACTGTAGAGCATATATACTGCTGAGAAAACTTCATCACATGTAACAGTGTCTGGAAGCTATTTTCTGTGTTGTCTGACAGGTTGTTGTTTTTTTTTAAACTACAATAGCTAACAAAATTAAATGTAACAGGAAGAAAAATACCAGTTTTAATGGTACAGATTGCCCATATGAGATTGTAGTTTGGATCTCAACCAAGATTAAACTAGCTAATTAAATAGAGGCAAATCATACAGAGCTGAAATTAAAACGTATCCATTTACCAGATTGTTTTGGGCAGGATTCCTTTGGTTGCAAGTGACAAAATCACAACTAAACTACTTGAATGAGAGAAGAAACTACTGTCCTAGGAAACTAGGAAAGTCTGAGGGTGATCTGTCCTTAGGCGCAGCTCAATGCTGTGTTCAGTGCCCTCAACAGTGCTCGGTCTTTCTTTTATTGCTTCTCTGCCGTTGTCTGCCCTTGACTTGCTTTTCTTTCTGAGGAATTATAATGTGCAAAATGTGAGCCTGTAGCCAAAGAGAATGATTTTTTTGCTCATGCCCATGAATGAAACTAATCTGGAGTAAGCCATTTATAACAACGCATACTAATTGGCCATACTGTGATTTGTTCCCCTTTAGGAAAGGTGAGGTTCATGTGGAATAAAAGGGAAAGAAAGATTTTTTTTAACCATCTTAATCATTTCTAAGGGTACAGTTCAGTGATGTCAACTATATTCACATTGTTGTGCAACAAATCTCTAGAACTTTTTCATCTTGCAAAACTGAAACTCTATACCCACTGAACAATTCATTTCCCCCTCCCCCAGCCTCTGGAAACTACCATTCTATTTTCTGTTTCTATGAGTTTGACTACTTTAGATATCTCATATAAGTGGAATCATACAGTATTTGTCTTTTTGTGACTCGCTTATTTCACTTAGTATAATGTCCTCAAGGTTCATCTATGTTGTGGCATGTGACAGGATTTCAAAAGGAAAAGACATTTCACAATTTTTTTTTTTAAGGGATAGCCAAGAACACAAATGCCCTCAGGCAACTTAAATTCATAAAACAAACATAAAGAAACCTTATGGGACTGAAAATAACTGGAAAATGCACTGCTCACTTAACATTTTTCAGATTCATTCAAAACACTGAGTTTACCAGTTAAAGAAAGGCAAAATCACATCTGTAGCCTTTGGACTAAAAGTTTTAACACCTTCTTTTAAGTAGGCTTTGGGGATGATTTCTTAAAAAAAAAAAAAAAGACAATTTTTGTATATAATTTTTTAATTAAACCTTTTATTTTGAGATAATTATTGATTCACATACAGCTGTTAAAAAATTATGCAAAGAAATCCCATGGATCCGTTAAGCAGTTTCCCCCAATGGCAAAATCTTGCAAAACTGCAGTGAAGTTTCCCAACCAGTATATTGACATTAATATATTCCACTGATCTTATTTAAATTTCCCCAGTTTTTCTTATGTTTATTTCTGTGTGCATACACACGTGTAATTTCATGCAATTTTATTACTTGTGTACAATGAATTTTTAAAGTAGAGTTTGTAGATTACATGTGGCTATTTCCAAGGTGCTATTATTTTTATAAATCTTAGTAGCAAAATATGTAATGCTGTTAATTTTACGTGACAAACATGAAGAAGGGTATATCTTATACTTAAACTAGATCTTTGCTTTCAAATTTCAAAACTTACTCAAACTATATACCCTTTAACATTTTCTCGTTCTGTCTATAATTATAGAATGATATATGAATATTTAGTTTTCCCAAACCTTTCTTCTCCTTAATATTTAGAATTAGGTACTGTTTTCATTGTGTCATTATTACCAGAGAAGTAGGACATAGTTTAAGAACTTCACTGTTAATATTTGAAGGTAATAATTGAAGGGAAATAATAGTGTTAATTTAAAAGTTTACTATTTTGCTCAGAATGTTTATATTTACTGGTCTTATAAAAGACAGATCATTAGGCGTTTGCATTAAGGGCAGCAAGACTCTCCATTTAGTTATGTAGAACTGTATAACTAAATCATAGTAAAATGAGTTTAAATATTTGCAAGGCAAATTACACAACCCTTAGGTACGTAGTCACCATTATCTTTTACACCTCTTTAATGATTTATTATTTCCTTGTTCACCTTCATAGAGTTTGTACTTCCTCGAACAAGAATACCTTCTTTTCCCAAGTCTTTCTTAATCTTATATATAGGAAGAGACTCAAAGAGAATTTTCTAAGTTATTGAATAGAAAATCCTTTTTAGGAAAAATGAAGTGACATAATAGGAACAAAAGACATTGCAATAAATTGAAATAGCTTCTTTATATAAATAAATTAAGGACATTTTCTCTTCATAAAGAAAAATTAATGTAATTATTTTCTTAATAAAGAACACAAAGCTTTCCAATAATTACATGGTCTCTTATTTCCCCTTCATTTCAGCAGAGACCTTATGAAGACAATTCAGTCTTTTAGTTTTTAGATGATGATCTGAAGTTAAATGATGGCTGTACTGAGCCTATTTGAATTATTTTCTAGGGAAAACTTAATCAAGGCCATTCTCGTTTACTCATTTATTCAATACTTACACTAATAATAATAGTAGTAAAAACAAGTAACAACTTCTCTGAGTCCTGAATTGTTTCTCTCTAAACCATCATAACTCTTTATTTTAGCTTTCTTAATTTCTATCTCTTCCATCCTAACTGAGCCTTCCACTGTTTATTCTTTATTTTCCTTATGATTTTGTTTTCACGTCTATGATAGTTTATTTTGTATTCTTTATTTCTTAGTTTTGTGAACTCCCATTTCATCTGTACCATCACATTCCTGAGATCTTATGTTTCTACTTTGTTGTTTCCCAAGAGAGAGGAAAATGCTTCTTATGTTTTTTAGAACAGTCGTTTAATGTTTTCCTGTTTCATGGCTTCTTTTCTGGGGGGGTGTGGGGCTGATTTTCATCTAGTCTTTTTTTCTTACAGAAACTTTGTGTTCGTGCTGTACTATATCCCTTTTTTAGAAAACATACTTATCTCTGGAAAAATTATCAACACTCTTCCCTGGACAAGTCCTTCACCATAGATATATTTTGCCTGAGATGTTTGTTACCATTCTAAGCTTTCTGACTTCCCCAGAGAAAAGGCATTGGGTTCTCTGCTGCCTCAGGTTAAAGCTGCTTCATGAAGACATGGTTTAACTGTTTAATTCTTTACTTTCTGTACCTCTGTCTCTTCTACTTTTCTTCTACTTCTCTGAAACAAAATACTTCCAGGAGGGGCTTGTTCTGCCAGCACAGGTCACCTCAGTTTCTGCACCCACAGCCGTATATATAGAATAAGTTTTATGGCCTGCACTGTCAGGCAGTATGTTTTTCTTGGTTAGTTCTTAGGTCAACTGTCCTTGAACCCTTTTGCCACTGACAGAGCTTGGCCTTTTGCTACTTTACGAGCTTTGCAATGCTCCAGAAGTTACCTTGTCCCTGTTTGCTGTCAACTTCTTAGTATTTCTTTCAACATTTTAATTGTTGAAATGAACTCCTTTATTTACATAACTATGATCATTCAGGAAATTATCTATGCTATGTTATCATTATTTTTTTAACACCTTTATTGGAGTATAATTGTTTTACAATGGTGTGTTAGTTTCTGCTGTATAACAAAGTGAATCAGCTATACATGTACATATATCCCCATATCTCTTCCCTCTTGTGTCTCTCTCCCACCCTCCCTATCCCACCCCTCTAGGTGGTCACAAAGCACCAAGCTGATCTCCCTGTGCTATGTGGCTGCTTCCTACTAGCTATCTGTTTTACATTTGGTAGTGTATATATGTCCATGCCACTCTCTCACTTCGTCCCAGCTTACCCCTCCCCCTCCCCGTGTCCTTAAGTCCATTCTCTACATCTGTGTCTTTATTCCTGTCCTGCCCCTAGGTTCTTCAGAACCTTTTTTTTTTTTTTAGATTCCATATATATGTGTTAGCATACAGTATTTGTTTTCCTCTTTCTTACTAACTTCACACTGTAGGAGAGTCTGTAGGTCCATCCACTACACTACAAAAAATGCAATTTCATTTCTTTTTATGGCTGAGTAATATTCCATTGTATATATGTGCCACATCTTCTTTATCTATTCATCTGTCAGTGGACACTTAGGTTGCTTCCATGTCCTGGCTATTGTAAATAGAGCTGCAATGAACATTGTGGTACATGAGTCTTTTTGAATTATGGTTTTCTCAGGGTATATGTCCAGTAGTGAGATTGCTGGGTCATATGATAGTTCTATTTTTAGATTTTTAAGGAATCTCCATACTGTTCTCCATAGTGGCTGTATCAATTTACATTCCCACCAACAGTGCAAGATGGTTCCCTTTTCTCCACACCCTCTCCAGTGTTTATTGTTTCTAGATTTTTTGATGATGGCCATTCTGACTGGTGTGAGGTGATACCTCATTGTAGTTTTGATTTGCATTTCTCTATTGATTAGTGATGTTGAGCATCCTTTCACGTGTTTGTTGGCAATCTGTATATCTTCTTTGGAGAAATGTCTATTTAGGTCTTCTGCCCATTTTTGGATTGGGTTGTTTGTCTTTTTGACATTGAGCTGCATGAGCTGCTTGTGTATTTTGGAAATTAATCCTTTGTCAGTTGCTTCATTTGCAAATATCTTCTTCCATTCTGAGGGTTTTCTTTTCATGCTGTTTTTGGTTACCTTTGCTATGCAAAAGCTTTTAAGTTTCACTAGGTCCCATTTATTTTTGTTTTTATTTCCATTTCTCTGGGACATGGGTCAAAAAGCGTCTTGCTGTGATTTATATCATAGAGTGTTCTGCCTATGTTTTCCTCTAAGAGTTTTATAGTGCCTGGCCTTACATTTAGGTCTTTAACCCATTTTGAGTTTATTTTTGTGTATGGTGTTAGGGAGTGTTCTAATTTCATTCTTTTACATGTAGCTGTCCAGTTTTCCCATATGCTATGTTATAATTAATAAATCTAAAAGAAATGGAAATTTAATGTAGTAGATTAATAATAACATACAGCTGTATCTTGGCATTTATTCTTCCAGTCTCTGATTTTTATAATAATTTTTCTATAACTTCTCAGATAATTTCCTTCTCAGAGGGTGAGATTTTGGGTGGTACACTTAAAACACTGGGGTCAGTCAGGACATATTGATGTCACTTGCCATTGTGATTTTGTTAGTGTGAAATGATTTTTCCTTTCAGTATAAGGCTCTGGAGGTACCATGAAATCAATTGAAAATTCTGTAAAGGAAATGAAGCCCTGAATTATTTCAAACAAGCTAATATAATTTAAAATGTGTATTTTATAGTTTTTCTTAAAGCACTTTTGCTACATTAAAAATTTAGTGTGATAAGTAGAAAAACTGACTGCTTATGCTAGTTTTAGTTATAACCTCATTACTGTCAGTCGACCCTTGGTTAAATCACTTAACACTCTTGAACCTTGGTTTCCTGAAACCCCCACAATAATTTATCTTTCTGGTAGTAAAATATTGAGGACTTTTGTTAGGAGAAGGTACCTAATGGCATGTTAGATACATTGAAGCAGTGAGTGTATGTGGCCAAATTATAACTGTTCCCAAGCATTTCCAGAAGTGAGCAAAGATGAAGCAAGCCTAGAGGGTGCTGCTCTCATCCTCTGAAAACTCCTAGCTAAAAAGAGCAATCTCAGGAGGAGGCTGGCAAACCCTTTTTTTGACTGTTTTCTATATACCAGACATGATGTTAAGCACTGTATGTGTATATATATATATATATATATATATATATATATATATATATATATATATATAGTTCTATTGAGCAACATTTTAATATACATTGAGGTGGTTGGCATTTTCCCTTTTATAGATTAGGAGACTGAGATTTACACAGATTGGCTAGGAAATGGCTTAGAAATGGTGGAGCCAAGGACACTACATAATGATTAAGGGATCAAACCAAGAAGAAGATATAACAGTTATAAATATATATGCACCCAACATATGAGCACCTCAATACATAAGGCAATTGCTAACAACTGTAAAAGAGGAAATCGACAGTAACACAATAATAGTGGGGGACTTTAATAACTCACTTACACCAATGGACAGATCATCCACACAGAAGATGAATAAGGAAACACAGGCTTTAAATGACACAATAGAACAGATAGATTTAATTGATATTTATAGGACGTTCAATCCAAAAACAGCAGATTACACTTTCTTCTCAAGTGCACATGGAACATTCTCCAGGATGGATCACATTTTGGGTCACAAATCAAGCCTCGGTAAATTTAAGAAAATTGAAATCATATCAAGAATCTTTTCCGACCACAATGCTATGAGATTAGAAACCAATTACAGGGAAAAAAACGTAAAAAACACAAAAACATGGAGACTAAATAATACATTACTAAATAACCAAGAGATCACTGAAGAAATCAAAGAGGATATCAAAAAATACCTAGAGACAATTTACAACAAAAACACGACAATCCAAAACCTATGGGATGAAGCAAAAGCAGTTCTAAGAGGGAAGTTTATAGCAATACATGCCTACCTCAAGAAACAACAAACATCTCAAGTAAACAATCTACCCTTACAGCTAAAGGAACTAGAGAAAGAAGAACAAATAAAACCCACAGTTAGTAGAAGGAAAGAAATCATAAAGATCAGAGCAGAAATAAATGAAATAGAAACAAAGAAAACAATAGCAAAGATCAATAAAACTAAAAGCTGGTTCTTTGAGAAGATAAACAAAATTGATAAACCTTTAGCCAGACTCATCAAGAAAAAGAGGGAGAGGACTCAAATCAATAAAATTAGAGATGAAAAAGGAGAAGTTACAACAGACACCGCAGAAACATAAAGCATCCTAAGAGACTACTACAGGCAACTCTATGCCAATAAAATGGACAACCTGGAAGAAATGGACAAATTCTTAGAAAGGTATAACCTTCCAAGACTGAACCAGTAAGAAATAGAAAATATGAACAGACCAATCACAAGTTATGAAATTGAAACTGTGATTAAAAATCTTCCAACAAACAAAAATCCAGGACCAGATGGCTTCATAGGTGAATTCTATCAAACATTTAGAGAAGAGCTAACACCCGTCCTTCTCAAACTCTTCCAAAAAATTGCAGAGGAAGGAACACTCCCGAACTCATTCTATGAGGCCACCATCACCCTGATACCAAAACCAGACAGAGATACTACAATAAAAGAAAATTACAAACCAATATCACTGATGAACATAGATGCAAAAATCCTCAACAAAATACTAGCAAACAGAATCCAACAACACATTAAAAGGATCATACCCCCGATCAAGTGGGGTTTATCCCAGGGATGCAAGGATTCTTCAATATACACAAATCAGTCAATGTGATACACCATATTAATAAATTGAAGAAGAAAAACCATATGATCATCTCAATAGATGCAGAACAAGCTTTTGACAAAATTCAACACCCATTTGTGATAAAAACTCTCCAGAAAGTGGGCATAGAGGGAACTTACCTTAACGTAATAAAGGCCATATACAACAAACACACAGCAAACATCATTCTCAATGGTGAAAAACTGAAAGCATTTCCTCTAAGATCAGGAACAAGACAAGGATGGCCACTCTTGCCACTATTATTCAACATAGTTTTGGAAGTCCTAGCCCCAGCAATTAGAGAATAAAAAGAAATAAAAGGAATACAAATTGGAAAAGAAGAATTAAAACTGTCACTGTTTGCAGATGACGTGATACTATACATAGAGAATCCTAAAGATGCCACCAGAAAACTACTAGAGCTAGTCAATGAATTTGGTAAAGTTGCAGGATACAAAATTAATTCACAAAAATCTCTTGCATTCCTATACACTAACAAGGGAAGATCAGAAAGAGAAATAAAGAAACAATCCCATTCACCATTGCAACAAAAAGAATAAAATACCTAGGAATAAACCTACCTAAGGAGGTAAAAGACCTGTACTCAGAAAACTATAAGACACTGATGAAAGAAATCAAAGATGACACAAACAGATGGAGAGATATACCATATTCTTGGATTGGAAGAATCAATACTGTGAAAATGACCACACTACCCAAAACAATCTACAGATGCAACACAATCCCTATCAAATTACCAGTGGCATATTTACAGAACTAAAACAAAAAAACTTAAAATTTGTATGGAGACACAGAAGACCCAGAATAGCCAAAGCAGTCTTGAGGGGAAAACACAGAGCAGGAGGAATCAGGCTCCCTGACTTCAGACTATACTACAAAGGTACAGTAGTCAAGGCAATATGGTACTGGCACAAAAACAGAAATGTAGACCAGTGGAACAGGATAGTAAGCCCAGAGATTAAACCCATGCAGCTATGGTCAACTGATCTATGACAAAGGAGGCAAAGATATACAGTGGAGAAAAGACAGCCTCTTCAATAAGTGGTGCTGGGAAAACTGGACAGCTACATGTAAAAGAATGAAATTAGAACACTCCCTAACACCATACACAAAAATAAACTCAAAATGGACTAGAGACCTAAATGTAAACCCGGACACTATAAAACGTAAGAATAAATCACATAAATCACAGCAAGATCCTTTTTGACCCACCTCCTAGAGTAATGGAAATAAAAACAAAAATAAACACATGGGACCTAATGAAACTTAAAAGCTTTTGCAAAGCAAAGGAAGCTACAAACAAGACGAAAAGACAACCCTCAGAATGGGAGAAAATATTTGCAAACGAATCAATGGACAAAGGATTAATCTCCAAAATATATAAACAGTCCATGCAGCTCAATATTAAAAAAACAAACCCAACCAAAAATAGGCAGGAGACCTAAATAGACATTTTTCCAAAGAAGATATACAGACTGCCAACAAACACATGAAAGGATGCTTAACCTCACTAATCATTAGAGAAATGCAAATCAAAACTATGAGTTATCACCTCGCACCAGTTAGAATGGGCATCATCAGAAGATCTACAAACAACAAATGCTGGAGAGGGTGTGGAGAAAAGGAAACCTTCTTGCACTGTTGGTGGGAATGTAAATTGATACAGCCACTATGGAGAACAGTATGGAGGTTCCTCAAAAATCTAAAAATAGAACTACCATATGACCCAGCAGTCGCACTCCTGGGCATATACCCAGAGAAAACCATAATTCAAAATGACACATGCACCCCAATGTTCATTGCTGCACTATTTACAATAGCCAGGTCATGGAAGCAACCTAAATGCTCATCGACAGATGAATGGATGAAGACGGTATGGTACATATATACAATGGAATATTACTCAGGCGTAAAAAGGAATGAAGTTCGGTCATTTGCAGAGATGTGGATGGATCTAGAGACTGTCATACAGAAGGAAGTAAGTCAGAAAGAGAAAAACAAATTTCGTATATTAACGCATATATGTGGAACCTAGAAAACTGGTACAGATGAACCAGTTTGCAGGGTAGAAATTGAGACACAGATGTACAGAACAAACGTATGGACACCAAGGGGGGGAAAGTGGTGGCGCGGAGTTATGGTGGTCTGATGAATTGGGAGATTGGGATTGACATATATACACTAATATGTATAAAATAGATAACTAATAAGAACCTGCTGTTTAAAAAACTAAATAAAATTCAAAATTCAAAAAAGAAATGGTGGAGCCACTACTCAAGTTCAGATCTGGCTAATTTCATTCTTCTGTCCATTCTGCATAGTTTGGTCCTCCCTACATACAGAGAGAAAATACGGATATCCTCTATGCTTCTTAATGGAAAATAAGACATAAATTCACGATGTTCTAATCATTACCTCACTACCTAGAGTATGTGTGAATGTGCTATTTTTAAGGATTGCCCCCCTCCCTGACTTTGTCTGCTTGTAATATTTCTGCAAAGGAATACACTAGAAAAATAAGCACTATATAGGCAACTTGGGTTGTAATGATGTGAGTGGTGCAAGTTAGTTAAACATTTTAATACTGAGATATTTTTTCTTCTATAACAAATGTCACCTTTATCAAGTTGTGCAATATTAATCACTTCAGTATCACTAAAGGAGCTAGGTAAATCTACAATTTAACAGTCTGCCTCTGAGCAATGTTTCCTATTTAATTTAGCATGTTCCCTTTTCTTAGTAAAACAAAGCAGGCCTCAAGAAAGAATAGTTTCAGAGAGCCAGTACTTTTTAGAGGTGGTATAATTAGTATTATATATGCCATTAGATTTTTTTTAATCTTGTTGCATACCAAAAAAAATCCATGGAAAAATTACATAAAGTAAAATATTGAAGCAAATTCAGGTAAAAAAAAATAATACATGGCTGATTCATTTTGTTGTGCAGTGGAGGCTAACACAACATTGTAAAGTAACCATTCGCCAATAAAATTTTTAAAAAAATAATACAAAACTGGAGATATAACAACCCACTTATATGGATTTAATTTAACATCAAAGTTTCAAATAAAAATTGGCTTGTGTATTTAGGAAAAAAAAATACTGGATGTAACTGAACTACTGTGTTTTGAATCAAGTCCAAAATCCGTCTCAAAATATCTAGGGTTATATTTTTCAAGGTCAGATGATGTTGATTTGAAAAATCTCTCTGAGTATACAATAAGAGCCGGGTGAAATACTGGAGATAAAGAATCTGCCATGGTATTGGTCTTACACCTTTGAGGTCATCTTCTCCATGAAAACTTCTCTGATACTCATATTCTCTCTCTCTCTCCTCACATATCTACACACATTTATATACATACATATCAGAAAAACCTGCCTAACTCCACATGCACGTATATGCATATTTTAAAAGGTCATTTATTAATTGTAGTATAACAAACATATCTTAAGTAACAGTTCAGTGAATGTTCACAAATTAAATGTATATGTGTAACCACAACCTAGGTCAACAAATAGAATATTACCAGCCCTCCAGAGCTCCCTGCCCACTTTCTTGATTTTTGCTCACTGTTCTTACAGCTAACAGCATACGTTAGCTTTACCTGAATTTCATATGAATAGAATTATACAAAATGTATAATTCTTTTGTGTATGGTTTCTTTCACTTGTTTGTGATTTGTGAGATTTGTTCATGTTGTTGTGAGTAGTAGTATTTCATTTATTTTAATTGACGTATTGTTTTCCATTATGTTTATTTATCTATTCTACTCTCGGTGTACATTAGGGTTGCTTTCAGTTTGGGGGGTATTATGAATAATGTTGCTGTGAAAATGTATGTATATATACATGTATGTATTTTTAGATATATGTATGTATGTATGTGTATTGGGCATGCAGCTAAGAGTAGAATTACTGAGTCACAGGGAACGTATATGGTCATTTTAGTCAATACAAGTTTCCACAGTGGTTGAACCAAGTTACATTCTCACCAGCTGTATATGAGAGTTCCAGATCTGCTACTTTCACAATGCATTATCAGTCATTAACCATTTTCGTAGATTAAAATCACATTGTGACTTTAAATTGCATTACCCTGATGATGAATGAACTAGAGAAGGTTTTTGTGTATGTTTATCAGGCTTTTACATATTCTCTTTTGTGAAGTACCCATTCAAGATTCTTTTTCCATTTTTAAACTGGGTTTGTCCTTCCCTATTAATTTTTAAAAGTTCATTATATATTCTGGGTACTAGTCCTTTTTGGTAAGATCTATTAAAACTATATTCTCCCACTCTGTAGTTGACCTTTTATAATCTCTTAATGGCGTTTATGAGAAATAGAGTTCTTAATTTTAATGTAGTCCAGTTTACCAATCTATTTTTATGATAAGTACCTTGTGTCCTATTTAAGAAAATTCACCTAACCAAAACACAAGCAGATATTTTCTAGTGTTAACTTTTAGGAAAAAAATTTAACCTTTCATTTTTATATCACCAGTGCATCTGGGATGGATTTTTTTATTGTGGGATGTAGGGGTCAGCTTTTACATTTTTCCATATGAATATATATTACTGAAAAGACCGCCTTTCCTCCACTCTCCACTATCATATTTGTCATAAGTCACAAATCATATGTCATGTGTAGGTTTCCTTATGGACTATTTTGGTCCTTTCTTCTATTTGTTTATCCTTGTACCAATATCATACTTCTAAATTTCTGTAACTTTTGATCTGTAGTGTATCTTTTTTTAAGATTATCTCGAATATCCTTGACTTCATTTCTACATAAATTTTAGAATCAACTTGTTAATATCAGCAGCAACATATTCTTTTTTAAAATGGTGGGGTTTGTATTGGAATTGCCTTGAATCTATATATCAATTTGGGGGTATCAAATTGGGGAGAATTGGATTCTCACAGTAAATCCTAAACAAAATATTTGCAAATATATTCCAGCGATATATAAAGAAGATGAATATCAAGATCATGTTGGGTTTATTCAAGGAATACAAAGGTTGTTTAATATTAGAAAATGAATCAGTGCAATTCACCATGTTAACAGAAAAAAAAAGCATCCCATAATCTTCTCAATGGATGCAGAAAAAAATATTTGATCAGCTTTAAAATTCACTCATGGTAAAAATCTTAGCAAACTAGAAATAGAAATGAACTTCCTTAATGTGTTAAGGAGCCATGTTGACATCTTCTTTCCTGATGTTGAGACTGAAACAAGAACGTATCTGCTCTACCACATTTTACTGGAGGTTCTGGCCAGCAACAAGGAATCTAACTAACGAACTCAGACTTTTTACTTAGTGGCTTCTGTAGAGTGAGAGTTCAACAAGACAAGTGGCAGCTGCCAGTCTGAAAAGTGGCAGAGTGTCACTTCTACTGTAGTTTTTTTTTTTTTTTTATTTTGCGGTACGCGGGCCTCTCACTGTTGTGGCCTCTCCCGTTGCGGAGCACAGGCTCCGGACGCGCAGGCTCAGCGGCCATGGCTCACGGGCCCAGCTGCTCCGCGGCACATGGGATCTTCCCGGACCGGGGCACAAACCCGTGTCCCCTGTATCGGCAGACGGACTCTCAACCACTGTGCCACCAGGGAAGCCCCTACTGTAGTTTATTAAAGTCGTAACAAAAGAAAGGGACATAGCCCCCACCTCTAGATTGGAGGAGTGTCAGAGAATTTATCACCACAGATATGCCACACATTCGTACATGTTAGGAACTGTTTATTTTTCACAATAAAACTTGAGCTCTAGGTTGGCTGAGTATAATATGAATCATTAATTTGCTTCCTTGGGGTCTTCCTGGGCTGTGCTCTATTGTTTTCATCATCGAATGTTGCTATAGAGAATGTTGTGGCAAGATTCATTCTTTTCTGACTTTACAGCCAAATTGGATTTTGTTAGTTTATTTTGCTTTTTTTTTTTCGCTTGGCCTAATTACACATAGATATACACCTTCCTTTATTTTAAGGGAAATATGTCCCTCAGACATATCTTATGTATATATTTGTATTCCTTTACTATATATCCAGATGTATTATATACCCAAATTTTAACAAAACTTTATTTATTGTATGTATATAGATCCAAACTTTGATACAAACTTTTAAATATATATCAAATATATACAGTTATATGTGTGTATGCATATAGACATATATGCCCATACTTTTAACCTATATTTTAAATTTCTGTTATTTTGCTACATTTTCTCAAATCCCTTCTTTCTATGTTTTTCACAAATCTCTTTTTACGCTTCTTATAATGTGAGTATCACTGATTTTATTTATCTTACTTAGCTCATTTATCTATTCCTTGAGTTCTTTTTGAGAGGGGAGGGAGGAGTGTATTGTCCTTAATTTTTTTATTTTGTCTATGGTTTTGGATATGTATTCTTAAGTTTGCAATATTCCTTTCCTCCTTTTAAAGAATGTATTTGCAGATATCTCATGCTGCTGCCGCTGCTGGCTCTCCTCCCCCTCCTTTTCCTTCACCGCCTCTCCTCCTCCATTGGTACTTATCTTGAATGGGTGTGATGGAGGTTTCTTTATTGACTGGCAGAGGAGACAGCTGGCAGTTTGAAGTGTGATCTCATTTTTGTTCCTGCCTGAGCTTTTTCTAGATTAGCAGAGAGATTTTCTGGCTTATAAGGATGTCAGGCATTTTGAGTATGATCCTTTAAATAGGCAGTGTAGATCAATATAGTTTCTGTTCCACATTACCTTACCAAGAACTTACTCTGTAAAGATGGTATATCAGGATGCTAAGTAAAATGTAGGTCTCCTCTAGGGCTGATATTACCATTCCAAGAAACAGGGCATTGGTTTACTCCTCAGAGTGAGCCCCTGTTTTGGAAAATCCATGCTCTACCCACCTGTCTCACCCTCACAATGATTCATTATGGGGTTATGGATGTAGTCGATTCTTGTTTTCTTTGATATTTTAAACTTATTCTAACATCTTGATTTCCTTCTCCTTTTCAGATGCAGCAGCTGTTCCATGAAAATTATGAACACAATCGGAAGGGTTATATCCAAGACCTTCACAACAGCAAAATCCATGCAGCCATAACACTTCACCCAAACAAAAGGCCTGCCTACCAATACAGGCTTCATAATTACATGCTTAGCCGCAAAATTTCTGAACTTCGCTACCGCACCATCCAGCTCCACCGGGAGAGCGCTCTGATGAGCAAGCTCAGTAACAGCGAAGTGAGCAAAGAGGACCAGCAGCTGGGAGTGATGCCTTCTTTCAATCACTTCCAGCCTCGGGAGAGAGATGAAGTGATAGAATGGGAGTTCCTGACAGGGAAGCTCCTCTACTCAGCATCTGAGAACCAGCCTCCCCGACAGAGCATCAGCAGCATCCTGAGAACAGCGCTGGATGACACCGTCCTACAGGTGATGGAGATGATCAATGAGAATGCCAAGAGTAGAGGACGGCTCATTGACTTCAAGGAAATTCAGTATGGCTACCGCAGGGTTGATCCCCTACATGGGGTGGAGTACATCTTGGATTTACTCCTCTTATACAAAAGACACAAGGGGAGGAAACTGACTGTGCCAGTAAGACGTCACGCCTATCTTCAGCAGTTGTTCAGCAAGCCTTTCTTCAGAGAAACTGAAGAGCTAGATGTCGACAGTCTTGTAGAGAGTATTAACAGTGACACTCAGTCATTCTCCTTTATATCTAATTCTTTAAAGATATTATCTTCTTTTCAAGGTGCCAAAGAAATGGGAGGGCCCAATGAAAAGAAAATACATGTTCTTGTCCCTCTCATTGGAAGGTATGACATTTTCTTGAGATTCATGGAGAACTTTGAAAACACTTGTCTTATCCCAAAGCAGAATGTAAAGCTGGTCATCATCCTTTTCAGTAGGGATTCTGGCCAAGATTCCAGCAAGCATATTGAGCTGATACAAGAATATCAAAACAAGTACCCTAAAGCAGAAATGACCCTGATCCCTATGAAGGGAGAGTTTTCCAGAGGTCTTGGTCTTGAAATGGGATCTTCCCAGTTTGACAATGATACTTTGCTGCTATTTTGTGATGTTGACTTGATCTTCAGAGGAGACTTTCTCCAACGATGTAGAGACAATACAATTCAGGGACAACAGGTGTACTATCCCATCATCTTTAGCCAGTATGACCCAAAGGTAACCAATGGGGGAAGTCCTCCCACTGATAATGACTTTGTCTTCTCAAAGAAGACTGGATTTTGGAGAGACTATGGATATGGAATTACCTGTATTTATAAAAGTGATCTTCTGGGTGCAGGTGGATTTGATACCTCAATACAAGGCTGGGGACTGGAAGATGTAGATCTCTACAATAAAGTTATTCAATCTGGCTTAAGGCCCTTCAGAAGTCAAGAAGTAGGAGTGGTGCATATTTTCCATCCAGTTCATTGTGACCCTAACTTGGACCCTAAGCAGTATAAGATGTGCTTAGGATCCAAGGCAAGTACTTTTGCCTCAACCGTGCAACTGGCTGAACTGTGGTTGGAAAAACATTTGGGTGTCAGGTACAATCGAACTCTCTCCTGACAGTCCAGGCAACACATATTGCCTTTTTAAAGGGGAGTTTACCTCATTGTTGGTTGTTGTTATTTTTATTTTATTATTGTTATTTTTATTATTATAATTATTATTGTTATAATTTTATTTTGTTGTCCTGGTCTTAAACTACTCTTGGTTGTCTTCCAAAGGGTGTTTGTTGACCTCAAACAAGAAGAGTCTGCGGTTCACTGATATTTCAGATTTCTACTGAAGTCAATAGGTATATTACTTTTATATATCTTTGAGATTGAGATTGAGTTAAATCGTGGCAATCAAATGACTTTTGAAGCTCATTCATCATGAGAGACAGCTTAGAAGAATGTTCTCTTGGGGCTTAAAGATGCAATATCGACTTTTCTTTCATTTGTCAAATTCAATGTGATACGAATATTTACTGGTGAAAGGTACCACAAAAGTGCTTTATGCTTCCTATGGGGAAGGGACTCTGTAACATAAACTTGAGTTTTGTAATTTATACAAGGACTTAAATATATAGACAGTAATTTTCTTCATCTTTAGAATTTTTAAAGGAAATGAACACTTATGATTGTATGTTTATTTTTTAAAAAAAAGTTTTAAAAATTGAGGAGTTTGTTCCACAAGCAACCGGTACTGGCTACCCTGGTCTTATGACAGTTATCTGCTCCTCACAACTGTCTGCTATAAATGCGAATGAATTTTATTTTCTCAAGGAAATATGATTTAATTAAATATTCATGTACATTTTAGAAGCTTTATGAAACAATGTCCTTCATTTGCTGGCAAGAAGATAAAATATGACAGAACCTGGTTATTTATAATAAAACACAGGTATAACAATATTCTTTTTCAAAAACACTGAAAAACTTGTGTTGTTTCCTTTTAGTCAGTCATATTTGATGTATTTCTTAATGGTCATACTCACCGAAACATGCTTGCTACACAGGCTGGAAAAGTTAATATGGAATTATGGGCATGATATTTATATCAGTATGCTTTAAGTCCTAGCCTTCATTAAGTGATTAAAATGAGCAGTTTTTAAGTCAGTAATTTACAATCCAGGGGAAGTATTCCTCTTCGATCTCATTAGCTTTGTGATCAAACTGAACCAAGAACAGGTCAGAAATGGCTTTTGATATGGATTGGTAGACGGCTCAAAGATACAAAAATAAATGCAGAAATTATAAATATAAAATTAATTTTACAAAAATAATACTGTAATTTATAAAACACCTAGGAAAATGTCATTTAATTTCATATATCATTCTTTCTCAAAACTGAATCAATGGTGCCCAGTTTGTAGAAAAATATAATCTCATTCAAGAAATGTAAGAAAAAATGAAAATCTGTACAAGAAGCTCTTAGGAAGGCATATTTTTAAAATTTCATTTTGTAAATAGGTAATATATTTGCATAGTTCCAAAATCAAAGAAAAATTTTAAATGTCTACAGCTATGAGTCTCACTCTCTATTCACTCAGATCTGCCCTCAGCTGCACATGACCAGCATTTTAGGTGTATATATGTTTGTGTGCATGCTTGGCATGCACAGAATGCTCAGAATTCCTGATGTCATAAAGACACGTATTTATTTTTTCACTCTTTATACACAAAATGCAGCACTTTGTACATACTGTTCTACACTTTGATTTTCTTTTTTCACACAAGAACACTAAAATTTGCATCAAAATTGATTTGAAAGCAATTGTAAATTGTTACTATTATTTGGAACTGATTGCCAAGAGGCCATATAGCCTTTGCCTTAGTAATGGGGTTTCTTACATGGTAACACTCTCTTTCAGTGAAGACATTTTAGGGGCTTCAGAAAAAATAACGTTGCTTAATATTGTGACATCTTAACAACGTAAGGTTCATTAGAAAGGAATTCATGGCACTTTCATATGTTAAAAATCTTGACAGGACCAACATTTCAGAGTTGATCTCTGCTCCAATGTTGTCTCTGGCCTTCACAAACCCCTTCTTATAGCTATTTTCCTACATTATGTTCTTAGCTCTTTTATTTTCCTTACAGTAAATATATTAATATTCGGTAAAGATAGTCCTTTGGGAAGATCTATTACTAGATAATAATTATTAATGATTTTATTAATGTAGAAAAGAAATCAGGGTCTGTTCTTTTCTTTAACTTAGATAACTGAAATAGCAGAGAGTTTTCCTGAGGAATAAATGCAAAGACCTCGTTTAAAACCCCCCAAGTGTTAGAGAGTCATGAGGCACCTGCCCAGGGATGAAGTGGCATTCTCCGTTATACTGATGAAATTTTGCTGATGAAACAAGGGAATGCAGAGATCTCATTTGAACTTAATTACACACATGCACGCTATACTGAAATTAATACAAGTATACTTAAATTCTATTTTACAGTTTTGCATTAAGCTTTCCTATGATTTTTTTCAGGTACTGCAATATTTCTTGACTGAAAATTTATCGAAATGATACTAGTAAAATTAAGAGTGTTTTTCTGTCCATGTAGTATTGCTTAAGGTTGAAGGGCAATACAGTGTGAACGCAGCCTGAAGCACAGTATGTGTACGTTTTTGGCTTCACCTTATTTGGACAGCTACAGATGTTCTATTTAAATACCACCTCAACAGCAATTTCATTAACCTTCAACATCATCTTACTGATCATCTTCTGTTCACTCAACACAACACTGTATGTTTTACTTATATTATCCTTTTAAATGTAATCCTCTCAATAGCTCTCAGAATACTGATTCTCTTTTCTTCATTCAACAGATATGGAAACTGAGGCCATGAGTGATTAACTTGTCCTGAGTTCACACAGTTGGCTTGCTGTAGAGTTAAAATTCATGCTAATTGCTGTCTGAATTGAAAGCACCTGTCTTTCCACCCTAACCCATGGCTTCTCAGTTGTTGGGGGCATATAGGGGACAACGGGGGAGCAAAGGTCCAGCTGACCTCATGGCCATGTTTGATCGGCCATTCAGCTTGCTTTGCTCTTTGCTCGTTCTGGACAGAGATAAGTTTGCTGATCTTTTGCTCAGTTAGAGCCTTTTTAGGCTTTTAATCTCAGTCTTCCCCCACTTTGCCAGCTCCGTTGGAGTAGCACTCCCTTGGGGAAGGGTTTTTTTCTATCTAATTGTTCACAAGTCATTGGACCTCAGCTAGCAGGAAAAAATGCTCAGAATTCCTGATGTCAGCAGTAGCCCTTCTACATGGGCTCAGCCAACTGAGTGCAAAAGCTGTCCACAATGAACACCACCACATAATTGCTTGACTATTTGTCACTTTACCCTAACAGACTTAGCATGACACAGCTGAGATATTTCTGAATCTAAGAGTTGAGCCCTTTGTGGGATGGGAACTACTGGAATGAAATAGCCCAGTATGTGGACTGATAGTCCAACCAAGAGAGTAAATGCTCACTGGAAAGGTAAGTTATAACATCCCTTTGTTTTTAGTATAAGAAAACTGAAGCCCATCTCTGGTCAGCAGCCCCATAACTGGGCCACTCTGGTTTTACATTCGGATTAGCCCTGGGCAATTCCTTCTTCCAGGAGGAGGGCCCGGAAGATGAGGCCCCTTTCTAACATTTGGATTGCCCAGATGAGAGGCGGTAGTGCTGTCAGGCCTGTTGAGCCCTCACCTAGGACTGCCTTGTCCTGGAGGGTGTAGCCTAAAGTAGACTTGCACCTAGAAAGAGACTTGGTGGCTCCCCTCTTTTCCTCCCTTCACCCAAAAGAAAATATGTTTAATCAGGTAAGATATATCAAGATGAGTCTCAAATAGCCAGTAAAGTATCAATATTTGTGGCTTCTTCTTGGCCACGATGATGAGATTTGCATGGGGGAATGAGGGCATCAACACACTTTACATTTTGTGGCCATCTACATTTCCTTCCCTACCTCCTGATGCTTTCTGAGTCATTACATCTGTGGTCCTGCAAGTCACAGGAACTTAGTGTGCCTTACCAAAGGGATACCTCTAAGAGGGGACTGCAAGTAATCCGGGAAATTGGCCACTTAAACTCTCATTTGTGCTTAAATATTGATGGCATATCTCTTCGGAAGTAGTCTGTGATTATGGCTACTGCAGGGCATAGTAGGGTCCGGAAGGATAACAAAGGGACCTGTTATCGGTTCTTAGTGCTGCTGACTTGCCTACCTTCCCCATCTGCACTTTTATTAGCACCCTAATCACTGTCAAGCGTACAGTACAGGTAGTCTACCTGTGCTGAGACCAGAAGCCTCCTAGGTCTGGAGGAGGAGTAGCAACAGCAGAGGCAGGACAGAGTCCCAGAATATGCCAGTGGGCTCTGCCTCTGCGCCCCACAGCCTTGCTCAGGCACCAGCCACGCTGCCAGGGTTGACTCGACAGGTGGTTGGATGAGGAGACATCGGCAGTAATTCATGCCCCCAGGTGGCGATACAGTCACATCTGCAGCAGGCAGCAAACCAGCTGGTGTTGGCACAAAGATGCCAGGATATTCTAGTATTGCCTGCAATTTGACATCCAATTGTCTGTTTCCCTGTTTCTTTCTCTTGTCAGAAGCTGCCAACATCTGTGCTATATTTGGAATTCTTCTCCATGCAGGATTTTATTTCAATCGAATTCAACCCTTGTTGATTAGTCCATAGGTTGGTGTAAAAGCTGAGACTGCTGAGTTTTGATTATCCCTCATGCACACTGGTATGCATTCTTGCTATGCTGTCACCACCCAACCTCAGTCTTTATAGAATCAGTTCTGAAGGAATTGGTAAGTATAAAATTTAGAAGGATAAACTTTTATTTAAGTTGGATCTACTGTAAAAAGAAAGATTTCAACAGGAAAAGAAAGAAGCTTTTTTTTTTTTTTCTGGAATACTTGCCCTTAATCTGTAATGTTAACCGATTAGGAAATGTTTACTGAGACCTTGCTTGGGAACAATACTCTTAAGTAAAAACTCTAAGACTGTGAAAATATGCATTACCTGAAAGCAAACCTCTCACTACTATCAGGCCTCCTTCTGCGGGGCTGTTCTCCATCTCATTCTCAGTTCTTCCCCAACTCCTATCCCTAAATTCCCACAAACATCACACTTTCTCATTCTATCCAAGTAGGGAGAAGTATGTATATATGCCAAACAGAATCTAAGATCTGTAGGTGATTTTCAAATACAGACATATGAATCTGCCTTGATTCTTGTGTCTTGATTCTGGCGTCAAGTGTTCAACTTGACATGAGTCAAAAGTAACTCAGTCCAAAAGTTCATATAAAAATGAAAATAAATAGCACAACTTTAGGATTAATAACTTTCTGTATCTAATCTATTAAATATTCTGTCACCACTATCAGCCACAAGTTCATTAATGTTTTCCTCCCATACCCACCAAAGTGGCTCCAATACCTATTTCTAAAAGGAAAACCTTTCATAGGTGATACATAAAATTTTAATTAAAAGCATAATACTAAAAAAATGGCGGGGAGAGGGGAGGCAGTGCATTGGGTACCTTTGCATTGTTCTTTGTCACCTGCCTCCTAGTTTTCATGCCATTCTAACATGCTGATGACCTACTTTTCCTTTTAATAGTTTCCTTCCTCTTTTCTGCTAGTGGCTTCTTCCCTGTCTCCCACACTTTAAGAACTACTTGATACAAGCTATATATTGTTTATACTACAAGTTTCTAGTGTTGCTTTTGAGAAGTTACTACTGTATAAATCATGAGTTTGAAGGCTGAAGTGAACATAAGTTTTTCAACTCTCTTTCAGTAGCAACCCTGGTCTATTTAGTGCAGGAATGATTTCTCCTCCTCGTTAGTCAACTGGAATCCCAAGGGCATGGATCTTATGCTGCCTCTTGAGTATTAGACTAGAAACTGAAGGGAGAGAAGTTTGAAACTCTTTGATCCCCTCCAAGTGCTTCCAGCTTCTCAATTAATCTGTTCAACATTAAATTCAGGTTTGTACTTTAATGGGCAAAGCATTGCATCAAAATATTTATTGAATTAATTATTTAGTCATGTAAAGGAAAGGAGATTTCATGAATAAAACTTAATGTGCATTTTTAGAAATCCTTTTGTTTTTGCATACATTTTATAATATATTTTCTGGTAAGACATTATTATATGGAGGTTAAGAATATCAAATAATTATATTATTGATACAGTTATCACACTATGTTTTCCCAATATCAGTAATGCTTATGTTTTCATATTCTACCTAAGACAGGCAGAATTCTTTGAAAAAGGCTCAGAGCTCAGAAGGGGCTCAGAAGGAAAAGGAACCATTATCGTTCTCAATCATTCGTCTTTTCTGTTACACCTGCCCCTCAGCCAATGTGCAGTTTACTTAAGGAAATTCCCCTCTGTCTCTGCGTCTCCCCTTTGTCACTTCATACAGGAAGCCATTTTAATAAGGAAGGGGAAAAGGCAACGTGATTTTTTTGTTATTTGACTTATTATAACAGTAAAACAGCTACTGTTCATTAAGTGCTTGCTTACTTTGCACTGTTATTCGGGAAACAGCATCTCCTTTGAGCTTCATCAACTCTAAAGTAGGTATCACATCTTCATTTTACAGGTGAGCAAAATAAATTTCCCTCCCTCTTTCCTTCCATAGTTCTTTCACTTAACAAACATACACTGATGCCTTATTTGAGACAATATACCAAAATAACATCTCATTTTGTTCAAATTGCTGCCTTGATAGCATCAGTCTCCACCAAATGACTGGGTTGGCCATAATACTAAAATTCATGTTTTCAAAACATCTTAAAGGAAAGAATTAGTATAATATGAAAAAGGGATTCACAGGTAGTGGGACACATATCTAAAAGAAAGACTTTAAAACTGTACAGAATGCATAGTTTTTGGAATGAAATCACATACTTTTAAATATGCTTTTAAAAAGCATAATTCACTGTTCTTACTTCTTAAATAAATGTATCAAACATACTAGTTTTTGCTTCTAAGATGCATGCTTCATTGTTTCTACTCAACTAGCTCCTAGATATTCATTTAATTTTATTATTATTATTTCATGAAATAACTTTCGACTGAATCAAATGGGAAAATGTCAGAGTCATTTATGAAATGATAAACATTCTGGGAGAATTCAAAACAACATTTTTCATTAAGAAATTCCTGTTGTGAGTTAGTTGCAGGTATAATTTCTCTGGGCATTCTCAGAAAAGAAATTTGAGTTTAAATTTCTTTACAAAAAATTAGCTGCAAGGAAATTGAAAGTCTTTTAGAGAAGTGTGCATGGAAATTAGTCTCTCCTGTGCATTTGTGTATATTTTTGTATTTTCTTTATTCTTTGACCTTTTTGATACTAGCACTTTTTTCTTTAGATGGGAACTTGTTTCTAAATCAGGAACTCTAACCTGCAGCTCATTATTTCTCCTGTTCTCGGTGGCAGTCTCTCTCTCTCACATGGGCAGAACAGCTGAATTCATTTCTCATTCTAATTGATTTCTTCAGTATCTTCAGAAACTGTAATATTATATAGCACATTTAAAAATTCTTTCAGTGGATATTGAATAAAATGTTTTATTAAACATTAGGTACTTTTTTTTTTTTTTGTAGTACGCGTGCCTCTCACTGTTGTGGCCTCTCCCGTTGCGGAGCGCAGGCTCAGCGGCCATGGCTCACGGGCCGACCCGCTCCGCGGCACGTGGGATCTTACCAGGCCGGGGCACGAACCCGTGTCCCCTGCATCGGCAGGCGGACCCTCAACCATGTGCCACCAGGGAAGCCCTAAGCATTAGGTACTTTTTGAAAAAATATATTTTATCTCAAAATTGATCAAAGATGCATAATACTAACCTCTTTTTGCTTTCCATTGAAGCCAAATGCAGTTTTTTTAAAATAGTTTAAAAAACTGTAATTACTTTAGAAATCACCAGATTCATTTTTGGGTTTTTTTTCTTTGTTTTTGTTTTTACTGAAGTATAGTTGATTTACAGTGTTGTATGAGTTTCTGGTGTACAGCAAAGTGATTCAGTTATATGTGTGTGAAAAGAAAAATTATATATATATATTTTTTCAGATTCTTTTCCATTATAGATTGTTACAAGATACTGAGTATATAGTTCCCTGTGCTGTATAGTAGGACCTTGTTATTTATCTGTTTTACATAAAGCAGTGTGTATCTGTTAATCCCAAGCTCCTAATTTATCCCTTCCCCAACCTCTTTCCCCTTTGTTTTAGAAATCTGTGAGTCTGTTTCTGTTTGCAAATAAATTCATTTGTATCATTTGTTTTTAGATTCCACATAAGTGATATCATAGATTCATTTTTGTTTTAAGAGAATACCTAAGGATAGTTTCTATTTCCATAAGAATCTACACTGACTTTAGAAGACCCGAGTTGTTCGAATTAACATGTTATCCAACTCCAAAAACAAGCAGGAATTTGATTATGTAGAGTTTCATTGTTACTTCTTTTCTTAAAACTCTGTAAAGTTTTCCAAATCTACTTAGAATAAAACCTAAACTCCTTACCCTGGCACATGCCACCTGCCCAGTGTGATCTGCCCTTGCCTCTCCCCCGCCCCCTTCTCCCCTCGCTCACACCCGGCTTCATCCTGCTGCCCTTACTCTGGCCTCCACTCGGGCTGTGAAGCATGCCAAGCTTGCTCCTACCTTTAGGCCTCTGTCCCACTTGTTCTCTGAACTTGGAAAGCTGGTCCTGGAGATCTTCTCCTGGCTGGCTCCTTTTTGTAATTCAGGTCCCACCACAAAGGTCACTCGGTGAGAGAGGCTTTTCTAACCACCCAATCTGAAACCGCTAGCTCTGCCACCCCCTCCAAATTATGTTCCTTGACCTGTTTATTACCAGCAGATAATTATCATCCCTCTGATAGAGCAGCTCATATACCTTTATCTGGCATACTCTGTTCACAATAAATCTGGTATTTTCATTGTTTATTTTTTCATATACCATGTATGTCTCCTTCCTCTCTAAAATAATCCACTCCATGAGAACAGGGACAATAACTGTCTTGCTGGGTGCTGGGCCCTCAGGCTCTGAAAAAGGAAGGAGCTGGATTCATGTACTGGCTCCGGGGTCTCAGTGCCAGAAGCATGAACTCGACCTAGGGCATCACTTCTATCCCCTGCTCAGGCTCAGCTCTGTTCTCCGCCTCTCCTTTTTTGCCTTCTCTACCCGCTCCCCTCTTTAATCTCTCCTCTTCCTTAATCCACCCTTTTCACTTATTTTAGTTTTGTGGATTTCTAGCTTTGGTATATTCAGTGTCATGCATCATTTTACTTCTTTTAGTCCTTTTACCCTTCTGCCCATTCATCAGCAAGTTTTCCATCTTTTAGTATAACCTGAATATTTGTTAAATACTAAGCACTGCAGGGAAAAAATAACCCCCTCCTTATAATGATAACAAAACACACAAAAACCAAACCCTAAATTCAAAGTGTCCTTCAGGATATCAGCAAGGACACTATTGCTCATTTCTTTCTTCTTCCTACTCTGCACAATTGTGGCAGGGGTTCCCTTTTTTTCTTCCAGAATGTGAAAATAAACCTTGTCTCTGGGTGTCATTGTACTATCACCTAATCCATGCTCTCTCAAATCTCTCCAATGTTTGAAGTTTCAGATCAAAGATTGTGACTTAAGAGGGTCTACACTTGGGTGGAATCTGAGTAGCTCTGGGGTATATCAGTGACCCTTGTGGCCTCAGGGCTCTACCTTATTGAGGGGTTTTGAGCAGATTTTGAGATTTATTCATCTGTATTAGCAAACTGTACAGGGCACAGAATTCCAATTGGCTCCCAATACAGACATAACAGCTGCTGATAAGTTCACAAGGGCATATTGGTTGGCCTCATATTGTTATCCTTACAATATCCAAAGACTTCTTAGAAGCAAAATTTAGGGGGAAAAGTTTGTCTGGTAGGCACAGGTTTTGGAGTTAATGAAGATAGATGATGACTTTAAGCCATATTGCCATCAAGCTCTGAGGGCCTGAAAGCCAGAGGAGCCTTTATCTAGCAGGAAAGTAGATACATTAGTTTCATCATTACATTGAATCTACCAGATTTGGGGTAGGTCTCTAGTCACATACCAACTGTCTTAGGACGAAATACTTCTATGATTTACCTCCATTAAGGTGTACTGATTACTAGCGAATACAAGGCACTGTGCCAAGATTGTAAACATGGCAAAACCTGCACCCCATCCCCAACGATCTAACCCATTTCACGTAGGAGAAATAATTCTCCACTTTCCTGGTGACCATTTCTGCCCTTGCACTCAAATTCTGGTGATGCACAGAATCTGGGGTCTAGCTAAATTTTTTATGCAATTCCATTTTTAAAAAGTAAATGCTTGTTTTTAATCTTTAGTAATATTTCCAACACTAGTGTGGCCTGTATTAAAATATTTTATTTTTCAGGGATTATAGAGAAAAAATAGGATAGAAACTTGATTAAGTGGACTCAGGGATTCCCAAAACCTAAACAACATAGCTCTCACCACAAAGATGGGAGATTTTACCCCATAGACCCCAGGCCTGTTAAATTTTTATAGCTATACATTTGCTTTGTCCTGACAGCAGACATGAGAATAGAGAACACACTGATTATTTACTTAAAGAACATCTTGCATTGATTTCCCATATGCCAACCTGCTACAAGGCAAGGCAGTAAAAGCCAGGTGTACCTCGTGCATACAGAGTGGGGGTCAGTATCACAGGAGAGGAACTCCAAAATTGTGAATCTCAGAGCTTTCGTAGGATGCCTGGTATAGTTGCCCATCCCCTCCTCAGGAGCAGGAGAGAACTTATCTTTCTCTGAACAAATACTCTCTGGGGAAAGGAGGGCGAGGACTCTAGAACCATTACCCTTGTAATCTAAATGAATGATGCCGGGGGAGATAAATCTGTAAATCTCTGAGGCATCTGACCTGAACTTCCAAAGTGTGCTTGCCAATTATGTACTTTTAACCCAGGTTGCTAGCACTCTTGGCTCGCTAAACTCTGACGGTGAGGAGATAGGAAAATACTCGTGGAACATTGACCCCTGGGACTCCAGTGTACTCCCTCTGCAGATCACCTCTTAGTGATTTGACAGTATATGACATCCTTGGCAGTGTCTGGAGCATGAAACTGGTTTCCTATCAGCATTGGGGATTAACCATACTCTCTCTTAGTCCCTGTTTCAAAATGTTTTATTTTCTTTTAATCTCTGGTTATCAGGGTGACTGGGCTTCTCTTTTTCTCACAATTCTCTTACTTGCCAATAACTCATGAAATTAGGTTTTTGAAGGCCTACTTTTATATTGATTCAGAAAACTAAAAGAAGCAACATAATGCTTTTTTAAAAGGGCTAAAAATCAAGTATGACTCAGTGCTTTTGCCTAGAAAACTCTTAGAAATTTGCTCCTGAAAAAAATAATGCTCACTTGTATATAATGGGTACGGCTTCTTTCTTGCTTCACTTTAGAATCCTCAACCATTCATTAGAATTTTACTGTTTAAGCAGAAATGTGACATTTTATATGTTAAATGGCCTTTTATATGTTAAAAACCCAACAATAACAAAACTACTTCATCCCAAGTGAAAATTTAGTATTAAGGCTCCCAAATGAAAGTTTAGTATTAAAGGCTTATTTTCAATTGGAATGGAATTTAAGCATTAGAATTTTATCTAACTTACCCCTCAAATGAAAGGTTTTCTCCTGACAGAGATTAATGCATCTGCTAATGACAGAAGCATTTGTCATTTTTATGAACTTGACATCCTCTTCGCTTATCAATTCCCAACCAGGTCAAAAAGGCACAACCTGTGCTGCAGAAATTTTTAGATAGTTAGAAATGCCATCACTTTATCATTGTTTGGAGAAAAATTAAGGAAGGGGGTAAGGAATATCAATTTTTTGTTATTACTATTATTTCCATAATCAAAAGGTGTGTTTTAGTTGAACATTCTTTGAGTGACGTATTACATGCAAATTGGATAACTTTTCTTGCCTTTATAATTTAATAATTGTTTTATTATTTATCCAGATGCTCTACTGAAGCTGAAGTAGAAAGCAAGGTTGATTTAACAAATACATCTTAAGAAGCTTTCAGTAGATTCCCAATTATTCTGGTTAACTACTGCTACATAACCAACTACTCCCAAAATTTGGTGGCTTAAAGCAAACAATTTTTATTCTTTATGTTTGTGTGGGCCAGGAATACAGGAAGGGCTCAGCTGGTTCCCATGGCATCTGCTGGGGTGGCTGGGGCTGGAGGATCCACTTCCAAGATGGCGTCTTCACTCACATGTCTAGGGCTGTGGTGCTCTTGGTTCTCTCTCTTTTTTTTTTTTTTTTTTTTGTTTTTGCGGTACGCGGGCCTCTCACTGTTGTGGCCTCTCCCGTTGCGGAGCACAGGCTCTGGACGCGCAGCCTCAGCGGCCATGGCTCACGGGCCGAGCCGCTCCGCGGCTTGTGAGGTCTTCCGGGACCGGTGCACGAACCCGTGTCCCCTGCATCGGCAGGCAGACTCTCAACCACTGCGCCATCAGGGAAGCCCATCTCTCTCCTTCTTATCTCTTTTTCTCAATGCATGATGTGTCATCCTCCAGAACCCTCTTCTAGTGGCTAGGGCTTCTCAAAGCATGATTGCCCCAGGGTAGTTGAGCTTCTTACAATGCAGCTAAGAGCTCCAACAACAAGAGTTCGAAGAGCCCAAGGCAGAGTCTGGAGGCTTGTTATAACCTAGCTTCAGAAGTCTGCCACATTCTATTCATCAAGCAAGTTATCATAAAGGAGGGGGAATTCCACTTTGCCTCTCAATGGGAATAATTACAAAGAATTTGTGAGCTTTTAAAATCTATCACACATTCAATATGCTTAGAAAATTGCTTCCTCTCTTTCTCTCCTGAAAACTGGGAATTAAAACTAGGGAAAGAAACACTGACTCTCTTCAAAGCTTGAAACTTCGATCTCAATATTAGACAAATTGAAACAAACAAAGTGACGTACTTAACATAAAGAAAAGGACCAAGAGTTGAACTGTTATTACTTTTTCCTCAAGAAGAAGGCAGATGTATGCATGGAAAGTAGATTTAAAAGGCACTTCACAGAACACTTTATATAAAGTCACCTATCAGTCTCTCACAGAGACAAAGCATTTCTAGGAGGTTGGAAAAGCCATGATATGAGGACGTGTCAATCAAGAATTTTGATTAGACCCAAGTGTTAAATTGACACAGGAAACTGAAATCTCAAAAGAGTATGTTTAATTGGTTGCTTTACCTCTCCAGTGATTTTCAAATGCTCTAAAGAACTTAGCACTTTCACACAGGCAAACCCAGCATTTTTGTTTACCACTAGTTCATTAAATAACGTAAAAAATAAAAAGAAAATCTTTTTATATAAGAGAATGATAGATTTAATACATATTTTAAATTTTCCTATAACCAAACAAGATGATTGGTACTCCAACAGACAATATAGACATGTTTTTTAAAATAAATCTAGCAATTTTTCTCCTTGTCATTGTTTCCTTGTTATTTGTCACCCTCTTCTCTTCCCTGTTTTTTGGTTTTTGTTTTTTATAATTTAGAACAGTTCTGATATATATGCATTTCAATATTCTTGGTGTCCAACACTTTTGATTTTCAAGGATGGATTTTAGAATTATTTTTCTTTTCTCCTTCCATTGTAGTACGTAATAATATAGCAATAATCTTTTTTTGAACCTTAAGCTCATCACACTTCATCATCATCTTTTTTTTTCTTAAGTAATCTTTGATGAGTGGCTCTGAATAGCTGCCTGTTACTCTGAAAATGATAAATGAAAAGCCATTGCTATATCTTTACTTCTCAGTATCCTTCCCTTAAGCAGATGCTCACTCTCCTGCTCTTCATATTATACATTACAGAGTGAATGTTTCTGATGATTTTAGACAGCTGTGTATGTTCTCTGACTTCCCATCCCCTGCCCTTTCTTCTATTAATTCTAGACTTTTAAGTAGATTCATTCTGTAAATGGTTTTTGAGTGCCTGCTGAGTTCCTCCCATCATGACACCAATTTCTGGTCAAAGTTGATTAAAATAGGGCTGTGCCCTTAACGAACACATAGTTTAGGAAAAGAGAAAGAAGAGCAAAGAACCATTGCAAAACACATAAAATGCCATGGTATAGGAGTGCATTAGAAATTCAGTGGAGTCAGTGCAAATTTTTCTTGTGGACCAAAGAGAGCAGGCAGGGATCATCTCCCAAAAAAGGCCAAATAAAGACCTTTACTGTCATACTAAGGACTTTGGAATTTATTCTGTAAACAAAGGCTAGACGGCAAATGACAAAGACAAATATGCATTTAGAGCTTTTTTTTCATAATCAAATGTTCAAGTCTATGACCTTTATCTTCAATTTTGTGATAAATTTTAACATATTGTTTTTAAAATTGTCTATCTATCCATGCATGTATAAATGTGTATAAAGTGCCCTCCCTTCTCCACATCTTTCCAGGTAAGAAATCTAAATGAATTTACCTCCCTAAATATCTCTTCTTACTTTTTAGAATAAACCCTCAGAAATATTTTGCTATGAAATAATTGTTATTTATGGCCTTCCTTACAACAGACACATGGGCTATTTTTAACAAATATTTATATCTGAAAAAGATACACGTTTGGATAATAGTACAAATAATAATGATAATAAACATTTGTTGATATCTACTCATTTTCCAGGCACTCTACTAATCATAGATATTTTTCTCATTTTGTTCTACAATAATCCTATAAGGTAAGTATTATTATTATCTCTGTTTTACACATGAGAACACAGAAACACAAAGATTAAATTACTGGACCCAGATCCCACAGCAGGAGGTGGGGCATCAATGATTCTAACCAGGATTCTAGAGTGCATAAACCGTTTCAAATAAGAGACCCCAAAACTATGGTACCAAGAGCCACTTAATAGATATTATCCTATATTCTGATAATTGCTAAGCACATCATATTTACTATTTTCTTATTAGTTTTATTTTTTATTTAGCTGTATTATCCTGAAAATTCCAAAACATCTTATTTTGCTCTAGTAGCCCATGCTAAATGTGTCCTCCTTTTATTTATTGCAATATAATTTGAATTCAGTAAAATACACAAATCTTAGTGTACTCACTGATTATTTTTTTTATTTTTTATTTTTTTGCGGTACACGGGCCTCTCACTGTTGTGGCCTCTCCGGTTGCGGAGCACAGGCTCCGGACCGCAGGCCCAGCAGCCATGGCTCACGGGCCTATCCGCTCCGTGCATGTGGGATCTTCCCGGACTGGGGCACGAACCCGTGTCCCCTGCATCGGCAGGCAGACTCTCAACCACTGCGCCACCAGGGAAGCCCTCACTGATGAATTTTTATATATGTGCACACATATTAACTCCACCCAGATCAAGACATGTTCCTTTTCCCCAGTAGTTTCCCTATGATGCTTTCTAGTAAATATCCAGCTATGTACCTAGAGGTAACCACCATCCTAAACTCTATCGCCATAAATTAGTTTCATTCTCTTCCTGAATTTCATATAAACAGAATCATACAGTAGGTACATTTGTGAGTTCTGTTTCTTTCACTCAGCATAATTTTTTTGTGATTTACATGTAGTTATATGTAGCAGCACTTTTTTTCTCTGCTATATAGTATCCTATTGTCTGAATATATCAAAATTTTAAAAGAAATTATACTATGGGTAGATGTTTGAAATGTTTTCAGTTTGGGCTATCATGAATAAATCTTATGCATTCTTTTTTGTGTACATGTTCTTGTTCCTTTCCAAGGAGAATTGCTAGAATGTAGAAGAGATGTATGTTTAATTTTATTAGTATGTGCAAAGGGTTTTTCAGAGTGATTTACTATTTTACTTACACTCCTACCAGCAATGTATGAGAATTATTTTTCTTTACAATGTCTCCAGTACATATGTCTTTCTAATTTTAGTTTTTCTGCTATTTCATTTTGGTTTTAACTTCCATTTCACTGAGCTATCACTGGATCATGATAAAAGAACAGAATGAGTATTGCAAGAAAAAAACCAATCTACTGGAATTTTGATTTCAGTTACTGAATTCTTAAGATCTAAAATTTCTACTTAGTTCTATCTTAGAATTTCTGTATTTTTCTTGAAGTGTCCCATCTCTTCACAAATTATATCCATCTTTTCCTTTAAATTAAACATAGTGTTATGAATTCTATTAAAGTCCTTGCCTGCTAATTTCAATAACTTGCCTACTGCAAGTCTGCTTCTATTGACTGTTTCTCTTAGTTCTGAGTCGCATTTTCCTCCTTCTTCATATTTGTAATGTATTTTGTTATATTCTGAGAATTGTGCATGAAGGAATATTGGAGACTGAATATATATGTTTTGTTTATTTCTCAGAGAGGGCAAGCCGTTTTCTGTGTCTCCCAGCTTGGTTGAGGGCTGCTCATTCAGATTCCTCCCAGGAGGACATGTTGAGCTGGAAGTAGGTTGAATATGTAAATAGATTGAGTTCACCTGTGATTAACTCAAGCCCCAGTTTCCTGAGGTGCCACCTCTTTGATATATTCACTATTTGTGTAGGGACAGGATTGGCAGAAATTTTGGATATTTTAAATTCACCTTTAGATTCAACTCTAGATGTGTTATTGAACCCAATTACCTTGCTAATGCACCATGTGATTTCTTTCTGCTCAGCAGCCCTTCCTCTAATGTTGTCTTCTGAGCAAAACTAAAGGATGATGGAGGAGAATTAACGACCAGTTGTTTGTCCTTATGTTTGACTTTCTTCCAAATGCAGTCCATCCTCCCGGCCCATGCTCTTGTCAAAAGCCCAGATGATTTCACTTTCTGAATGCAAATTTCTCCAAAGTCCTTTGCATTCCCACCTGTATCCATACCAGGCACCTTTCTCCAAGTATAAAAGCTGATATGGCCCTGCTTGCCTATTAAAAGCTTGCTTTACTCTGGAATTTAGTCCAATACTACTTCCTTTAGTTACAACAATCCACAATATTTAGAAGTATGAAGATGAATTTTACTTCTGTACAAATCAATGATAAAGATCATGCACTGCTATTTCTGCTAATGATAGAAAACTTAAATATGGTTTAGAATTCAGTCACGTTGGGTAAATACCCAAGCCAGTTTAGGTGCCCACCCTCCTCCTCATTCTCATCTTGCTGGTTATGGACCTAGTTATCTAACGTGCCAGTTATCGTCCTGGCACTGAGAGATAGTTATATCATCATACCACTCTGGTCTTGGTTCTGCTCCTATTAAGGAGAAGCATCTCACCCGATCCCTGTCGTTCTAAGCTACCAGATAACGCTAATGATTTACAGGTAACAGATCCTTGTAATTTGTATCTTCTTTGCCCTCCTTACTCTCTCTTAGTCAAAGCTCTTTCCCTCTTGGGGCTCTAAGCTTATGCTTTCTTTCAATAGAGTATCAAGGACTCTAGGAATCTGTTCTCTGGACCATCTGCCTAGATCAGTCAGTCAGTCATTGCCTGAGTACTGTTTAGATGGACATGCCTCTAAGGCACAAGAACATTCTCAGACTACACAAAGTGAAGAACAAGTCTGTCTGTTCACCCAAGCCTATGTGGAAATTCCTTTCAACCTGACCCCGGGGATGTCAGCCCAATGGAGAGCAGAAGACATGATTTCATATTTGCATCTATGCTCTTTTCTATTTTTCTTGTATTTCTCTCCAAAATACCAACTCCTTCTCCTATAAGTCAACAAAAGTCTCCCCCTTCCACACTGGCAGAAAAGCTGTTCTCAAATTATAATCTGGAATCTTTTCCTGTTTTATGGTTTATGTTACTAACCCATATTTAATTTGCTTTGGCTCTTTATATGAGTCAACCATTTGGAATTCAAGAGACTCTTTTCTCTAGCTCTAGAAATTAAGAGTTGTTGCTTTTAAGATTATTTCTGTTAAGAGCTTAATTTTTTTCCTACCCATATTTGCCGTTCACATTAATCAATGATTAATACAAAGCTATTCTGCTACCGGAAGAGTGTGGTAGGTTAATAGTGCAAAGAAACATGAGAACACAGTTTATAAAACTTAAATATATTACGTCCATTGGTCAGGTTTCTGTCAGGAAAGAGATGGCATACTCAAAATACAAGAATGAAGAAAATTTGAAGGAGTACATATTCTCTAGGTATGGGCGATGTTGAGGAATGTTGAGGATGTTGAGATGATGAAACAAGAGGAAATTATCATCTCTGAGTGAAGCTAATGGTTTTTAAAGAGAGAGCAGCTGTGCTCTTTTATATAGTTGTAGGAAAGAAATGAGCATGTTTGTAAAGCACAAGTAATTTAATGTAGCTAGAAAGCAGTCTTAAACTGGATTTGTGAACTACTGGCATCATATTAAGACTTTAAAAGACCATGATAACATAGTAAATATTAAGGGATTTATTTCAGGACCCTCAAGTTCTCTAAATTTGATGTGCCTGAGAAAGTACCTTTCTTTAAGTCTTCAAGGTGGATGGAGTTTTGAGGTATTACGAGTTATGTTGGAATGTTCTAAGTTCCAGTGTATTGTGCAGTGGGGCAAGGGGCACCCCTCCACCCAGACCAGGGCGTTTGGACCCACCCAAGGCCTACTGAAGGGGTGTGTACTGCGTATGCACGTGACTTGAGGTTCAGGGAAACCAGAGGTCTCGAAGAGTTCAAGGGTCGTGAGGGGCCGGATAATTGGAACTCGTTCATGGGGAACCCAAGGCGTCTACCTAATTCCAACCCCTACCGAATGTTGCCTATTCCCCATGAAGGCAGAGCTGCGGGAAGCGGGTGGGGGGAACTCAAAAGTCTCGCTAGGGCGGGGTTGGGAGGCACTGGCTGAGCAATCTTCCAATAAGAGACACCTGGGAATCCTGGTTGCTGCGCTGGTCGTGGCTGGGGGAGGCCTGAGAGAGAGAGCAAATGCGCACGCGTGCCTTCTGCCGCTCCCTGGAGCAGAGGGAAAAGAGACGCAGCCGGGAGCCAGTCCAGGCCAGACCCCGTTCGGAGGGGGTCTCGTTATTCTCCGGGGCTCTTGGGAGAAACCAGGTACCTGCCAGTGTCCGAGCTCGGACTTGCACAGAGACTCTCAATCATTCTGAAGCCTCATATCGGGAGGACTGAAACTTTGAGAGGTGAGACTGGCCCGTCGTAGAATGAGAGACACCTGGGAGACTTGCCAGTTGACTTTTGGGGCTCTTCCTGCCCCCAAAGTAATGAGGAAAGAAGGGAGTTGATAGACTGTCTGTGGTGACTGACCAGAGAGTGACTATGATTGATATTATTACACAGTAGCAGGGAGAAGTATATCTGAAACCCAGGTTCATGGAGTTTAAAAAAAAAAAAATAATAATAATAATAACTACCGGGCTTCCCTGGTGGCGCAGTGGTTGAGAGTCCGCTTGCCAATGCAGGGGACACGGGTTCTTGCCCCGGTCCGGGAAGATCCCACATGCCACGGAGCGGCTAGGTCTGTGAGCCATGGCCGCTGAGCCTGCGCGTTCGGAGCCTGTACTCCGCAACGGGAGAGGCCACAACAGTGAGAGGCCCGCGTACTACAAAAAAAAAAAACAAAAAAAACTACCAAGGATCAGCCCCACAGGGAGAAATGTTTGTTATCACTCACCCCTACTAGCTGAGGAAAACGGAAGTTATAAATACTAACTATGACTTTAAGAGTAGTTGAAGAAACGACTGTAACAACCACCTATGGTATCTTTGTTTGCTTGCTTGTTTTTGTTGTTGTTAATTCTATATTTATGTATTGAAATCAATTTCCCACTTTTTTTCCTTTCCCGTACTACTTCATCCAAAGTGTGTTGGTAGTGGTTAAATTTATAATTTAACCTAAGTTTTCAGTATAATAGAGTAGCACTATGACTCAATTTAGGAGGAGAATAAAAGCTAGATATGGAAATGGTTTGCTAATGGAATGAAGGATGTGTTTGGGTATTTAACAAAGTAGTGGACTTGGTGGATGAGTTTTATTCAAGGTAAAATGTTAAATAAGAAAAAGAGGGCTTCCCTGGTGGCGCAGTGGTTGAGAGTCTGCCTGCCGATGCAGGGGACACGGGTTCGTGCCCCGGTCCGGGAGGATCCCACATGCCGCGGAGCGGCTGGGCCCGTGAGCCATGGCCGCTGAGCCTGCGCGTGCGGAGCCTGTGCTCCGCAATGGGAGAGGCCACAGCAGTGAGAGGCCCACGTACAGCAAAAAAAAAAAAAAAAAAAAGAAAGAAAAAGAGTGCCCTTTTAAATGATGAAACATGCAGTCCAGAGTATATAACTTTTAAACATCTTTATTCACCACCTGTCACACCACAAAAATACATAAAGCAAAAGTGCTAGTAGAAATTCACAGTAGTTGTAGGTGAATTTAAATAAACACTGGCAGTTCATGATTGATGAGGTAGACCAAGATATGTAAGAGTTCATGCAATATAATAAATCATATGGATGACCTAATCAGTGTGTCCCAAACACAGTACCCTGACAATACAGCATACTTTTTCCTTGTGTATTCCCATGGGACTCTTAAAACAACTGATTATATATTTTACCACCAAAAAAACCAGTAAATTCAAAAAGGTAGAAATCACATGGATCATATTGATAACCTAAATATTCTCTTTTGTTTCATATTAATCTGTTTCATATAAATCCCCTGTTTCTTTTAGTGAGCATTTTGCTGTTAAAATACTTAATAGAGGACTTGGAGAAACATAATGGAAATGCTTATGCGGAAATTGCTTCTAGTTTCTGCAGTGGAAAGAGTAGAATCAAGTAGTTGCATATTTTCCCCCTAGGGAATAAAAATAATGCATTCCTCCTCTTACTTAAAACAAACAGAACCATTTACAAAGCTTTCATTTTCTCTTAATAAGCCTTCAGATCAACTCACAACTCAGGCTAGTATTAGCCAGCAGAACTTTCCCTGGGGAAAGATACTTGGAAAAATTACTTCATCTGATTTTGCTTTTAAATTATTTTATTCATTATAAACCAAGTCTCATAATATCCTAGACTAAATTAAATAGTATTCAGTTATAAAGATGGAGCATCCCAGCTACTGAGTAAGATGAATCACATAAAAGAAAGAGTCTACTTAGGTCCCCCAAATTTCAACGTATTTAGAAAGTTATTGATCACTCTCAGCATTCTGGATGAACTAACTGGACAGAGATGTCTCTGTGTATGTTTGGTTTTGCACAAAATGCATATCCTTTTTTCCTCTATACGCTTTTACCTAGAAATGCATCTTTTTTCTATGGAACAACATGCATTTGTTTATCCATTTAATTCTTCATTCTTATATTGGGGTTCTGCATAATCTCATTACTCAAAGATGTGGCCATGTAATATACAAAACAGTTGTGGTGTGAATGTGAATTGCTCTGCAAATCTGAGTGTAATGAGCAGCACAGGAAAAGTATCAAATGCCTTAGGAATTCAGTCTTTGAGCAGTATTTAATGAAGACCTACTAAGTGTCACGTACCATTCCAGGTACTGGAGATAAAACAATGGACAAAACAAAGTACCATGCCTACATTCCACTGGAGGAAACAGAAAACAAACAAAACAGGTAAATATGTCAGAGTTTATTATGTGCTGTGAAGAAAAGTAAAGCAAGGTAGGGAAGATAGTTCCAGAGTGAGCTGAGGTTGCTCTTTTATACACGGTAACCTGGGAAGGCCTCTGTAATAAGGTGACAATTGAGCAGAGATTTGAACTAAGTAAGAACAGACTGATATCTGAGATAAGACTTTCCTTGGCAAAGGGAATAGCAACTACTGTGCCTTAAGGTGGGACTGTACTTGAGGTTGGAGGAACAGCAAAGAGGCATATGTGGTTATAAAGCAGTAGTGGGAGTTGAAATGGTGAGAGATGAGACCTCAGAGGTAGTTAGGAGCCATGCCATAGAGGGCATTGCAAGATGTAATGACTGGCTTTAACTTAGTGAGATGGGAGCCTTGTGGAGATTGTAAGGAGAGAAGTGGTGTGATCTGACTTAGGTTGTAAAAGACTTCACGAAAGCTCAAATATGGGAGAGGATGGACAGATACATCATATTTGCCTGAATGCTGTCACAATGTATAGAGACATCTACAGTGGACAATTAAAGTAGTGGCTTTAGTGGAAATAATGTGGGGTCAATAGCTTTTGGATGGAACTAATGAGGACGAATGAAAAATGGGGGCAGCAACCAAAGTCCTGGTTCTAGGGCTAAAAATGAGACCTGTAGAATTGGAGTGTGTGGTGACTATTGTATTATAGGCAGCTCTAGCATGCAATCCCCAGAAGGGGTAAGCAGGAAGTTCTCCTTCCTAATTCTTCCAAGAAAGAGACAGTCACTCACCAACATACTTGAGCAGATGGAAGACTATTTCAGAAACAAAATTAGGTAGGACTTGGGGCCAGATGTTAGTGAGGTGATTACCTGTGGCTGATGAGACCCAGGAAAATATGTGAGTCTTATCCTATTAAAGTTGTCAACCAATGTCAGGCTTGGGACATCTCTTCTCTGTAACTTTCTCCAACATCCCCACACCATATAAAACTTGTGGAATAATTTTGTTTCATATTTGCATTTTGATAACATTTCTACGTATCTCTTTTATGGTATTCTACATATGTTGACACGCTGGATTACAGATATTTATTGATATGTCAGTCTTCACTAAATTTTGAGCAAGTTAGATACTTGGAACCATGTCTTATCTTTGTATCTCTCTAGTGCAGCATTTGGCATGTAGTGTTTACTACTAAATAAATGGTTATGTATTTCTACTAACAAAGAAGCAAGTAAATATAACTTTTTCCTACTAGCTCTTATTTTTAAAAAATCACCCCTAAAACTAGTTATCCACCCTTAATTGGATTAAAAAAACTCCACATTGGCTGCTTATTGTTGTCATTATGGAGGGCTTGTTATTTCCCTCAAAAGTTTGAATGAGAGAACTAAGTTTTTACACTAAGAATTAAGCTTTCAAGTGAAAAAAAAAAAAGAGCAAAATTGCTTTAAAGGGGCAAAAAGCCATCTTGGTCTGCATAATTTTCAAAGGATTCGCTGGAGCATACACACACGTGTGTGTAATTATATAGAATAGATAACAATTATAAAAATAAATGTGTAGCACATCAACTTAATAGTTATATTAAAATTTATATTGAGTACTTACTCCATGACAGAGTTATTCTAAGTGCTTTATATATTTTTTATTATTTAAACCTCTTAACAACACTTGTCAATTTTGCGTGTCAATAAATTTGGAAATATAGAAGTAGGTGATTTTCTACCAAAATCAACATTAAAATATCCATTTTCTAGATTGATAAATAGGGTATGAGAATTTGGAAAGCTAGTGAAAAGTCTATTTCCCAACTTTTAATTAGACCCAGAGGGGTGAGTTTTACTCAATCTCTAAAGAACAGATAATCCTTGATTCAAGCAGTTCTGATAAAGAAAACAACTGAACTATTGCCAACTCATTTTACGAGGCTGACCAAAATCAGGTGAGGATATAACACAAACTAAAAACTGTTCTTAAATTTCAGGTATGAAAACAATTGCAAATACCCTAAATTCAAGCAAGTAAAATCATTACCTATTAGAACAAGTAAGTTTTATTATAGAAACCCAAAGATGGCTCAGCATTCTGAAATTTGCTAATGTAATTGACTGTATTATCAATGTAAAATTAGATTTTTACATTGTACATTATCAACATACAATTTGATTATCTGGATAGATTAATAAAAACTGATAAAATACAATAACTCCTAACTTGATAAATGAATAAAACACTTAGCAATCTAAAACTAGAGGGAAACTGCATTTACAAATGGTGTTCTATCAGAAATCTACAACAAACATTGTAATTAGAGGAAATTAGAGTAAAACATTAGAAACATTCCTCTCAAATCTAGGTATAAGCAATGATTACTACTGTATGACAGCCTACTGCGTTGCATCCCCTGTGGCTAGACAAGAGAAAATGATGAGGTAAAAATATTGGTAAGAAAATATTTCACTGCTGAAACTTTTTTGTTAGTATCTAATCCACATTTCCCCCAAAGGAAAAATATGAAAATATGGATATTAATACCAACCTTACACCATTTAAAAATATACTCGAAGATACTTTTTCCTGTAAAGCATTTAGTAGAGTGTCTTACACAGAATAAGCACTTAATTACTTATCATCACCACCATCATTGTCAGCATTTACTCCCTGAGCCTGCAAATTTAAAGACCCAACCAAAACCATGGTAATTTCTAATATTTAACAGGGTTGATCTGCACCTAGGTAAAGGTAGAGATTAAATCTATCCATTTTTAATAGGTGTAAACTCACAGGGACATGGAGAATGGGAGAGGAGACAATGTATCAAAATTTTGGAAGCTGGAAAATACTTGAATAAGTCATAAACATTTAAGCAGAATAGAAAATTCCCCAATGATTTGGGAATTCTTGGGCTAGGAACTTGCAGAAGAGGGTATGGGAGGGTGGGAATGAGGTAAAGAAACTTGGTTAACAGTCTTTTTAAGAAGCCAGATTTATAAATTCCCTGCTCCATACCACATAGGCAAACATTTGCCCCCATCCCCTACACCTCTCCCCACTCCTCATCACAAGACTTTTTACTTGTGAGAGTAATTTACGTGGGAGATACCATCAGGCACCACTGAGGTTGGGGGTAGTGTACTGCAAACGGGGATTAACTGGATGTGTGCATACCACATACAGAGACCATAAAACTTCTTGCCTTCTTCGGCTGGAATTCAGGTCTTTACCTTCTAGGCAGTTTAGAAGAATTTCCTCTGGGAAATCCAGAAGAAATTTAAAAAATACAGCAGAGGTTTTCTAAAATTAACCAGTTCGGTCAGATCACTTTGTTCAGTTGCATTCATGTCCTCAGAGCTCCCAATCTAATTTTAGACCATTCCATATAAATACCAGCAGATAACACCAAACATCTGAGGAAAGCCTCTAATCTGAAAGAGAGAGAAGGCAGAAAAAATAACCAGAAAAGGAGAGACTTGGAGGAAACAGAAAATACAAGGAGAAGAAAGCCACATAAAACAAAACCAAAGAAAGCTATAACAACAAAACCAACATTCCCAAAATGAAAGAAGAACAAGTTACCATGAAAACGAACACTCAAAAATTAAAACAAGCTCCTGGAAATTTAAAACATCATAGAAGACCTAAAATAACTCAATAGAAGGGTTGGAAGATAAAGATTGGGGGGGGGGGGGGCGCGGGTTTTTTAAATAAAGGAAATGAGATAATTCTATAAACTTCCAGACAGGAAAAAAAAATGTTACAAAGCACTAAGAAATCAAATGACTTCAGAATTCTGAATCCTAAAAGGTAACAGAATGAAGCAGTATCCTCTCTGAGGAAAAATTAATTTCATTCAAAAATTTCCATACTCAGCCAAGTTATCAACAAGTGGAAGCATATTCTTAAGACATTTTCATACACATAAAGTCCTCAAAATTATCTCCCACTCATTCTTAGGAAGCTGCTAAAAGAGGTGCTCAACAAAATAAGGGTGTAATCGGAGGACAAGGAAGGCATGAGATTGCAGGGGCCTCCACTCTAGAAACAAAGTGCATTCCCAGGAGGATGGGAAAGGGTAATTCCATGGTGATAGACTAGTGAGAAACTAGTTCAAGTTGAGGAAGGTCAGAAAACTCTGGGAAAGGTGCTTCCACGAATGTGAAATTAATAGATGACTTAAAATGCTTTGAGGATGAGTTGGTGATAAGTAAACCAAAAAGAAGCAAAATGAAAAAATAAAAAAATACATAAATTCAAGGGAAAATGAAAAGTTATATAGGATGGGAAAAGTAATTATACTAAAGGGCTCAGCTATTAATAGCATTTACATATTCTTAATATTCTAAATATAATGGAAGGATGGGAGGAAAAAATTGTGTGTGTATAAGTATATGTTTGCAAGAATGTGGTGGGTGTAGAGGGTAGTGACTTCCATAGCAGAAAGTCAATAGATAATGCCTAAAACTGAAAATTCAAGAAATAACATTAACAACCGTGTACCACGTTACATAGTTCAAAAGGTAAATAACAAAAGAAGTGACTAAAGTAGCTGAAAGTAGTTTCGTATAACAGCAAGAAATGGGAGTGGGGTGGGAGAGAGGACTGCTGTTTTTCACAGTAAACCTTTTGTTATTTTACCCTTTTTCAAAGTGCTTGCATGTGTATATTTTATAAAAGTAAATGATACATTTACATTTTAAAAAGAGGCCCTGGTCTTGAAGCTTCTCAGCTCACAGCCTGTTAGTGATTCCCTGGTGACACCGCCCTGATGAGTTTTTATCTTCATTTGTTCATGTTTAGACCAGTGGTTGGTGTCACACTCATAGCTCAAAGTTTATACATGAGCTGCAAACAAGTTTTTTATGGTTTGTACAATGTTGGTCCAAAGAGGGTTTTACAAGTGTGAATTGGTTGTCATAATCTAAAATTGGGAGTTTCACATAAAAACATGACTTGCAGTTTCTGCTGAAAATTCAGAGACTGGCAACAGCTTCCAGGGTGGCACATATTAACTGAACATGAGTAGCCATGCCCATTGCACCTGGGTCACGTGCTCTCTAGTTCTTCACAGTCCCTCCCATTCCTGCTGTTTATTTGACAGTGAAACAATCTGTCATTTGCCATTTATCACTGTACTTGTGCTCCTGCTTTCTTACCGTGGAGTTCAGAGAAATATTTCTCTCTCAAAATTGGAAAATCAAAGTGAGAGGGCAATATATTGAGAGTACATATTTCTTACTCCGATTAAAGAGGATGCTGCTTGTTCAGTGTGCAAACCAAAGGTATCTGTGTTAGAAAAACACAGAGTAAGACATTATTATGAAACATAATTATTTTGGTCAGAATTATGATAAATATTTGAAAATATTCATAATTCAAAAAACCCTTAATGCCCAAGATATAAAAGACTTAAAATTTTCACAGTTTTTTTTCTATGTGTGAAAAAAGTGAGTACTACTGTGGAATGCAGTTATGTCTTAAGTAAAATTATTCTCTAGGCTTTTAAAGCCTCTGACAGATGAGAGTATCTATTGAATGCAGCAGAGATGGTGAATCTGAGACTACAGATAATAATTTCTAACTTAATTCTTACAGAAATACTACTTAGCATGTTGAAGAATTAGCTAAGAATTTCCAGAACAATTGCATGAAAAAATTAAATTGTCTCTGGCATTTTTCTCCTGTGGGTGTTGACAATAAAAATATAAATAACTTCACCTAGACAATAGTATTTATTCTGACAGATTCTTGCATGATCAAAAAATTTGGGGCAAGGTGTCCATGACGAGCACAGCATTAGGAACTGATTTTATCTTTGTTTTGAAAAGCGTCTTATAAATTTTAACATAGACTGGTCAAAATTGATAAGAGTGCCTACAGATGGTGCAGCTAAGGAATGGTTCTTCAAACACTGGATCTGTTATAGAACATAAATTCAAGGAGAAAACATTTTGCAGTGTTGAATGAACATAAGTTCATTGCATCATTCGTCGGGATAGAATTGTGTTCAAAAGTTCAAAGTGAAAGCCTTCATATATCATATAGAATCCTATCAACTGTAAGGAATAGAAAATTCCAACTCAAGTTGGCTTAAAAATATGAAAACTAATAATTTTATATGTAGAAAGTTCAGATAAAGGGAAGGTTTTAGGTTTTATGGATTCAGTATCTTGATGTGTCATTAAAGACCATATGCTTCCTCCATGTCAGTTTTATATTCAAGCTTTAGCATTATGCCTGATTGATGAGGTGCTGGACACATTTTTTAAAAACTTTAATATCCAGTGGAAGATGAGAGGTCTTTCCTAAAACCAATCACTGGAAAGAAGAATTATATTAAGACCAGTAAAGCCTGCCCTGGAAGCTGGAAGTTGGGTCACTTTCCCCTGAAATACATGAACAGTTAGAAGAGGTTGATTTTCTAGAAAAAATGATCAAGATTCTATTGGGATAAAAGAAAAGGGATAGAGATATTTGGTAAGAACAGATACTGTTATCTTAGTTGTGTTCTCCTGGCTTAAACTGGAGACAGTTCAGCCTTGATTGATGAACTGCAAACACAATGTGGTGGTTGGCTCTGTTAAACTGAGGTTAGGTGGTTTTCTTATGAAGTGGTGCTGAATTATTTTATGGAAATTTTAAAGCAGTGAAAATCAGCTAACCAGTGAAGACTAGATCAAACATTTTTGGATGAACATTTTAACCGATTGAAATCCTTTGACTGTTTCTCTGCAAGGTCTTCAAAAGAATTCATACCAGTATACCAAGGTATGCTTTAATTTGCTCTTTTCTAGGGAAATTATGACTCTGGGAACTTCATTAGGCAGGGCACAAACTGGTCTGCTTTCCTGAGCAGAAGTTGGTTTTCAAAATGAAAGTAATGGCCCAAGTTGCATTCTAAAATTTTAGGGGTTACAAACCAATTTCAAAAAAAAATTCTTTGATTTCAAACTTTATGAAAATAAACTATTATTTTCCAGTTTACTTTTCTCTCCTAAGTTTGAAAGTGTGAATGAAAAAGTGCTAATTTATGTTATTGAATTATAAGACCACAGAGTACTAAAACTAAATAGAATAATATTAGAAACCAAAATTCTGTAAATATCCTAGGAGTTGGTTACCTAAAAATACAAATCGTGCTGCAAGGTTTTATCCATGTTCATGAGTAACTATATTTGTATACCATTCTTTCCAACTAGGAAACTGCTTAAAAATAACTGCTCCAAAAGATCAAAACTAAAATAATACCTGATTTTTATATTATGGTACCACAGAAGTATGTCAGGTTTCAGATTGCAAATCAAAGCAGTAACATGTCATTAAAGAAAAGTTTTAAGAGTTAAATATTACTATAATTAAAACTGTAATCTCGGGCTTCCCTGGTGGCGCAGTGGTTGCGAGTCCGCCTGCCAATGCAGGGCACACGGGTTCGTGCCCTGGTACAGGAAGATCCAACATGCTGCAGAGCGTCTGGGCCTGTGAGCCATGGCCACTGAGCCTGCGCGTCTGGAGCCTGTGCCTCGCAACGGGAGAGGCCACAACAGTGAGAGGCCCGCGTAGCGCCAAAAAACAAACAAACAAACTGTAATGTCTGGTATTATTCATGTTTTATTTTGCTGAATCCTTACACTGAGATTATATTTCTCTAGTAGTTGGATTTTTTTTTTAACACATGTTCTGCTTTTTGTGTTTCAATTACTGCCCATAGATATTTAATTTGCTATCTGTTTTAGGTCTGAATGAGTTATTTTGTCTTAAAACTCGTTGAGAGGCTTCCCTGGTGGCGCCGTGGTTGAGAGTCGGCCTGCCGATGCAGGGGACACGGGTTCGTGCCCCGGTTTGGGAGGATCCCACGTGCTGTGGAGCGGCTGGCCCCGTGAGCCATGGCCGCTGAGCCTGCGCGTCCGGAGCCTGTGCTCCGCAACGGGAGAGGCCACAACAGTTAGAGGCCCGCGTACCAAAAAAAAAAAAAAAAAAAAAAACTCGTTGAAACTTGTATGTAGGACTGGGAAAAGGTTCTGCCTTGACCCTATGAAGATTGCTTTCTTAATCCCAGGGCTGTGTTGAGGCTGTTTCCTTAGTGATTTATAGTTATATTTCCTGATGGTGCTATCTTCATTTAGCTCTAGATCTTATTGGATGTAATGGCGACTTTTATGTGTCAGTTTTATTTGTCTGGCCATGGAGTGCCCAGGTACTTGGTCAAACATTATTCTGGATGTGTCTGTGAGGATGTTTTCTGGATGAAATTAACATTTGAATTGGTAGACTGAGTAAAACAGATTGCGCTCCCTAAAGTGGGTGTGCCTCATTCAGTCTGTTGAAGGCTTGAATAGAACAGAAAGGCTGAGTAAGAGGGTATTTTCTCCTATCTGACTGCCTTGAGCAGGGACATTGGTTTTTTTCCTGCCTTCAGTCTTGAGCTGAAACATCTTCTTCCTAGGTCTTGAGCCTGCTGGCTTTCAGGCTGGACTGAACTGTTGGCTCTCCTGGTTCTCAGGTCTTCAGACTTGGATGTGAACTAAACTGTCGATTCTCTTGGGTCTCCAGCTTGCCAAGTGCAGATCTTGGGACTTGTCAGCCTCCTTAATTGCATGAGCCAATACCTTCTAATAAATTTCTCTCTTTCTATCAAAAAATATATGTTTCTATATATAGATAGATAGATATGGAGAGAGTGAGAGAGGTATATATATATATAAAGAGGTTTATTAGAAGGAATTGGCTTATGTAGTTACAGAGGCTACAAGTCCCAAGATCTGCATTTGGCAAGCTGGAGACCCAAGAGAGTTAGTTCATGTCCAAGTCTGAAGGCCTGAGAATCAAGAGAGCCAATGGTATAGTCCACCGTGTAAGCCAGCAGACTCAAGACCCAGGAAGAGCCAATGTTTCAATTTGAAGATAGATACATAGATAAATAAAGATAAATATTCTATTGATTCTGTTTCTCTGGGGAACCCTGACTAATATACTGGAAACCATTTTTTCTTGTCCTCTTTCTTCCAGCAAAAATTACATTAGTCAAGGATTGGTTTCATGCTTCTTCTCTTGAGTTTAGCTGGACCCAACATTTCTGTATAGTCTATTAGAGCATTACTTCTCAAACTTGGGACCTTGTTAAGATGCAGTTCTAGTATAAGAAGTCTGGAGTAAAGCATTAATTTCTGCATTTCTAGCAGGCTTTCAACTGATACCACTGCTGCTGATCCCAGAACCATTGTTCGAATAGTAAAGTGTTTGAGGATTGCATTCTTATAAACATTTGACTCACCCCTAAACTTTGACAATATATTAAGGCTCACTGTCTGTAGCCTTTGTCTACAGATTTGCATCTTGACATTTCAACACAAAAGTTACCTTAAACGAGACCATATCTTTCAGAACCATCTATTGCCACCTAATGACAGCTTAGAGAAACAGTGAGGGTGAGGTCTTATTAGAAAATCATACTATACTTATAGAATAACTGTCATATCTTTAAAGAAAATTATCAAAACTGATTTCCCACCAACATTGTGACTTCTCCAATAGAATTAAGTTAGATATTAGAAAATTTTCGCTAGTTCCCCTCACTTTACACTCATCATTTACTATATTTGGAATAATGAAGTAAACAGAGCTTTCAGAGTTAGATACAACAGGGAAATAACTTCTTTGGACTTCAATTTATTATCTGTCAAGTGAAACATACTCCTTACTACCATACAAAACCTCTTTTATTTGGAGCCCTTACTAAAAATATAAATCTGCATAGCAGAAGCAGTAGATTGTAGACAACTTTGGATGTTTTCATTTCTTCATTTGGTATTGCCAAATTCATGGAAGCAAGGAAGTGTCTAAGACCAGGTCTGACTCAGAAGGAGTCTTAAGGCTGACTTTTTGTTTTCACCACAGAACAGTTCTTTAATTCTCCTTTTGCTTATTACTTCATCCTCTCAAACAACACTATAACCACCTATTTCCATATGAAGGAAACGTAGAGGAAGAAGGTAGAGGAAACCTTATCAGAAGATTGTTGCTATTTATGCTTTGTTCTGGGAACTGCTATCTTAATCTGACTGAGATCACAGCACTTTATAATTGTCATTATCTGCCTATGAACTCTGAAGAAATCTGGCTCGTCGTAGTGCCCAGAGTCAAACCATAAAATCTATTTCAATATTACTCCTTAGCATAATTAATATTATTTAACTCATTGGTGGTCTCTCTTGAAGTTTAATAATATAAGAAAGATTTTAATTTTTGAGGAAAAGAAATTCAGAAAACAGACACAGAGGGAAGAGATATGGGGACATATGTATATGTATAACTGATTCACTTTGTTATAAAGCAGAAACTAACACACCATTGTAAAGCAATTATACTCCAGTACAGATGTTAAAAAAAAAAAGACATATCTATACAAGGACATACTGTGGTTTTTTCCTCTAGCTACCAAATCCTAATTTATATATATATAAAATTTGTGCTATAAAGATGCACTATTGCCTTTGCCTGGGTAGTCGGCTTTTTTTTTTTTAAATTTTTTATCGGAGTATAGTTGATTTACAATATTGTGTTTCAGGTGTACAGCAAAGTGAATCTGTTATACATATACGTATATCCATTCTTTTTTAGATTCTTTTCCCATATAGGCCATTACAGAGTACTGAGTAGAGTTCCCTGTGCTGTACAGTAGGTCCTTTTAGTTATCTGTTCTATATATAGTAGTGTGTATGTATCAATCCCAATCTTCCAATTTATCCCTCCCCCCCACCCCTGTGCCTGGGTCTTCTAAAGTAGAACTGGAGACAAGAATTAGGTTGACAATAATTTGGGAGGAATGTACAAGCCTTAGGCATTGAGAGGGAGGGAAAATGGAAATGAGGCAAGGCAGATAATGTGATACATACAGCAAATCACTAGGCAGACTTGTTTACTTGGCTAAGTACAGAGCTTGCAAGGAAGGAATACAAAAGGCATTGAATTTGGAGTAATCTATAGGACAGAGAAAAGAAAAGCGTATTTATCTGGCTAGTTCCTTCCTGTTTCCCATTTCCTAGTGGTCACTATTTATACCATGGGGACTAAGGATTCTGGATTGCATCATCTGGGCTTTCAGCAACCACTCAAATAATGAAGTCACATAATCTGCAGTGGTGTTTAATCCACGTTTGAAAATAGCAGGATTACCCGGTGCAGGTGGGACACTGACTGAGAGAGAAAAAGAAAGAGGCAGTTGCAGGAAACCTACTGAGAACGCCATGTTAGAATATCCAGGTATTACAGACTCTGTTTTGCACAGTAATGTGTGTAGCAGTTTAGTAACTTATCTAGAATTTTAGTTAAAATCAGACTTTTTTAATAATAAATCTTAAAGTCATTTGTTTATCCATCCTTTAGGAAACATTTCTATTGGCACAAATGCTGTGATAGCATATCTACAGGATTTCTGGGGTAATTTTACTTAAAATGTCGGTCTGCAGGGAAGCGTGAAAATACACTTTTGGTTAGCACTATATGGCAAATAAAAATAATTTTAAATACTTTAAATGAGAATGCTGAAAGTTCTTTTGGAAATGGAACTAGTTCTTTTCTGGGTAAATACTTTGCAAAAGTTTTGCACCTCAGTGTAGGTAGTGAAGAATGCAGGTGCTGACCTTGAGGTTTTCTTTGATGAGTAAATGACCAAACCGAGTGACAGAAAGGACCACGCTAATAATGCATTCAATCTATCTGAAGCCTGTGTCATTTTAATATCTCTAAGACGTCTGTCTGAGTATAATTTTTGTATACTCTATGAGTTCTTAATGAGCTGGTTTCACAATTTTACAAGCACATTTGTTTGTGATTTCAGAGAAAAGTTAAGATTTCAGTGTTAGATTTTCATTGTGCTTCTGTAATATTTCAGACTTCGATTACAGTCCACAAGAGATCTCTGAGAAATAGAATAAATGATGTAGTGAGATAGGCAGCAAGCATCTATCATCTGATTATAGAATGGAGCACTGTTTTCAAGAACAAATCAGAACTTATGGAAAAAGCTATGAAATAGAGACATGAACTTCTATAAAATATTTGGAATTAGATGTGCTGATGGTACTGTCATATATACCAGCTAGAAGAATGTTTCTGCCAATTTTGGAATTTGCTTAAAAATGAATAGTTCTAACTTTAGGGGAAAAACTCAACTATTTGAATTTAGTGTTCATCGTGGGTAGAAAAAATATATGAGCTTTATTCTACCAGGATGTTTTAAAAATTAATCACATGATATTTTGCTTCTGCCAGAATGGCAGACTTGGTTGTCTGTGAGGAAATTCTCACAACAGAACAATATACTTTTAAGGAAGAGGAAAATCTGAAATGTGAAGGAACTGGTGAGAAATGAAATGGAAAATGTACGTAAACTTAAACAAATATTGTATATATAGAGAGACAGAGAAAGAAAATACAGAACAGCAATTGCATGTTTGTTAGGCAGGGCATGATTATATTTGCAATGTTTCAAGAGTTGTGTATTATTCTGGAGAAGGGTTGATAAACTGTTCAATATTAGAATTTGGGGGGTAAAGTTCAAAGATAAAAGCTAAAAGAGGGCTTCCCTGGTGGCACAGTGGTTGATAGTCTGCCTGCTGATGCAGGGGACACGGGTTCTTGCCCCGGTCCGGGAAGATCCCACATGCCGCAGAGCAGCTGGGCCCGTGAGCCATGGCCGTTGAGCCTGCGCATCCAGAGCCTGTGCTCCACAATGGGAGAGGCCACACAGTGAGAGGCCCACATACCGCAAAAAAAAAAAAAAAAAAAAAAAAAAAAGCTAAAAGAAATGTAGGATACACACTGTTAAAACAGTAAGAAGAAAAAACAAAAGCAGTAGTATAGAAAAATAGGACAAACAAAACATTAAGATAGTAACAAGTAAATTTGAATAGATTACAATCACAGTAAAAATGAATTAATTATATGTAAATCTGAAAAAAAAAGGAAGAGTAGAGGTTAATTAGAGTTTAGACATGTAATTTGGAAAAACACCATTTACAATAGGCATGTGAAAAAAGAATAACTTACAGTGTTGCTCACCCCACAGTTCTATTAGGGTTAAATTGTAATCCACCGCAGTCGCTGACTGATGGCACTCTGAGAAGAAACTAAGACATTAACAGGATGGGCGCTCTGTGCTTTGGACAAGCAGGCCCTTGGTTATATGTGTATCTCAGGAAGAATTTTAATGAACCCAGATTCTTGCATCTTTCAATACACAACAAAAGCACGAAAATCATTAACTTGAGATATCTGTTCTTTGTAAATAGCAGTAATCTTTTACCAAGATGTATGCTTGACTGCACGTATTTCCTGGCTAAAACTCATATATAAACTGGCTTCTCCCCTACCTCTTTGGAGCAGTTTCCTTAGAGCTAACTGAGCTGCTCTCTCCCAGGATATAGTCCTCAGCAAGACCCCGAATACAACTTAAACTCACAGCTCTCATGTTGTGTGTTTTTCTTTCAGTTGACAGGGATAATAATAATAATAAAACAAAGCCATTAGTGCCCAGATGAGTAAGAACCATATAGTTTGAAAGATATTAAAGAAGCTCTAAGTAAATAGATATGTGTTCTATCTATAGTTATGGAAAGAAAAACACAAAATCATAAATAATTAAATTCTCCTCCCAAATTTTCAAATTCGTGGCATTTCTATCAGAAGTCCAGCAGGTTTTATATGGAACTTAAAAATCTCTTCTACAATATATATGGACATACAAAACCCAAAGATTGGCAAAGACCTCCTGCGGGAAGACAATAATGTGAGAATTTGCCCTATGAGTTATCACAACACAAATTATAATAATTAAGATAATATATATTGGTTCAGGCTGGGATGACATATTAAATGTTTTAACAATTTGTGTGATGCTGATACTAAACAATCAGACTTCTGACCAATCAGAATAAAGATCTAACAAATCAGAACAAATAAGAGTAGATATGTGGTACTGGTGTGTATTGGCTGAATATCAGTCATGCCTATGATCCAAAAAGAATATGATATGACTTCCTGTGTCAAAGGAAACTTTTAGTGGAGGCAATCAATGCAGAGCTCACGTAGAAAACAGCTGGAAGATCAGATGGCTTCTCACAGGAAACACATGCTCTAAATATTGACAATGACTGTCCCTAGAAACTTCCCCAGACTTCTGATCTGATCCTTTCTAATCCATAATGATTTACTAAGATATTCTTTCTTAATTTAAACTTAAGCATTTAGTTATATTCTTTTACTTGTCCTGCAACAGTTCTAAAAATGACCTTTATTTAGACTTTGCAGCCTGAAGAACCATGTAATTTTTGGCAAATGCTACCTATTTGATTTAAACACGTAGAAACTGATACATTTTTCTAAAAGCAAGCAATGCTCCTATCCTCATTTTTACATGGTATGCAGATGTTCTTGCCAGTTATTGTCTTGTCTCAGGAAACAGTGATTGATATATTAGGAAATAGCTTTGACAATAGCCTAGAGTGGAGCATGTGAAATTGAATTGCCTCTGTAATTTTCTTTTCTTATTCCTTTATTATGTGGTTTCCAGGAGATGGTGAGGATAGAAACACTACCAATTTCCACTACTCAATGATTAATGAAATTTAAAGTCAGTTATAAAGAGTCTGAATTAAAGTATCTCCAAGATTTAGGTTAATGTAAAAATGACCAAACATTTTGAGCCTTAATATAAAACTAAAATAAATGATGTAAATATTTTTATTTCATTTTAACCCCACACACTCCTCACACAAGCATAATGTAAAACCATGTTTCTCTTTCACAAGAAAGCAGTAAACATAAGTATCAAATCTAGTATATTCTGATTTGATGTACAAAATTATAAACAGAAACAAAAAATCAATTAGCCAAGCTAAAACTACTTTTCCAAGAATTCCCTTCCACCTGTAGTTTTGAATGAGGGTTGGCTACAGGAGATACAGTGAGATTTAGAGGGCAGAAATGGATCAGCTGCTATTAGCTCCTACAGTCATTGTAGGGTACCAGGTGCCACATGTAGCTAGCACATGTCGCTATTGGTCTGCTGGCCCATCTTGTTGGGATGAGGCAGCAACCAGTGAAGCTGATAACCTTGACCACTAAATCTGGCCAAACTTCCTTTGCCAGTAGACATATTCCTTCCTTCCTATGAGAGGAGGTTAGGGTCCCTTTACCTCCTTCCCTGGTAGTTGTTTCCTTAGGAGGGACTGCGGATCTTCTTAAAGACTTAACTCCAACACTTCTCATTCTTTTTAGAGCTATAACCCAGGTACAAGTCCCAAAGGGCCCCAAAGGATAAAGTAAAAAGCATAACCTGTGAGGAGTCTCAAACCACACCAGAAATACCAAGATTATGCTAATTTGTATTGATACAAATCTAAGGGACATATATGGGAGTGGATACCAAGGAACAGTGCATCAGAGTAGAAGAACTATAAGGTTGGACTTGGCTGAGTTTGTTAATATGGATGCACTAAGCAGAAATTCTAGATCCATTGTGTTTACCTGGGCAGCTTGGAGTAGCTCTCAAAATTTCCTTGCTTGGTTGACTGAAACTTGGACCCAAAGTTGGCCCACACTGAAAAAAAAGTTGAATTGCCAAACCTTTTGTAAAACATACAGGCAGGTATCTAAAGGTGTAAAGATATCAGAATTCTAAAGTGGATTTATCATAAAAATCATGTACCCAACTCCTAACCGTTTCTTCCAGAAGGGTCCAGAGAACAGTCCCTTCATCAGGGTTGTGAGAAATAAGCATCAGCATCCTTGAAGGTCTCTGTTGTAGCTATTGTTGATAGGTGATAAATGACAGCAGAAACTGCTGTCATCGAACTCAAGGCATGATTTCAGTAGAGATGATAGGACCCTGGAGTGCTGGAAGTCAAGTGGTGGCACGAAAATGCCAGAAACAAGTTGGACGTGTTTACTGTTAACAGGTAGTAGAGAAGGAGTAAGTAGAATGGTTTGATCCTCAGAGGTTGCTGGTACTGGCTAATTGATTTGACTGTTCCAGAACTGAAATATGTGAAGCAACCAATGCAGTATTACTTGATTTAAACAACCAGACAGTTTCTAGTTTGGTAAGCAAAAGTCTGAATTTAATCCCTTCAACCAATCCCCAAACTTAGGCCAATTCAACTACACTGAGACCTTTGAATAAAAGAGAGGCTGGCTTTCCTTGAAGAAGGACCGTGCTGTATTGCCAAGAATGTGCACTGTTAGCATTTATATATATATATACTGATAAAATGAAGACAGGATGTGACTCTGCCCTTGCACAACTTAGTCTTAACACTAATCCCTGTTGGATACTATCTTTATATAAAATTTTGATATTTTATTCATCAGAGAGTTTTGCACTAATTTGATTTTTTAAATAGTTCATTAAAATATCATTTATCTTGATTATTAAGCTTTTGGGCACTTCATAAAATTTTGTACCAGGGATTAGTGCCTCACTCAGTTCCCAGCCTTCTATCCAGCTCTTTCCAGATCTCTTCCAGCTTCTCTGATTCTGGGACAGACACATGGGCAGATCTGTAATGAAGTGTACCCGTTTCTCCTGAAGATCTCCCGCATGGTTGAGGTTGGAAGTGGTGAGAGATAGAAAAGGGTTAAATTTTGACCCTGTGGTTTCAATTTGTTAGTACGGGTTGCAGGTTCTATTTATCCTCACTCTCCTCTGCTTCATGTCGTGCTTTTCAGCCCTATTTCTGGTCCTGCTGACTGGCAGTAAATTCAGGCTGGCCACCAGACATAGAAGCAGCAGCTTTTTGTAGATTTCTTTACCAGATGCCACAGTTGTGTAAGACCTAATCTCTGTAGTAAACCCTTTATTCCGTATCGCTCATAGCAGTTCTCCTCCTCTGCTTCAACCCTAACTAATGTACCCTCGGAGTGCCTAGGTGCTTTTTCTTTAGATTTGCTTTTTTTCCCCTTAAAGATTCTCCAGTACTCCCTGAACCAGAATTTTGTGGTTCCACCCTGATACCTTGCCAGAAATGTACAGACGCGTTTGAACTTCAGCAGCATATATTGCTTGAGTTCTTTGCCAGAAGAATTTTTAGCTCCCATTTACATAAGCATCTGGCAGATTCTCTCTGACTCTTCAACAGATGTGACCAGACATATCTGGCTTTCTCTTTCTCAAACTGTAACCTAACCCCAGACTACCTAATATTTTACAACTCTTTGAAATGCAACCCCAATTAATAAATAACCTAGGATATGTCCTCCAAAGCTACTCAGATAAGTACATATTCTCTCTCATGTATTGCCCCACCAAGGAGTTGAAAGTTGGTTTTTAATGTTTGCTTATAATCATACTTCTCACCAAGCATCCTTTTTTTTTCTAGGTGGAAGATCTATTCCTCAAATATGATTTTCTAGACTTACCATCTATGTTAACTTCCTAGGGTTTCATAACAAAGTGCTGCAAACTGGGTGGCTTAAAACAAGAGAAATTTATTGTCTCAGAGTTCTAGAGGCTATAAGTCCAAAATCAAGGTGTTGGCAGGGCCGTCCTCCCTCTGAAACCTTAGAGGAATCCTTCCTTGCCTCTCGGTAGCTCCTGGTGGCTTGCCAGAAATCATTGGTGTTCTTTGGCTTATAGCTCCATAGCTCCAGTCTCTGCCTTCATCATCACATGGCCTGCTCCGTGTGTGTGTGTGTGTGTGTGTGTGTGTGTGTGTGTGTGTGTTTGTGTACCTAACACCATCATTGCCAGCATCCTTAAAATGTGGTGCTAAATATCAAACAAAATACTCTGAATAAGTTTTGGTCAGAGCAGAAAATAGTGGAATTATTACTCTGTTCTGCCATTCCCTTCATTATTTCATTAATCCTACAAATATTCATTGAACTTCTATTCCATGTCTCACATTTTGCTTGTGCTGAGGATATACCAGAGTGGTAAAGAGACAAAGCTGCTATCTTCGTGGAGTATATGTTCTAATTAGGGATGGTAGACAATCGGCACATAGACTTATGCTAGAATTCCAATTATCTCTAAGTGCTATGAGCAGGGTAATTGAAAAGAAGGGATGGGGGTGTTATTTGAGAAAGGAATGTCTTTGAGAAAGCAAGTAAAAAGGCTCTCAGGTGGGAATGTGGTGTCTATGGGGAATTGAAGGTGCAGCAGGGAGGCCAAGGTGGCTGTGGCTGGAGGACAGGAAGGAGTGACATGAAAGGAGGTCAGAAAGGTAATCACAGCGTAGGAGGCAGGACTGTGGACTTTTATCCTAGATGTGAATTTAGTTGAAGGCTTTTAAGCATCTGAGTCACATGATATAAGGTACTTTAAAGGGTGATTCCAGCTGCTGTATTGAGAGTAGGCTGTTATAGAACAGTGGAGAAAGCTGACATCTACTTTGGAGACATTTACAGTAGTGCAGGTGAGAGATAATGGTAACATGGACTAACGTGATAGCCATAGGGGCGATAAAGAAGTCAGATTTGGGATGTGTTTTGAAGACATAGGCCTTCAGGATTAGCTGATGGATTCAAGAGTAAGTGAGGGAAAAAGATGAGTATTAAATAAACCTCTAGTACTTAGAGGTTTCGAAGAAAAAGAGGACTCTTTGGAGGATATTGAGAAGGAGTGGCCTATGAAGCAAAATGAAACCAAGAGTGAGGTCCAAAAGGCAAACAAAAAAGGTATATTTAAAAGGAGGATGTGGTAAAATGGATAAATGCTACTGTTAGGTCAAGTAACATAAGGACAGAGAATTGGCCATTGGAGGTCATTGGTGAGGTGGCAACAGTCTCTGTGGAATTTCAAGAGAAAATGTGAGCTGAGGTAAAATTGTGAATGAAGACAACCCTTATTACAATCACTATTGCAGTCCAAATTATTACTGAAACACATACCCACCAGTTTCATTTCCACAAGTTAACTCCTTTCAAATTGTCTCACCAGCTGTTTTTGAAGCTTTCCAGATGGCTGATGGGCACGTACCCAGGAGCAATTTCCTAAATCGTGTCCACTCAGCTTCCTTATCTGTTCTTTGCTGACTAGTTATAAATATTAGTTTTCATAAAAACTAGCTGAAACACAATATGTTCTAAAAATATTTTACACAAGTTTTCATAAAAACTAGAAAATTAAATTCAGTTCAGTTTGTGTTTCCTCCCTTTTTTTGCCAAGATTACTTCATCGGTAGTGCTGTGTACTTTCTTCAGGAGGTATATGTTATCTGGTTATTTCTTTCTTCCTAATTGCAGCAGAAAAATGTTATATTTGAGTTGTCATTGTTTTGGAGATATCCAACAGTTTTATTTTAATGCCTAACTTTATTTTATAATTTTTTAAATTGAGGTATAGTTTATGTACAATATTTTATTCAGGTGCACAACATAGTGATTCACAGTTTTTAAAGGTTATATTCCATTTATAGTTATTATAAAATATTGGCTATATTCCCTGTGTTGTATTATAAATCCTTGTAACATTTAATTTGTATACTACTTTGTATCTCTTAATCCCCTACCCCTTCTCTGCCCCTCTTCCTTTCCCTCTCCCCAGTGGTACCACTAGTTTATTACTCTCTATATCTAAGTCTGTTTCTTTTTTGTTATATTCCCTAGTTTGTTGTATTTTTTAGATTGTACATATAAGTGATATTATACAGTGTTTATCTTTGTCTGACTTTTTTCACTTAGCATAATACCCTCCTAGTCCATCCATGTTGTTGCAAGTGGCAAAATTTTATTCTTTTTTATGGCTGAGTAGTATTCCATTGTGTGGCTGAGTAGTATTCCATTATGACTGAGTAGTATTGCATTGGGTACACCACAGCTTCTTTATCCATTCATCTGTTGATTGACACTTAGGTTGCTTCCATATCTTGGCAAATATAAATAATGCTGCTATGAACATTGGGGTGCATGTATCTTTTTGAATTAGTGGGATTTTTTTCAGGATATATACCCAGGAGTGGAATTGCTGGGCCATATGGTAGTTCTATTTTTACTTTTATGAGAAACCTCGGTACGGTTTTCCACAGTAGCTGTACAAATTTAAATTCCCACCAACGGTGTACGAGGGTTCTCCTTTCTCCATATCCTTGCCAACATTTGTTGTATTCTTTTTGATGATAGCTTATTATTACAGGTGTGAGGTGATACCTCATTGTTGTTTTGGCTTGCATTTCTCTGATGATTAGCTATGTTGAGCATCTTTTCATGAACCTGTTGGCCTTCTGTATGTCTTCTTTAGAAAATGTCTATTCAGGTCTTCTGCCCATTTTTTTAAGTGAGGTTTGTTTTTTAGATGTTGAGTTTTATGAGCTGATTATATATTTTTGGATATTAACCCCTTATTGGTCATATCATTTGCAAATATTTTCTCCCCTTCAGTAGGTTGTCTTTGCATTTCATCATCGGTTTCCTTTGCTGTGCAAAACATTTTAAGTCTAATTAGGTCCCATTTGTTTATTTTTGCTTTTGTTTTCTTTGCTTTAGGAGACAGATCCAAAAAATATTGCTATGATTTATGTCAAAGAGTGTTCTGCCTATATTTACTTCTGGGAGTTTTATGGTTTCAGGTCTCACATTTAGGTCTTTAATCCATTTTGAGTTTATTTTTGTATATGGTGTTAGAGAATGTACTAATTTCATTCTTTTACATATAGCTGTTCAGTTTTCCCAGCACCACTTATCGAAGAGACTGGCTTTTCTCTATTGTATATTCTTGCACCCTTTGTCATAGATTAATTGACCATAAGTGCATGGGTTTATATCTGGACTCTCTATTCTGTTTTACTGATCTATGTGTCTGTTTATGTGCCAATACCATACTGGTTTTTTTTGTTTGTTTGTTTGTTTTTTGTGGTACGTGGGCCTCTCACTGCTGTAGCCTCTCCCGTTGCAGAGCACAGGCTCCGGACGCGCAGGCTCAGCAGCCATGGCTCACAGGCCCAGCCACTCTGCGGCATGTGGGATCCTCCCGGACCAGGGCACAAACCCGTGTCCCCTGCATCGGCAGGCAGACTCTCAACCACTGCGCAACCAGGGAAGCCCTACCATACTGTTTTGATTACTGTAGTTCTGAAGTCAGGGAGTGTGATACCTCCAGCTCCGTTCTTCTTTCTCAAGATTGTTTTGGCTATTTGGGGGCTTTTGTGTTTCCATACAAATTTTAAAATTATTTGTTCTAGTTCTGTGAAAGATGCTCATGCTATTTTGATAGGGATTGCATTGTATCTGTAGATTGCCTTGGATAGTGTGGTCATTTTATCAGTATTCATTCTTACAGTTGGTGAACGTGGTATATCTTTCCATCTGTTTGTGTCGTCTTCAATTTCTTTCATTAGTATCTTAAAGTTTTCTGAGTACAGATCTTTTACCTCCTTAGGGTAGGTTTATTCCTAGGTATTTTATTCTTTTTGATTCAGTTGTAAATGAGACTGTTTCCTTAATTTCTCTTTCTGATAGTTCATTGTTAGTGTATAGAAATGCAGCAGATTTATGTATGTTAATTTTGTATCCTGCAACTTTACCAAATTCATTGATGAGCTCTAGTAGTATTTTGGTGGCATCTTAAGGATTTTCTATGTAGAGTGTCATGTTATTTTAATGCATGCAGACTACATTTTCTTAGTTGTTTTGTCACTATAGTCCATTGAAACTTTGTGTACATCAATAAGCCACATTTTCCTATTTTGTCCAGAAGACTCGGGAGAAATTTTTACAAATGCTTTGATAAATCAAGATGAAGTATTTCAAAAAATTTTCTCTGATTTAGACATTCTAGCCACAGTTAATCTGTGCTGGTGTTCAGTAATCAGTGCATCCTTTTCAAAAAGATTTAGAGCTATTCTATTTGATATTCATTTCTAGAGTTCTAGTCAGAATCAACAATTAACACATTGGTGTAAAGCTTCATGAAGCCACTTTTCACCCCAATTTAGAAACTTTTCACCAGTTTTCTCAAACTTCCTTTATCTTTATAAAAATTCAAAAAGTAGCTAATGATTTGTAATTCCATATGCAAATCTTTCCACTACTCTCAACTATGATTTTGTGGGGAAGTTCACATCTAATTTCTAACTTCATGTCTTCTGACCTATAATTTGCTCTTTATAATGCGTTTTCTGTGCTTTCCAATTTGAATATGATTCTCTTTGTAGGCAAAGAAGGAAACAAAATAGGAACTGAGTAGTACTCCTCCTTGTTCATCTATCCAAGTTCTAATGTAGCAAATTATCTTTCACACATGTGTTCTTTATAGTCCACTTTTCTCACCTCCCCACTCCATTCTCCCTCTTTCAATATAAACATCGTGTGTGCAGGAACTTTGCTTCATCACTTGCTGTGTTCTTAGCACCTGGATCAGTCCAAACACCAGTAGGAGCTCAAAGAATAGTTGGTGAAGGAAGGAACCTCTTTTAGTAGCATTTTTGTCATGCTTTAAAAATTTTATATCTATATCAGAGAAATTTTACAATAAAATTTCCTATTTTCTGAGAAGATATCTTGAAACTCTGTACTGCTATTTCTAATAGTTCCATACATAATCCTTACATGTGAGTCTTTTCTGTCTTATTTAGGAACATATTTTGACTTTGTTAATTATAGTAAATAACCCTAAAAGATATTAGTAACCCCCCAAATGAATTCACAGCAACACTTATTTGATTGTTGAACAATTCATAGATTTCCCTCAGTTAGCTTCAATCCAGCCTTAGAGCCTGCTATGTGGAGAGTCTTGGTCAAAGTGCTCAGGATTGTCAGTTTGACTTCTAGCTCAGATATTAATTTATTTTGGCTACTTGTTTTGTCACATCTTTTCTGACAGCTTTTTGTAAGCCAGTTGTTCAGCAGTTCAGTTGTGCTGGAAATATTTTTGGCGATTTAGAATTCTTATCAAAAGAAACTTCAGTTTCACTCTGCAAGTCCAACACTGCTTTTCCCTTTACCTCCATTTCTTTGCACATAGAAACAGGGGTGAGAATAGTATTTATGTAAGACCCGTCCTTATTTCATAGTTTTGTTTTCTTTACTTTCACTCAAACTGTTGAAATGTGCTCTTTTTCTTGTAAATGTTTTTCTCCGTTTATTTTTTTAAGCACAATCTCAGAATTGATATATTATTACTGATTTAAAACCATAAGAATCTCTCAGTTGAATCAGTAAGGAGGTAAAAACCCTGCAAGGATACGTAAGAGACTTAAGAGAAGGTAGGTGGGTGGGAACCATCAGATGGAGAACAAAGCTGAAAGAAACATTTTGGGGTTTTTTGCTATATAATTTTCTGTGTATTTTTTATATTAAGAACTATGTGAAAATATTACATATTTAAAAATTAAAAAGAGTAAAAAGCGAAGAAATGCAATAGTTTAAAATACTTTTGTTGTCCAAGCTCTTAAATGACATAATAAAGGAACTAGATTAGGAATATTGTGGAAGTTTAGAGTCTTAACAGTTGATAAAGGATAACATCAGAGGTGAATCAATCATATATGGACGCCAGTTTCAGAAAAGTTCAAGTCCTTTGAGGTTTTTTTCCTCATAGTATCACTCTTGTTGACTCTTCCTCTTCATTCCCCAGGGGACCACTTCAGTTTTCACCCGTGTTTCCTCACACCTGTATTCCCTGGTCCCTGCTTCCATGTCCTCATTCATTATCTACATCTCACTTCTAGTCTAGTCATTCTTAGCATGATTTCATTGTGTCACCAGCTGATCAAACATCTCTAGTGGTTCTTTGCTTCCTTCTACAACGAACTAAACTCCTCGAATTTATCTAGACCGGGGCTTCTCAACCTTGGCATTACTGACATTTTGGTCTGGATAATTATTGTTTGTGGAAGGCTATCTTGTGTAATGCAGGATGTTTAGCAGCAAACCTGACCTCTACCACTAAACTCCAAAAATGTCTCCAAACATAACCAGATGTCCCTTGTGGGGTGGGGCAAAATTGCCCCTCTTTGAGAGCCACTGATTTAACCCTATCCTATCTGTTAAACTCAACTTCTCACTGGTTAGTCTCTTTGCTTTTCTATTAATATGCTATGCTTATTGCAAACTTGGTTCAGATGGTTCCTTTCTCCATCTTGGAAAGTTCTCTTCTCTTCCACATATGTGTAAATGCCATTCATCTTTCATTTTCTTCTGCTTAAATAGTAGCACTGATATCATTAAAATATTTTATGGCACTTACTTATGAATGCAGTTCTTTCACCATCAGCAATGAATTAATGTATTTTAAAATAGTTCATTTTGCTTCACCAATTTCAATAAATCTGTTTCTTTAGTTAATAATTCAGACCAGTGACTCAGTTTCTACCATTATGCTTGCTTTTTAAAAAGTACTCAATGATTTTTTTTTTTGCTAGTGATTCTTATGTACATCAGTGCAGTCTTTTATTGGTAAACTGGATTACCTCAGAGCAATCAAAATGATTATTATTCAAAATACTTATGTCTGCTTTTATATATTATACTGTCTGCATTACAATTTTTTGAAACTTAAGAGCCAGACAAAACTGTCTGGCCTTTTCTCTAAAATTATTTCATGTGGTTGCAATCTGTTGAAACTAACTTTACCATGTTAGCAGAGACCTCATAACTGATAAATCTTGTGGCTTAATGTAAGTTCTTCTCAAATAAGTAATAAAATGAGGTATGTGAATCATCACCTTTTTTTCTTTTCTAATTATATCAAATGTTGTTGGCCTCCAGATGGTCAATTTAGAAGAATAGGCCTTCTTAATAATTATTTAAGGAACTCTTCCCCCCTCTTTTTGGACAGGACAGAATCCTGGAGCCTAAACAATTCAAGAAACTTAGAAAAGGGGCTTTGCTCTTCCACTATGATCGACATGTCACCATCTAGACCATTTCTCATGCTAGATATCTAATATTTCACAGATATTTCTTCTTCAATTCTCACATTCAGTTGGTTAGTCTATCTCGAAACTTAACTTTCTAGCCCCACTGTCATTTTCTTAATGTAGGCCCTTATCATCTCTTACTATTTCAAAATCCTTCCAATAGTATAATTGTACCTATTTTCTCTGACCTTTATTCTCTCTTCACACAGAATTTTATTTTTTAAGATTTTTTTGATGTGGACCATTTTAAAATTCTTTATTGAATTTGTTACAATATTGCTTCTGTTTTACGTTTTGGATTTTTGGCCCCGAGGCATGTGGGATCTTAGCTCCCCAACCAGGAATTGAACCTGCACCCCCTCCATTGGAAGGTGAAGTCTTAACCACTGGACCACCAGGGAAGTCCCCTCTTTACACAGAGTTATACATAAAAAATAAAACTTGGAGTCTGTCTTTATCCACCCCCTCCCCCCAATTCTATTATTAACAGAGTAAATTGGACTGTTCCTCCCCCTTTTGCCCCATACTTCAAGCATCAGTTGCCCTGTTAAGACTTTCCTTTGATCTCATCTGTATAAATATGGGTCAGGAATATGGTGCACTTCTGTCTCCAAGGGTCCTAGGGACCATGGCTAATCAAACATTTGATCTTAGTTCCAGAGACTCCAGGAGGCATGAGAAAGGGCTGCTACAGCCTCTTAAGTGAAGGACTCTCTGAGGGCATTAATGGGAGTGCTGTTGATTTTAATCTAGGCAGATTCTAGAGCCTTTTGCTAAAGTGGGCCCCATGTTAAAGTGGCTGATTCATTAGTAGCAGTAACAGTGAGATTAAGTAAAATTTGCAAGTGAGGAATATGTTGCCTCCAGAACCCCAAAAGAACTAAAAGGTGGTACACTTGTATGTCCTTAATGAGTATGTGAATCGAAACTCCTTGGAGAAGAGTATCATCAGTACAATGTTATTACCTTGCTTCTGGAGAAAGACAGATGCAGGTAGATCTTGTCTGTGAAGTCTGTGAGGTGACAAAGCTGCTGAGGTCCTCCATGGCAGCCTAGTAAACGTGCATGGTATCCCTTCAGACATGAAGGTGAACTGTAACTAACAAATTATTGAAATGGGCACTGAACAGAACAGATTAGCCAAATCTGTAATAGCAATGTATTTACCAGTTATTAATTAGATGAGATTAGTAATTTTAATAATAACTGGTATTGGATTTGGGGCCTTAATGGGTTGGACCACAGCATTAAGGTTGTAGTGATCCACCAAGAGGCACCACTTACTTTTTCACATTTAAGGGCAGGTAAAATCAGCTGTCAGATGCACGAGTGGCGTTAATGACCTGTTCATTAATTAGGTCCTAAATAAAATGTCCCGACCCAGGAAGGTGAGGCACAAGGGGCGTATCCTTCTGTTGCCCTAATGTGGACCCCACTTGGACTAGTCTTAAGTCCCTGGAGTTTAGCCAGTTAGCACACCTTGTTTTGAATATTCCCACAGAGAGACTTGGCAGCCACCTCAGGCAGACCCCGCAGTAGGCAACAGGGCTACTCAAGTGGAAGCTCAAATTCGGGTCCAACCAACTCTCAGGGTGCTTTAGAACCACTTAGTAAACCAAGAGCAGAACCCCAGGAAGTTATTCAAGAGTCAGCGGTCATGACTGCTCACAGTACCAACTGTCTCATAAGAAAGATTCTTTTGATGGTGAGACATAGCGCATTGATAGTTGGATGGATGAAAGGCAGAACTCCTGTCACTTACAGCTCCAAGGAGAGAGAGCTGCCAGGCAGGGCCCACAGTGGGTTCCACACTGGGACAGGGGTAACAGCAAGCTGCAGCAGTAGAGGGCAGCTCTTCTATGGCAAGTGGGATGGTGTTAGCTAGGTTTGTGGGGCCCCTGTGGATTGGCTAATCTGAATAATTTGGGGGGCTCCAGAGCTTTGGTGCTCTGTCTAGTTATCTGTTCCCTGGCCCTGGGGCAATTGGGGTGGGTGTTTAGTTGCCCAGAGTGTGAGCTCCAGTAAGCAGAGTGATTGGGATGTAGACTTTATGAGCTGCTCAGGAAAAGGAACTGACTGGCCTCTGGTCAGGACCTCAAAACTGGGTCAAGATAGCATTGGGAAAACAAAACCAAAGCAACACTGTATTATACCTGTTTAAAAAAAAAAAAAAAAAAAAGGCAGGTTACTGGGCCCCTCTCCAGACCTCCTGAATTGACTTTCTTGGGGAGGAGCCTGGGAATCCGTTAAGCTAATTTACAGTAAGCTTTCTAATTGTTCAGGTTGGACTCTGGAGTTAGCCTGTTTGGGGGTTACAGGCTACATCTGCCAGCCCTAGTCCCTGGACTCATATTTGTTACTGCATCTCTTTAGTTCCCAACTTTCTCACTGTAGAATTCCATGTAACAATAGCACCTACTTCCTAGGGTTGTATTGACCTAGCAGAGTGTTTGCCTCATCGTAAGTGCTTATGTTAACCTTCAAGATGCGTGAGTTTTAAAAATTCTTTGAAAGAGAAGGGACTATAGGGTTTCGAAATTTTTTTGAAGCAATTTTTTTGAAAAGATTGTGATAGTTGCATCTTTAAAAAAAAAAATACTAACAAAAGCCCCAATAATTTTTAATCTTAGGACTCTTAGGAGTCACTGAATCAAGGTAGCCATGAGAAAATCCTCTCCCTGCACTCTAGTATCTTCTTGAAGTCTTTTACTGTGTTGATAGTTCTATAGCAAAAAAAACACAACAAAAAACAGATTTATTAAAAGCCGTTAATCTCCATTCCATCCTGAGAGAACTGATTACTGTCAGCTTGCAACTTTAGAAACTGGAATGACCCTCTTGCCGTTTCCAAGATCTCTTTTTCTCCTTTCACTTTTTAGCCACACTGAAAGCAAAATTGTCCAGTAATGTGACGTTAGTGCTCTGCAGGAACATCTGAAATGGCAGTTCTCCATTTATAAGAAAATTATATTCCCTTCTCAAAGGACAAATCTCCCTGACTGTTGAAGGAGATCTGATATTTTTCAGTTAACCTTAAAATAAGATTTATACTTTTTGTTCTGTTGGCAAAGTGCTTAGCAGACTTCCACCTGTCCTATTAACTTTAAATTACAATGTTAGTTTATTAGAATATAATTGTTAATACCAATAATTGCAGTTTTAATGCACTAATTTTACAGGATCTCCCACTGAATAAAGTAAATAGAAAGCTATATTTCTTCCTATCTAATTGGTTAAATTATAAAGATTTCTTTAATAAATTCTTTATACCTGTTATTAAAAACAGAGAGTGTCTATCTAGTTATTTTACTCATTGAAATTATAAAAATGAGTAACATTTGGCATGTTAAGTGTTTACTAACTTCAAATAGTTGATTAAAGTAAAAAGAAACTTTTAACAATTTTTAGTGAAACAATCTTTACTTTCTTGTAGGTTATAGTCTATATAATTTAAACTTCTGTAGACCACGTACTTTTAAAGAAGACAAGTACCTTTCTCGTATCTTAATGAGTAAACATTCCTATACTTCATTCTACACCGAACTGCTCATACTCACTGTTGTTTTTGTGGCGTCTCCCGTTGCGGAGCACAGGCTCCGGACGCGCAGGCTCAGCGGCCATGGCTCACGGGCCCAGCCGCTCTGCGGCATGTGGAATTCCCAGACCGGGGCATGAACCCGTATCCCCTGCATCAGCAGGTGGACTCTCAACCAATGCACCACCAGGGAAGCCCTCACTGTTTTTTTAAACTATTAAATCGGTAATGTACCTATCACAGTGCCTGGAGCATGGCAATTGGTGTTCAAAGAATACGTTCGCTGTACATTTTATATGTTTCATCCTAGGTGTTACCATCATTCATCACTCTCTAAACCCTGTAGGTGTCTAGTTCTTGTATGTCAATAATTATCATAATACAATACCAGCACCGTGGCTAGCATTTATTTTGTGCTCACTGTGTACCAAGGCAACAGCCTAAGTGCTTTGCATAGCTGCTATTTCATTTATTCCTCAGAACACTCCTACGATAAAAATATCATCTTTTTACAAAAGAGAAGGGTGAGGAATTAGATTCAATAACTTGTCCAGGGGGCTTCCCTGGTGGCGCAGTGGTTGAGAGTCCGCCTGCCGATGCAGGGGACACGCGTTCATGCCCCGGTCCGGGAAGATCCCACATGCCGCCGAGCGGCTGGGCCCGTGAGCCATGGCCACTGAGCCTGCGCGTCCAGAGCCTGTGCTCCGCAACGGGAGAGGCCACAGCAGTGAGATGCCTGCGTACTGCAAAAACAAAAACAAAAACAAAACAAAAAAAATAACTTGTCCAGGGCCACACAATTCTTAAGTGGAAATCAGCATTCATACCCAGCCCCTTAACACCACATTCCCTCTTTAAACCATCACCCAAATGGTTTCCTCTGTGGAGAAAGCATCCTTCTCTCAAGAAGCCCACTTCCAAGAGGTAACATTTACTACCTGTATTAACAGGAGGGAGTTTGTTTTCAGATAATCTGTGTGGAGAGTAGCAGTGTGATAATTCATTTTCTAGTAATATTGCAATAACATATACTTTTAAAAGTAAAGAAACTTCAAATGGTTTCACCATCTTTAGTTTATCCTTCCTTGTGTGGGCCCTTATTAACTCCATCCAAAATGCAAGCTCCAACAAGCTTCACCAAAACGTTTAGTGAAATACTTCAGGAAATTTTATATTTTTAAATGATTAAAGATCACCTTAATTTTACAAAGTGTCCTAAATGGCATTTATTATTATGCTCTATTATTATGCTCTATTATTATGCTCTATTATTGTTATTAATAATAACAATAATATTAATTATTATTGTTATTACTGTTATTAATTAGAACTGAATTACATTGAATATAATTACTATATCATGTTTATTTTCCATGACAGCTTGTGTGTTTTCCATATCCCTCACTTTCCCCTTAATCTGTAAAAGTCAGTAATCAGTTATTTGTCCCTCTCTGGCATCAATAAAAGTATGTAAGTGGAGCTAATGAATTGTCAAACTGTTAAAATGAAGATATATTTTCTCTGCTTCCATGTATTAAAAATTTATGATGTAAGGAGAGAATATGAAAGGGAATTTTTTAAAAAGGAAAAATGCATCTAATTTATGAAGATTACTGTTTATGACACTCATTCTCTGGCTGTGGATTCCTCAACTTTTCCTTACTTCTGTTTGTCCCATGGGTTTTTTGTGAAATTAAACAAAACAATGCATATGAAGTACTTGCACACTACTGATAACATAAGCATGTCTCAAGCTGGTTTCTCTTCTTTCTCCTCCTCCTCTTTCTGCTTTTTCTTCATAATTGTCATCATAATTGTAATGAATTCCGCGTAATATCCAGTTCAGTGGTGCACCACACCTGACTTGCAAGATCCAATTGTTAAATTTCCAGGGATTTTGTGAGCCTGTTATTAAAATAGCCATCATTAAAAGTTAAACTTTATAAACTTATGATTAAATTATAAAAATGCATTAAGTACTAAAAAGATTTTTCTAGTTACTTTTATTACATTTTATATTATCTATGCTCTTGAGGTTATTGAGGTCCATTGCAGCTGTATGGTAGAAATACAATATAATGATGTGCTACTGCCTATCCCCTCCCCAACTCTCTATTCAGTCACATCATGTTGGTAGGTTGAAACTGGCAATAGTGGAGTATTTACAGCACAGTAATCAGCAAATGTCACAAATTGAGGCATTTTTCCCCACTAGAGAGTCATTTAAAAAATTTACCTGGGGCAAGAAATATGTATACAAGATACTCCTAGAACAGCTTATAGTGTCAGACTCAATCTATCCATCCGTGCATCCATTCCATAGTGATGGAGGTATATCAGAGTGACACAGACCCCAACCGAAAGAGCTCTCAACGGCCAAAGCTGGAACAAATTGAGCAACAAAATAAAGTAGTACTGTATTATAACACAAAGTATAAAATATTCATGTATCCATACTGATATAAACAAATGATTGAATAAATAAATCACTGGGAGAGAATAGACAAATCTCAACTGCAGAAGAATTCCAAATAACTTATGTAGACACTCCACCCTAAGGAGGTGCAAGAGAATTTCCTGCTACTTAACTATGGGCTACACATGGTGACTTCCTTCCAAAGAGTGCAGTATAAAAAGGGGTAGAAAAGAGTAACTTTAAAGTAGAGAAAACTGGCACACACTACCTCAGCCAGGTGATCAAGTCAAAATCAACAGTGATAAGTCATGTTGACAGTGTGTGCCCTTGATTGAGGTGGTGAAAATAGTCCTTTACTTCTTTTAGTCTTCCCCGCAAATCCAATAACCCTGGTCTAATCATGAGAAAAACATCAGACAAAGCTCACTTGAAGGACATTTCACAAAACATCTGACCAGTATTCCTCATAACCCATCATGGTCATTGAAAACAAGGAAAGTCTGATAAACTGTCACAACTAAGAGGAGCCTTATGAGACACTGTGACTAAATGTAAAATAGTGTCCTGGATGGGATCTTGGAGCAGGAAAAGAATATTAAGTAAAAACTAAGAAAATCCAGGTAAAGTATGAATTTTAGTTAATAATGTATCACAATTCATTCATTTCAACAAACACACCATACTAATGTAAGATGTTATTAGTAGGAGAAATTTAGTATGGGGTCTATAAAAACTTTCTATTCACAATTTTTCTGTAAATTGAAAATTATTCTAAGATGTTTATTTAAAAATAGAGGGCTTCCCTGGTGGCGCAGTGGTTGAGAGTCCGCCTGCCGATGCAGGGGATGAGGGTTTGAGCCCTGGTCCAGGAAGATCCCACATGCCGCGGAGCGGCTAGGTCCGTGAGCCATGGCCGCTGAGCCTGCGCGTCCGGAGCCTGTGCTCCGCAACGGGAGACGCCACAACAGTGAAAGGCCCGCATACCGCAAAAAAAAAAAAAAAAAAGAAGAAACATTTACTAACACACAACTGATCTGCCTAGGTTACTGTTCGAGGTTCTGCCCTAGATATCACCTGTTGAAGTTCTATGTGGTACCCAGAGCTTAATAATTCTGGGCAGATGTCAAGTCATTTTGTTGATAGGCCACTGGCTTATCCCTCAAGTATGTCGTGCTGGGAGGACAAAAAAGGAAACTTTGTAAACCAGGCACTAATTAATAATTTTTATTAAACAAATTACACATCCACATCACATAGTTTGAATTCTTGTCAAATCACTATTGATCTGGAATATGTAAACCCAGGATGGCAAACAGAAACATTTTTTAATACATATCTTTGAATGTATAGGTTAAAATTCCCTGCCTTTGACCTGTATTTTACTCATATAGCTAGATTAGGGTTCTAAAGTTGAGGTGCAGACTCAAAACCTTCAGGATTACGCTGGTAAATGAGTTGATTGACCATGGTGAAAGACAGTAGGGCCTGGTAGGGCCATCCATCAGACTAGAGAGCACATCCCAACCTCAAAGCATTCAAGTCGGATATTTATTAAAATGACGTTTTAGGCCAAGCAAAATTTGTTTCTGTTTTGGCAGGAATTTCTTTTTTTTTTTTAATTAAATTCTATAGTGCTTTACAATTTTCAAAAGTTTCTCACACATGATTTCATGTAATAACGTTTTTTTGCCTCTACCCCTATATTGCCCCTCCCCTCTTCCCTCTCTCCATTGGTAGCCACTAGTTTGTTCTCTCTGTGGGTCTACTTCTTTTTGTGTTTATTCACTAGTTTGTTTTCCTTTTTAGATTCCACACATAAATGATATCATACAGTGTTTGTCTTTCTTTCTGACTTATTTCACTCAGCAGAATGCCCTCCAAGTTCATCCATGTTGTTGCAAATGGCAAAATTTCATTCTTTTTATGGCTGAGTAATATTCCATTGTGTGTGTGTGTGTGTGTGTGTGTGTGTGTGTGTGTGTGTCATAGTTTCTTTATCCATTCATCTGTTGATGAACATTTAGGTTGGTTCCATACCTTGGCAATTGTAAATAATTGTTGGTCTGAACATTGGGGTGCATGTATGTTTTTGAATTAGTGTTTTTGTTTTTTTCTGGATATATACCCAGGAGTAGAATTGCTGGATCATATGGTAGTTCTATTTTTAGTTTTTTGAGAAACCCCCATGCTGTTTTCCACAGTGGCTGCACCAATTTACATTCCCACCAACAGTGTACAAGGGTTTCCCTTTCTCCACATCCTCGCCAACATTTGGTATTTATAGGAACCTCTGCTTTAAATTGTCCATTAAATTCCAAAGGAATTCCTTTGACAGCCTTGAGTGAAATTATGATTTATTTTGTTAATAGGCTATATAGAAATGTAGATCCTCAGAAATTTTAATACATACTAGTGAAATTTCTCTATTTTAAAAATAGTTTGTTCAATGTGTTGATAAGTAATGTACATTTTTATACCAACTGGAAAAAGAAACCACTTTCTACTATCTTTGTGAAAGCTTATCTCTAAAGCACATATTCTTAAAAATTCGTTAGTGGGCTTCCCTGGTGGCGCAGTGGTTGAGAGTCCGCCTGCTGATGCAGGGGACGCGGGTTCATACCCCGGTCTGGGAAGATCCCACATGCCACGGAGCAGGTGGGCCCGTGAGCCATGGCTGCGGAGCCTGCGCATCTGGAGCCTGTGCTCCGCAACGGGAGAGGCCACAACAGTCAGAGGCCCGCGTACCACACACACAAAAAAATTCGTTAGTAAAATTTAGGATATTATCAGCTTCATATTATTGGAAAGTCAATTTTTTTTTTTTAGTTTAGAGCTCTTTTGAGCCTATGTCCTCAAATAATATACTGACAGTCTTTTACCAGAAAGTCTTAAAAATAATAAATTCCAAAAATAATGAATTATTGTATAAGTACACAACAGTTGTTTTTCTCTAATATAAGTTCTATTATTAAAATTAGTTAAAGACAATGTATAAGCTAAATGTAAACCATTATTGTGAAAGAGTAGCAAATTAAGACTCTCAACCATGGCTTAATACTACAAAAATATTCAGAAAATAAGAAAATTCATTGGCTAGATTCTTTTGAACTAAAACAATATTTCCTATTATAGGAGCTGCAGGGGATACACAGAAATAATTATGTCTCATGTAAAAATAAATCCATATCTCATATTGGATAAGATTCTTTGTATTTTGGGGCACTAATGCTAAAGTATCATTTTTTCCTTACCTCAAGATAATATATTTTAAATTTCTTAGCAATTTAAGATAGCCTTACAAAGTCCTAAAAAAATCACCAATGACCTCCTTGTTACTAAATCCAATAAGTATAGTTTAGTTCTTACCTTACTTTGCTCACAGAAGTATTTGATTATATATATTTTTTCTTCTTAAAATACTCAGATCCTGAGCTCTCACATGTAATTTGCCTACTACTTCTCTAGCTTCTGTCACCATTAAGTTTTATGGCTCTTCTCCTTCTTGGCCTTCTCTCAGTATTGATATTCTTAAAACTTTCTTCTTCTCTCCTTTCCCACATGGCCAGATGACTTCATCTATTTTTGAGGCTCTCCAACAAAAATATATTGAAACATTGAAATGGATTTTTGAATTTCCAGTGACCAAAGATTTTAAGAGTGAAAGTATTTATTCTGAATTGAACTAGCATCGTAGCTATTAGTAGTAAATATTCAATCAAAACAACATATAATATTCATTTTGGTAGTAAATATCCAACTTAAAATAATTTATTGGAAACACATCCCATAAATATATGAATTTGCTTTTCTTTCCACAGATATATAAGCTGAGAAGCTTCATTCTCATGGGTAAGTACAGGGAATGGAAGAAATTTTATTGGCCCAAAGTCACTCAGTTATCTGAACTTCTGAGCTAGATGATATTAACTAGCCTCTTTTTATAAGTTTTCTTTTATTTAAAAATGTAACATTGATCTTTGAGAAATAAAATTAGGATTTTTAACCTTTTCATGATAAACATTATACAAAACATGTAAAACACTGATGTTTGACAGTCCTCCCCAAGCTTTTTCTCATTCAGAATTCAGTGTTGAGATTATTTACTCCCTGCTTTATACAAGTCTAAGACAGATGGGCAAGGCACAGAACCTTGCCATGGGTCATAAGGAGAAATTAAGGTCCTGCTTGCTTCCGTATTTCTTACTAATTTTCTCCCTCAGTAGTGATACATTTTTAGACAGTCTAATAAGAGAAGCAGCAAGGTCTTTTTATGAAAATTGTCATTATTCCCTCTGTCCCACTATATAATATATTGAAATTTAGAGCATCCCAACACAGGCCATAATGCCCCAATTCTCCATCCATTATGGGGCCTTAAAAAAAAGGTGCTTTCTCAGGCACATCTGTTTTCTGAAAACAACTTTAGAGAATTGAGGATATTAAATCCCTTAATATTTACCATGTGTTCATATGCTTTCAAAGTCTAAATACTCTGCCAGCAATACCCTCATCAGGTTTGCAGACCACTGTTCTAGCTACAGCACACTACTTGTGGTTTATGAACACAGCCATCTCTTTCCCATGGCTATATAAAAGCACAAGCTGTTCTCTGCTTTGAAAAACAATCACTTCACCCTTTTAGCTCACATTTCTTCTTTCTTGTGGAAATAGTGTCTCACCCTGGAACAAGAGGAGTGGGAGTGTTAGTCAATTTCATCTTATTCACTGTTATCAATATTCTTTGCACATAAATTTTTATGTGGTTACTGTTGGGGGGGGCATTTCCTCCTCTATCCCTCTTGAGTTCTTATGGCTGGACTAATAATAAAATTGACACATGACAGATTAACAGGAGAAAAGAAACAAATTTTAATTCATGCATGTATGGCGGTCTCATAGAAATGGAACCTAAGAAGTGGCCAAAGCAGGCTGCTTTTATACTTTTTAGGCAAAGAAACAATAAAATTGAAAGGAATTGACAAGATAAAGAAACTTAGGTTTGGGTGCTTGATTAATAAGGAATTCAAGCAAAGTCTGGGCTTGGATAATAAATTACTAAAGAAGTAGCAAGGTTTGTTTATACAGGCGTCTTGGCCCTGAATTCCCATCTCTGATGATAGGGACATCTTTCTACCTCCTGGTACAGGGAGGGCACCTTTCATATGGGAGATTTATTTCCTGCTTTCAGAGAGACAGAGAGGAAGGTCAAAGTGTCTCTCCTGAATCAACTATTTCTTAAGTAACTTTAATTCAGAATAATCAATATGCCATTGAGACATCTTTGGGGGCAGCTTGCCCAACATTATCATTACTGTACTATTAATAATAATCACTTGTGTTTATGTCTCTAAATTAGTTTCTAGACCCAGTTGCACTGGGAGGGAGTGGTTCCCCGTATACCACCAAGTAGTTTTCTGGATAGCAGCTGGGTGTCCTACAATTCATTTCAATTCTACTTGGAGATAGCATCAGATTCCACGGGTTGAGGGCTCATTCCCATGCAAGTGACCCCCTCCCACTTCAGATGCCAACTGCAAGTCCAGGTTATCACCTGTGTTTCTGACCAGTTGGGTATATGTTGGAGTTTCCAAAGACCCCCTTCCTTGGGTTTGATTAATTTGCTAGAGCAGCTTACAGAATTCAGAGAAATATTTTACTTACTAGATCACTCTGAGGCAGGCTGGGACCTGGGCCCCTTTGCTGCAGTGCTTGCACCTGGACACTCCTCGAGCAACAGGATACAAAGAAACTGTATGGGACTAAAAATAACTGCGTGCAGGCTGGACAAATTCCAGACAAAAGATACAAAGAGACCAAAACACCCAACTGCCACTTTTGAAGGCTGACCCCTGGACACAGCCCTACCCTCATACCATATAAGGAACAAGCTCATCCGCCCTCCTCAGGGAGCGTGTGCAAGCAAGGGAACCTGTTGTTTGTTCTCCCCTCTGCTGCAGCAGGGGCCCCAATAAAGCCTTGCCTGAATTTTTTGTCTGGCCTCTGATCAATTTCTATTGATTAAAGAGGCCAAGAGCCCTGCTCGGTAACACTTATTATAGAAGAATATAAAAGAGGAACATCCAGATAGAAGACATGTGTAGGGCAAGGTACGAGGAAAGGGTGCAGGGCTTCCATGCCCTCTCTGAGCTCGCCAGTGTGCCCGCATTTCCATGTGTTCACCAATCCAGAAGCATGAACCCAGTCCTTTTGGGTTTTTTTGAGGCTTCATTACATAGACATGACTAAATCATTTGCCATTGGCAATAGATTCATCCTCCAGCCCCTCTCCCCTCCCCAGGGTTGGCAGTGGGACTGAAAGTTCCAAACCTCTAATCACAGGGTTGGCTCCTCTAGCAATCAGCCCTATCCAAATGTCACCTCAATTCATGTAACAAAAAGACACCTTTATGGCTCTCATCACTTAAGAAAGGTCAATGGTTTGGGAGCTCTGAGCCAGGAACTGAGGAGGAAGACCAAATACCTATTTCTTATTAGAAATCACAATATCACAGTCTCTTCCATTAGATTCAGAAAGTTTCTCTGAGGGAGATTGAATAACATATGTTCGTATCCTCAATATTTTGCATCATGCCTATCTTAATATTGATGTCCAGTAGGTTAATATTGGCTGCATGAGTGGTCATGGCTACTATCACACCCTCTAGAGTAATCTAGTTAAATTGCTTATCAGTAAAAAGAATCTCTTTCAAAGCATTCTCACATATGTTACCCAGTTTTTGCCCAAAGATAATTCAGGTATAGTTCTGCTACCAGTTCTTTGACTGTTCTTTCAGTTAATGTCATTGTTTAGGACTCAGGTGTGCATCAGTGTAACTTTAGCAATGTGTCTGAGTCCTCCTTTCTGGAGAAACAGCGTACAGACCAGTGCTTTTTCATGGCAGTTGTGTTTTCTCTTATCCTTTTCAAAAAACAGTTATTTTAAGTTCAATCTTCCTTACTTATTTCAAATATTCCAAATATGTCATGGTTATCAAACACTTAACTCTGAACAAATGCTCTGTGTCTTTTTTCACATAACCCTTTTGAAATATGACACAGGGATTGAAAACGTTATTTTAGATATGAAGTCATCAGCCTAAATTAGCATACTGGTTACATGGTCTCCAAAATTTTGGTTTAGTAATTCTGTTATATGGTCAAATGACAAATACTGAACTAATGTTACTTATTGCTTAAAATGCTACCACATCTTAACTATATTACCTATGCCTGTTCTGATGGCCTTTAAATGAAAATGTTGGTGCCTTTTTAGAACTAAGCCCGCCTTTGATCCACAAGCCCTGGTAATTATTGATTAGTTTTCTCTTCTTATAGTTTTACCTATTCCAGAATGATGTGTAATTGGAATTACACAGGATTTGGCCCTTTGAGTCTGGCTTATTTTTTAGCCTAATACACTTGAAATTCATTCATCTTGTTTCCTATATCAGTAGTTTGTATTTTTCTATTGTTGAGGAGCATTTTGTTGTATGACTATACAATGGTTAGTTTATTAATTTACCAGCCAAAGAAAATTTGAATTATTTCCAATTCTTACTGATTATGAATCAAGTTGTTATAAGCATCCACAGACAGGTTTTTCTGTGAACATAAGTTTCTTTTCACTTGAATAAATTCCTAGTAGTAGGATTGATGGGTTATGTAAGTGGATATTTAATTTTACAAGAAATGCCAAGCAGTTTTCCATTTTGCTTTCCCATCAGCAATGTTTGAGAATTCTAGTTGTTCAGTTGGAAGATTCTAGTTGCATAGCAGCCTCATTAACACTTGATATTGTCAGGTTTTTATTTTACTAATTTTATTATAGTCATTCTAAATTGTGGGTAGTTGTGTCTCTTTGATTTTAATTTATGTTTTCTTAATGTTTAACTCTGAGCAGCTTCTTTTCTAGTGCTTATTTTCCATTTGTGTATCTTTTTGTCTATTCACATCTCATCCATTTATTGTTTTCTCATTAAGAAATTTTATAAATTCTTTATATATTCTGGATATAGATGTGCTTTTTTTTCAAATATGTGTGTTTTGCAAATATTTTCTCAGATTCTGTGACTTGTTTATTCATTCTTTGAACAGTATTTTTCAAAGCGGAGAAGTTTACAAGTTCGAATTGCTCACAATTTGTACTATAAACTATGTTAAGAATGTGGTATAGATAGTTTTTAGAAATATGAAAAATTGATATATAAACATATATTACTTTGGGTCAGATCAGTTATTTAAAAACCATTATTTAGGTTTAAGAAGTGATTTTAATATACGTTTTATAGAAAGTCCTTTATAACCGTGTATTTTATCTCCTTTGGTAATGGAACTCTTGGAGTGTCTAAAGAAAACTGGTGATTGACTCTGCTCTCATGAAAACATACATATGCCAATACACACGAAATCATTCAGATAATCAAAGGGTGTTTATGGCTAATGTTCAGGTTGAACTCTTCTGTTTTTTGACACCAAAGTCAAAGAAAGGGGAAACATTTCTACTTCACTGAATATATTTTTTAAATCCTTTCAAAGTCTGCAGATATTTTTGGCTTTAGCTTCAGTTGGGAGAAATGTGTATTTTATGTTAATAATTGACATATTCATGTTTTCTTATTTCAAGAACCCCTCTTTGTTTCAGTGATTCCAGATAACGCTGATGGTGATGGTGATTATTATCGTTTGAGTATTTTTCTTTAAGTTGTGAAACACATGAGTCATCTGGGTATATTCTTCATGAGAAATCTTGTATGTGTAATGTGAAAGTTAAAGCATGGGAATAGGGATACAAAAGAACATATTTCTTTCTATCATTCTTAAATTTTATTTTATTGTCAATCTTAATCTGTTTGAATGCTATAGGACAGATCTGAGTTTTTAAATAATATATCTATTAAGAAAGTCAGTTTTATTTTTCTGTAGTGGAATATTTTTACCTCGTCCAAAGCTTTCAAAGCTTAATAAAGGAAAAAATGAACTGTGGTCTTATGTGATCACATTTGATTATTAGTGATAACTGTCATTAATGTTAATTCTTACATTGTCATTTGCATATCTCATTTTAAGTGATTTACTATGTAAGCAGTCAGCAAATGCTTCATAAAGGAATTAATGAAATGATGAAGGACAATAGTTGGAATAGGATTGGTATTGTTATCTCAAATCCATAAATGGATAAATACCCAGAAAGAAGATAAGAACAGAGGCATGTGTCGTATATGGCTTTTGGTTTAATTTTCATTACTTTATGGTCATATTTTGAAAGTTGCTTGATGTCCACTGAAAGTTTGCAGATTATGCAAGACTAACATTATTGTTTTATGATTCTTAATTTCGGATTTTGTTTTGCTTTTGTTCTCTTTTAATCTCAGTGGGAAAAACTGTCCCTGGGGGAGCTAATTCAAGGAATATAAAGGAAAACCTTCAAACAGCATTGATTCCTTCATTTAATGAATATTTATTAATTATTTTCTATGTAATTTCTAGAATCACTGTACTAGGCCCATGGAGGATACAAAATTAAGTAGACTTACATTCTACTTACTATGCATGCATTTATGAAAATATAGAAACTGACACTATCGTTATCAAGGTGCATGTAAAATGTTATAAGACTCCAGTGGAGAGATTGTCTCTAGCTGGGAGGGCAAAGAGGGCTAACGAGCATAAAGCATCCAAAGTGAGTTTTATCGATGATTAAGAATATATATATAATATATGGGCATTATATATTGTATATATATATATTTATATATATATATATAAAGATATGTATAAGTGAATAAAAACTCAGCTATAGCTTGGTGCACTGGAATTTCTGTTGAAACAGAATATCCTTTGATATCCTTGGATATCCTTTGATAACAGGCTGTTTTTAGAGAAATACCTAATACATTATGTGTGCCCATCAAACTTGTTTATTCCTTCTGCCGACTTCCTATGATACTTGCTATGCACAAAAGCCAGACAGAGAACTTGGAAAATGCAGCAAAAAGTTCTTAAAAGCAAAACATGATAATTTACATTCAAAATTAATAAACATCAAAGGTGCCAACTCTTCTCCCTCATTTCAGTTCAGTGCAGGAAGACTTAGCCACTTAACCTTTGTACAAAGAAGAAACAATTGGAAGATTACTCCCAAAATGTTTATATTTGAAATAACATTGAAATGCATTCTGTGGGGAAAACAGTCTGTCAGTGCACTGGCAGGGGCAAGCCCTCTATGAATGGGAACTGTCAATACTCTGCCTTCAGCGACATCACAGAGTGTGACATTTGAAATAAATTTAGTAAGGAAAAATAATGACAGGGTGTCCAAAGAGGCTTTGTACTAAGTGTCTAAAAGGCTTTCAAAAACACTGAACAATTATAGGCCTTTTTATAATGTATATTACCAAATACACTTAAAACTATCGAAAAATATCATTACCATATTAGTTATTGTGCAAGCTTGTAAAGGATTGCACAACAGACTTTTATATAGCTATTTATTCTTTTATCCTGCTATCCGTATTCAAATTGAGGGCTGAAAAGCTTTCAAGCTTTATCAAAAATCCATGTATTTATTTCCCTCAAAAGTAAAACAAAATGGAGAAATGAGAAAGAAGTATAAAATGGCATAATTGAAAAATGGAGAGTTGAGTAGTAACCTGTGTGCAAGACCATCGTTATTTAAAACATATATTTCAAAATAAACTATTTTAGAATCATTTTAGATTTACACAAAAGTTGCAAAGATAGTACAGAGAGGTCCTGCGTACTCTTCAAGTAGTTTCCCCTCATGTTACCATCTTATATAACCACGGTACATTTGTCTAGATTAAGATATTAATATTGGTACATCATTATTAACTAAACTGAGGACATTATTTGGATTTCAACAGTTTTTCCACCAACATCCCTTCTCTGTTCCAGGATCTAATCCAGGGTACCACATTGCACTTAGTTGTCATGTTTCCCTTGTCTCCTCTGATTAGTGACAGTTTCTCAGTTTGTCCTTATTTTTCATGACGTTAACAGTTTTAAAGAGTCAAGCAAGTTTCCTTGTTTTTATGAGCTTGACAGAATGAGGAGTCAAGTTTCTAGAATGTGCCTCAATTTGGAATTTTCTGGTGTCTTTCTCACAATTAAACTGGACTTGAGTTTGGGGGAAGAATACCACAGAGATGAAATATTCTTCTCACATCATATTAGGGGATACATGACGTCACTGGTGATCTTGCACTTGGCCACTTGATCAAGGTAGTGTCTGCTAGTTTTCTCTACTGTGAAGTTACTGTTTTCCCTTTTCATACTAAGTCACTAATTCCAACCTATAAAACATATTTTAGGGGACTTCCCTGGTGGCGCAGTGGTTAGGAGTCCGCCTGCCAATGCAGGAGACACAGGTTCGATCCTTGGTTCGGGAAGATCCCATATGCTGTGGAGCGGCTGGGCCCGTGTGCCACAACTACTGAAGCCCACGGGCCTGGAGCCCATGCTCAGCAACAGGTCTTCTGCCCATTTTTGTATTGTGTTGTTTGTTTTTTTGTTATTGAGCTGCATGAGCTGCTTATAAATTTTGGAGATTAATCCTTTGTCAGTTGCTTCATTTGCAAATATTTTCTCCCATTCTGAGGGTTGTCTTTTGGTCTTGTTTACGGTATCCTTTGCTGTGCAAAAGCTTTGAAGTTTCATTAGGTCCCATTTTTTTATTTTTGTTTTTATTTCCATTTCCCTAGGAGGTGGGTCAAAAAGGATCTTGCTGTGATTTATGTCATAGAGTGTTCTGCCTATGTTTTCCTCTAAGAGTTTGATAGTTTCTGGCCTTCCATTTAGGTCTTTAATCCATTTTGAGCTTATTTTTGTGTACGGTGTTAGGGAGTGATCTAATCTCATACTTTAACATGTACCTGTCCAGTTTTCCCAGCACCACTTATTGAAGAGGCTGTCCTTTCTCCACTGTACATTCCTGCCTCCTTTATCAATGAGTAATGTTATCATTCATTGTTTCACTCAGGGCACTACTAGGCCTGTGATGCAAATAGTGCAGTAAATAAATCTATCTTGGGAGGAAATGGAAAAAAATAGAAGGGCATTCTGTACTGTAAAGTAATACATATATTTTTATTAGACCAGATGTTTCCAAATTAAAAAGCATTGTATTTATAAGTATGAATGGCCTGTGCACATGTTTTATGGCCAAGTTTGCTTCCTCAGTATTTTCAGCAAATTTCTGAGAATATGGTAAAAAAATTACTAAAACTTTATAGAAATTATCACAAGTATATTTCAATCATAAATCATCCAATGGATGGTTTATTAGATAGCATAGACTAAGGATATTTCATTAGTTTAAGAATTTGATATTGTATCCCATTTTCATGATCTTTTTATGAAAACTTCATCAATTTAAATTAAATCTGTGATGGAAATAATTGGTTAATAGAATTAGGTAAGATGTATTAATGATCTGTAAGATTTCTTGACTTAGGATTCTAGTAACATGATAAAAGAAATATTATGACCCAATTGGTCTCAGTAAGAATACATGTGACCAATGATAGATCTCATTCGTTTCTATAGTTCTACAAATAATGCTTGTTCATAGCACTGAATTGCTACTGTTCAAATATATATCAATAACATTCCTTAATCACTTATCACTTAAAAGTCATAAAAGAAATATTAAAGAGAAAGCTTCCAGAACCTTTGTGATCATTAGTCTGTTTGATGATTAAGATATTACTTTAAAAATATTGCTGTAACACAATCTAGTGCTTCATTAAGTGAACTATAATGTGTGCTGGAAAGAAGTCATAGCCTGTCAAGATGCTCTGCTTTATTCAGATCACATCTAAAATATCATGTTATGGTTTTAGATTATTATGAGAAGGAAAAGGCGAAGTGATTGTCAAACTTCTGTTCAGTTTACAACTCTTCTTTTTCTGAAAAAACTCACCCCCACCTTTAAACCCTTGATGAATTCCTGCTATCAAGCTAATTGAGTCAATAGACGTCATTCCACAGTCTAGGCTAAGATAATTATATGCTTTCTCTGGGAATTTGGGATTAGGACACAAAGACTAGTTCGTTGATCAGCTCAACAAGTAAGTGATGTAAAGTGGCATCTGAGTTAACCATGCTGGTCCATGAGCAAGAGGACCAGAGAAATTAAGTCTTTAAAGAGAAAGGAGACTGATTCCAATCCATTCAGAGAAACAGAGGTGAAAAAAATCCCAGTAGTGACAATAACACACAGAGCATAGATGCCTCTATTCCTAGTGGCTTTTACTCCCTGTTACAATCTGTTGAGGAACTTGCTTGCCCTTCCCTTGAAGTGTCTGATATATCCCTATAACTTTCTTAAAAAGTATCCTTTTTTGTTTAAAGTAAATAGATTTTGTTCTAATCTGTGCTACTAAAAAACCACTGCCTAGAGAAAAATGGACCAAATCATTTATTCCCCAAACAATGGAAGGTGTATAAATCAAAGTACAGGACGAGGGGAGAGAATGTGATAACTGTACTCTAATGCTTAAAAGGCCCAAATTTGAAAAAAAAAAAAAATTGAAACAAGAGACAAAAGTCCTGGTTAGAGAAATAGAGAAGTTCAGGCTTAATGTAATATAAAAATAGACAAAAAATTTTCAGAAAAATTCAGTAATTAAGAAATGAGAAAGGCTTCCTAATGCTCTCCAGATTTTTCCTCATCAGGAGTCTTTCAGAAGGGGCTTCATGCACCCATCGTGGAATGTTTTACATTGAGTGAGACGTTTGCCTGGGTACCTTCTAACAATGCTGTGATGATTAAGTGTTAACAAAATGATTAATCTGTTTTGGCCATTATTAGAGGATGCTTAATGATGTTGTATATGCAATGTCATGATACTGTAAAAATGAGGAATCTATTTTCATTTCAGACTACAAGTAAGAAAAGATCTTTCCCCCCAAAAGCATATCTTCCATTGTAACTGTACGGAGAAAATACATTCATTGCAACAAAGGTTGCTCATAATAAAACACTGAGGTCAGGGAGCCAGAGCTGAAACATGGTGTAGTCATTTCTGGAGTGAACAAGTAAAGCTTTAGTTCTATAAATCTGTTCTTAAACAAATCCTAAGGATTATGTGATGTAGTAATAAAGGTCATGAAGAATGAAGTATCTATTTCAGGAAGTCTGAAATCTGTATAAATCAAGGTCATTATGGAATCCCCCCCTTTACCTCCCTGGTAGAGAATCCAGAGACTCTTCACCTAGCCATTTCAATTTAAAGTTGTCATCGATGCCTTGGTGTAGAATGCCTAGATGCTGATAGCAGAATCCATTGGGTATTCTTTGTAACTTGAGTTCATTAGTATGTATGATAAAATGTATATATCTCTTCTTACATAAAATGGGGTTGGTCCATCTAATTAAGCCTTCACAGAGTCCTAAATCAATGAGTCATTGTAATTTTTGTTTTAAATACTAATGATCACCAATTTCTTTTTTGTGTATGTGTGCGCACGTGCACGCTGGGGGAGTGGGTTCCCACACCAACAAGAAATTCTCCAACACCAGGTGGATATTCTACAGTCCAACTCAGTTCTGACACTGTCTACCTGCAGATAGTTTCAGATCCAACATGTTAAAGGGTTTTGTCCTACAAAACTGACTCACATCTACCCCCGCCTGCAGAGACCAGTTGCAAGTCCAGGTTATCGCCTGTGCTTCGCACCATCCAGCTATAGATTGGAGATTCCAAAGATACGTCCTTGGGTTTGATTTATTTGCCACAGCAGCTCACAGAACTTACGGAAACATTTAACTTACTAGTTACTGGTTTATTATTAAAGGAATAGCCAGATGGAAGTGATACATAGGCAAAGGGTATGAAGCTTCCATGCCCTCTCAGAGTTCATCACTCTCCAAAAATGCCCATGTGTTCATCAGCCTGGAAGCTCTCCAAGCCCCATCCTTTTCAGTTTGGGGAAGTGCTTCATTGTACACTCAAAATTGATTAAACCATTGGCAGTTGATTTAAGCTCTACTCTTCTCCCCTCTGTGGAAGTGGGAGTGGGGGATGGGGGGACGAACTGAAAGTCCCAACTGTCTAATCACAGGGTTGGGTTCCCTAACAACCGGCCCCCATCCTTAGGCTAGTAGGTGCTTTCCAAAAGTCACCTCATTAACATAACAGAAGACACCTTTATGACTCTCCACCCTTTGGACATTCTAATGGTTTTAGCAGCTCTGAGCCAGAAATGAGGACAAAAACCAAATATATATTTTGTTGACCTAGAACAAATAGACTGCCAGATATTTCTCCAGCAAAGATTTATTTGAGATCAGCAGAGAATTACAGTTCAGGGTCTGCAACCATGGTGAGTCATGTGCAAGTTCTCCACACAGCAAGGGAACCAGAACACTGTTACAGAGTGGGAAAGGAAGTTGGAAAGGTTATAGTAAACAAAAAAGTCCGTGGCTTTTCACTGGCTGAGTCATTGCTGGGAAAGAATAGGAGTCTGTCTTCTTCCTATTGGGCTCTGCTATTGTTGCGGGGCGTGAGGGTTCCCTCCTCTGGTCTCCTGAATCTATGTAGTTGAGGTTTCTGTTTATTAATTTTTTTTTTTTTTACAATTTCTTATTATAAATCACGATATCACAAATACTTTCTGGGTTGGCTGGACCTTCCTGTCTGTTGATTCTATCTGTGGTTTCCAAGAGTGGGCCTAGTCATGCAAGGAGCATCCTTGTGGGCCTTTGTTTGGTTCTGTATTGTTATAAAAAACTGAGGAAAACTCTATGGAAAAAAAATTGTGTTAAGTCAAAATTTTAAGCCAGTGGGGTGTAGGGAGAGTTCAATTACATTAAAGAATGCATTTCCAAGACTATTTCATTTGGACATGCTGATTTCGTCCTCAGGCAACTCTCCCATTGAGAACCAGTCTTGGATTAAATTCTGTTGAAGCAGGGTCACTTTTTTGGGGGGTTTAAGTTCTTAATGGTATTAACCCTATTTCCTCCAACTTCCTGATGAAATGTTATTCATCTTCACTGTCAGGGATATTTAACTTCACTAAACTGTGACAGATTTGATGTAACTAGGTTAATAATCTCCCACTCCCTCTCTCTCTCTCTCTCTCTCTCTATGTATATATATATATATATATATATGCATATATATATACACATATATATGTGTATATATATGCATATATATATATATATATATACATGTACATATATGTATAAAAACACAAGAGGTATTCAATTTTCTGGAAAAAAAAGTTGGGTACTATGAAAGGGTTAGAGGGTATCAGTGGCCTCCCAAATCACTGATTCAAAAAGCCACAGAACAATAGGGAATTTCTGTGAGCATGATACATACTGATATCAGGTTACATTTAAATAACAAAATCACCTAATTCTCCTGGTGAGTAAGGGGGATGAAAGTGGTGTAATGCCTCTTGTAAATAATCACCTATTTACCCAAGAATTCCACTGATCCTGGTGAGCTCCCCAACTCATAGTTCTAACTTCTGAACTTTCCAGTACTCAAAATTTTTGTGAACTTCAAACTCTGATACTTGTTTTTCTTTCTAACCCAGATTTCATTGCTTTAGGCTTGTTGTGACAGCACTGGGTAACAAACAGGAAATGGGACAGGAACCTAGTTACTTAGTTACTAACTTGCTCTAGGCTGTAGTTTAGGCACAGAATTTTAGGATGGCCTTTGCAAGGTGAATACAGGCTCCAGCTCTTAGGATGTGATAGTGAATAAACAGGATCTGATAGTGACACATTAGATAGTGACACATTAAATTAACTTTAAATTGATATGAATTCTTCATGTTATTGGTTTTAAAATATTTATAATTATCTCTTAATAAAAGAGATCAATCATATTGGTAATTTAATATCATCTATTCTCATTCTTAACACTTATTTACATAAAATAAAATTAATTTCATTATCTTGATTTGATATCTTATAATTTACACCATATTTGCTCTCCTGTCAAAATTTCCATCTTTACAACATGTTGGTTATAGGACAGTGTGAATGAGAGAACCAAGTCTAAATGTCTATCTCCTTAATAGATTATGAGCAAACTCTTTAAAGCAGAAGGACACATATTTTCTTCTTCATTTCCTCAGAAACTGACTGAGTCCCAAATAGGTTCTCATTAAGAGTGTTAAGAATAATTATACAATGAATAATTTCTATGTCATTTCATTTTATATAGTTGCACAAGATCAAAAGTGCACATTTTTGTGGATTTTTAAATTCTGCCCCAACTCTCAATTCTAACTCTAGGACAACATCTTAAAATTTGCTTGTTCTTATACAGCAGTAGTGGAAAAAGCAATGTTATTAACACCAGTATGATTCAGAGTACTGCTTTATGACTATATACTGTGTAGGAATGGGCATGAAATACAGATTAGTGTTTGGTGAGAAGTTCATCTTATTGGTGTTGGTCAGTAAGATATGTGAAACATAGAGGACGGCTATGAGATCAGGAGGAAATAGAGAAAGGATGGGGATAGTGGCCATTGTGATATAAAATGAATATTGGAATTTGGGTCCTAAGAGAGCTAGGACCCAAGGAAAGTTAGGAAGAGATGAAAGAATGAATTGGAGTTTAAGATTTCCTGATGGGATGTGATTAATGTATTCATTTATTTAATGACTATTTAGTTAAGCACCTAATATGTACCAGATGCTATGCTAATTGCTGATGATGCAGTGATCAACCCTAGAGGAACTGCCCCTGTCCTCAAGGAGCTTACTCTGTAGGGTGTTCTGGATAATAACTAAGTTAAAAATGAGGATGTGTGTGAGGCTACAGTAGAGTGGAGCTGAAGATTCCTGGAACTGAGGAAGTGAATAAATTTGAGATTGGATGTTGCATGAATCATCTCATGCATAGAACGGTAACAGAGGATTAAGAGGGGAGGGTTGAGCCTGCTGCCCAAAATATAGGATATGTCCAGGACAGAAATATAGGAGGGCTTTATGCCATTTAGACCTGTAATAGAAGCTCAGAAATGCAGGGATTTTAGCATGAGGCATGGGCAGTGATCTAGAAAGAAATGGCAATGCTAAGCAAGAAGACTACCCGTCTTGTCCCAACATGACCCTCAAGGTAACAGAGTACAGAAGGCTGAGGGGCCATTTCAGCAGAAAATTGCAGAGTATGTAGTGTTCATTTAAGCCAGGTAAGGGCATGAAGCATTCAGTGAAGTGAATAAAGATGGCAGAAAAGGAAATCTTAGGAAGGTAGGAGGCAACACCAGAGAAAAACAATGTTTTCTGTCCTCCATAAAGTAAAAGGTGCTGGATTTTTCCCACTATCATGTATTTTCAGTATTGAAATACATGAGTATATCTAGTTGACTCAGTTTCTTTTTTAGTTAATGCTGAATTGAACACTCTGTAAGAAAGAATTTCTTTCTTTAAAAAAATGTACTGTGCATTTCTATCAAAATGCCTGTCCAGGGCTTCCCTGGTGGCGCAGTGGTTGGGAGTTCACCTGCCGATGCGGGGGACACGGGCTCGTGCCCTGGTCTGGGAGGATCCCACATGCCGCGGAGCGGCTGGGCCCGTGAGCCATGGCTGCTGAGCCTGTGTGTCTGGAGCCTGTGCTCCGCAATGGGAGAGGCCACAACAGTGAGAGGCCCACGTACCGCAAGAAAAAAAAAAAAATGCCTGTCCAGTATGTTCTCAGCATTTCCCAAATGCAAACAGAATTAAAACAGCTGTACAATTTCATACCCTAGGTGATGTTTGGAACTGCATGATGAAGCATGACTATTTTAGATATAACAAAATTTGCCTTTGACCTTTTGAATATTTTACCATGTCCTTGTCCTTTTCAAAATGACTACCCATTTTTAATTCCAAAAGTTTGCTGAGGTTAAAGTATATTCTTATATATTCAACCCATTCTTGTTAGGGCAAGCTTAAAACACAAAATGTTCTGAATTTCAAGGCACTGTAGTAACCAGTTAAAATTATAATACCATGGAATTTTTCTCAAATTTAGGCCATCTCCCCAAACACTTTTAGGAAAACAGGCAGTTCAATGTGTATAGTATTTCTTTTTCTAGATTTTTTTATTTGAAAACACAGCTAGGGGGAATAACAACTTAGGGGCAACAAGTTCAAGTGTATGGGAAAAAAAATCTGCTAATTATTTTAAATTAAACAGAAACACATTTCAGTTTAACTGATAGATTAATTTTTAAAAGTTATTTTATTAATTATAGCTGCAGTGAATCTTTGCCATATAGTGGCAGCTTAGTGCAGTGGTTAGGAGGACATATCAGGAGACACATTGCTGTGGGTTAAAATTTCAGCTTCATTTCTTAGCAGGTGTAAGAAACATCTCTATTTCCAGTTTTCTTCTGTGCCAAATCATGGTAGTATTACCAGCTGCATGGATGTATTGTGAGGTTTAAATGAATTATTTTTAATAGAACATTTAGAACAGCACTTGGAACCTAGTAAGAGCCATAACAGGGTTACTATCAATATATACATATGCAAATACATATTTGCATGTATTATGTATTAACACGAAAAGTGTTTTTAACGGTTAGGATTTAAGAACTCATGTCCTTCCAAAAAGCATGTAATACTGTATAAATCAAAGAAAGCAAGCATAAATATAAGAAAGGAAGGAAAGAAACCAACTTTTGAGTGCTTAATTTGTGTGAAGCATGTATGTTATGTTATGTTGTTTAACCCTCAAAGTAGCCTTCTGAGGTATGATTATCTCATTTAACAGACTAGAAAACTGAGGGTAAATATTTATTTTCTTCAAGGTCTCATGCTAGTAAGTGGCCTAGATAGAATTCAAATCATGATCTGAAACAATGCCAAAATGTATATATTCTTTGCATCACTCCACATGAACAAACCTTGGTTGTGTAAAATGAAACATTTTAAAATCGGTATTTATGAAACATCAGTTAGGTAAAATATCACAAAGTTTCTTGTTCAGCTTCTATTTCATGCTAGTATTTTTTATAATACTGGAGATATTCACAAGGAGGAAATGTTTCTTCCTATTCTCCAGTTAACCTACAAACAGAACCACATTCTTTATAGTTTTTCACTTCCATTTGCCTACAAACCTATAGTTCCAACCATGTCAGGGACAGAGAGACCGTGGAAAACCCTTGTATTCCTGCTTCAGTGTCACCTACAGGGTGATGTAGAAATACGAATTCAGAAGTCACCAGTTGCTGGGTGGATGGGGTAGACTGAAAGAAATTCATCTCATCATGAGGTAGAGTCTTTCTCCACCCTCTGAATCTGGCATGGTCATGTGGCAAGTTGTGATCAATATTAGCAAACATGCCATGTCAACTCACTGAATTGTCAGAAATAATAAATGTTTGTTGTTTTAGTCAGTAAGTTTTGGGGTGGTTTGACATGCAGCAAAGGCTTTCGGGTACCATAGATCTGTGCCAGACACTGCTTATCACCTTGAGGGGTTCAGAGATGAGTACTTGTCACTACCCTTATGGATGTTGTAGTTGAAAGAGGAAGTCAAGTTAAAAATGTCATAAAATATATCATAAAAACAAATGTGTTATTTAATCATACTGCATCCTAGTACTAGGAAAGATATCACAGTAAAACAAGCTTAAATTCACCTTGGCATTATAGGAATCTATAGAAAGCTTTTCTTCCCAGGAACCTCAAAGTCAGTATAAGAAAAAGAGAATGTTTTCAAAGAATTTTGGAACTAAATTTCAGAGGTATAAGCAATCTTAGTCTAATTAGGGTAGTCATGGCAGTGCAGGAGCCTCACCCATCCAACAGCTTAGATTTCTGTATATGGGTGCCATTAGATGACTGCCTTCGGATGAAAGAAGAAATCTTCCTCCTTTTGCTTACACCCAAGTCCTTCCTGGGAAGCACCACACTCCACCCATGTGACCAGACCGTGGACCATGGTATTAACAAGAGAGAATGTTTCCTGATGGAAGGGATTGAGTGAAGGAGCCAGCTCCCCTATCATAGATCATAGAGTGCTGACAGATGGGCAGGTTCGGAAGCAGGGAGTAATGCCCTTAGACTGCTCCTCAAGGCAAATGCTTAGGAACAGGCAGAGATGGTCTCCCGGAACAAATTTTAGATACCTTTCAGCTGCTGGGAGGAATTGGACCCGAGTGTGTGCAAATGGAACAGCACATTGGGGTTGCTGTGGCTTTGGAAGATGCAGCCGTCGGATTGGGACTCCAGGATCCCGTGCCAGAGGCCCAGGTCACAGCCCTGGGCCCTTTGGGCTCCTGGAAGGCTTTACTTTTTCAGCCTGAGTATGCACAGTTCAATCCCCCGTTCTGACTTTGGGTAGTTCTTCAGAAGGCATTACCCCTCACCTGGGCAGACGTCTGGGGCCAGGTGACACTCCACTCTGACTCTGATTGGGGGCGGGGTTTGAGGAATCCACAAGCGTTGGGGATTTCGTGATAGGTGGTCTGAGCCAAACAGCATACCTGCCGCAAGAGGCACCCAGGTGTTTCTCATCCCGAGACGCCTCTGCCAGCCCCCGAGATCTCTGGAAATCCCGTGAGATCGGGATTCCGCTGCTGGGCCTCTGGCCTACTTCCGCCTTTCTCTGCGCCGCTTCGGAAAATGCGTTCCTCTCAGCCCGTCCTCTCCAAAAGAAAAAAAAAATTGTTCCCTGGTAATTCAGTACTTCATTCACTTATTTTTTCGTTTATCCTGTTCAGATTCCTTGTCCTGGACTGTGAATTTTTACGTGGTCTGGTTCTGGCTCTCCTCAGCAGCCTCCTCGCTTGTTCCTACCTCTGTCGGGCGTCACAGGGCCGGGACTTGCTGTGTCCTGTGCTGGAGGACTCTCAGCCCTGTCCTCTGCTTGGCTATCTCCCAGAGGCTGATGGACCGTGAAGCTAATGATGCATAAGAGCTAGGGCCCCACGCCTGCACAGGCTTCCTTCAAGGAATTGTGCCTAATTTTTTATTCGTATTTTTGTCTTTTTTTTTCCCAAAGACGTCTCCAAGAATTGGTGAGGAAAGTATCTGACACTATTTTTCCTGCTCCCCACTTGGTGTCTCAACCTACTACAGGTAAGAAGCTACAAGGCCAGCCGAGGGCAGGGTCAGGGGTAAACAGCGGAATTAGAGGCAGGAGTATGTGAAAGAGTTTCATTGGTCTTGCTGCGACTTCTTGTTGCAGCGGTTTGGCCGCTTATTCTATGCTATCATTCTACAACTGTTTATTGTTTTGCAATGTTTTCAAGTTTGAATTAAATCATTTGACAGCAATATAGTTTAAAAAACAAAACATATTTAATGGAAAAAAATGCATCATTTTTGTTAGTCAATTTTAATAATATATTAACTTAAAATGTTTGTGGACATTTACCGTCCATCGAGGGCACAATAGTGATCACATTGACAGTGTAAAAACCAGAGAACACATCTGCTTAAGAAACTTCACTGTTTTAAAACATATTAGTTATTTTAGGACTGTGACCAAAGGTAATGATTTAATACATGTAGCTACAAAGGTCAGTTTGCTTATCACTCAAGAAACATTACTTTTCATTTAGATTAAATAATTGTTCTTCATCAAATTTACATTTGCTCATTATGACTTCAGATTTTCTTGTGTATGTAGAGTGAATTGATGGCTATTAATGCATTAGCAAAAGGAGAATTGCTCAATTATGTCGGTTTTATGTCACTACCATCAGTTGCTTGAAATAGAAACCAGCTGATTCTAACGATTCCATTTTTTTTTAACATCTTTATTGGAGTATAATTGCTTTACAAAGTTGTTAGTTTCTGCTGTATAACAAAGTGAATCAGCTATACATATACATATATCCCCATATCCCCTCCCTCTTGCGTGTCCCTCTCACGCTCCCTATCCCACCCATCTACGTGGTCACAAAGCACCGAGCTGATGTACCTGTGCTTTGCAGCTGCTTCCCACTAGCTATCTATCTTACATTTGGTAGTGTATATATGTCCATGCCACTCTCTCACTTTGTCCCAGCTTACACTTCGCCCTCTCCATGTCCTCAAGTCCATTCTCAACATCTGCCTCTTTATTCCTGTCCTGCACCTAGGTTCTTCATAACAATTTTTTATTTTATTATTTTAGATTCCATATATATGTGTTAGCATATGGTATTTGTTTTTCTCTTTCTGACTTCACTCTGTATAACAGACTCTAGGTCCATCCACCTCACTACAAGTAACTCAATTTCATTTCTTTTTATGGCTCAGTAATATTCCATTGTATATATGTGCCACATCTTCTTTATCTATTCATCTGTCGACGGACACTTAGGTTGCTTCCATGTCCCGGCTATTGTAAATAGAGCTGCAGTGAATATTGTGGTACATAACGCTTTTTGAATTATGGTTTTCTCAGAGTGTATGCCCCGTAGTGGGATCACTGGGTCGTATGGTAGTTCTATTTTTAGTTTTTTCAGGAACGTCAATACTGTTCTCCATAGTGGCTGTATCAATATACATTCCCACCAACAGTGCAAGAGGGTTCCCTTTTCTCCACACCCTCTCCTGCATTTATTGTTCGAAGATATTTTGATGATGACCATTCTTACTAGTGTGAGGTGATACCTTATTGTACTTTGAATTTGCATTTCTCTAATGATTAGTGATGTTGAGCATTCCTTCATGTCTTTGTTGGCAATCTGTATATCTTTGGAGAAATGTCTATTTAGGTCTTCTGCCCATTTTTGGATTGGGTTGTTTGTTTTTTTTGATATTGAGCTGCATGAGCTGCTTGTAAATTTTAGAGATTAATGCTTTGTCAGCTGCTTCATTTGTAAATATCTTCTCCCATGCTGAGGATTGTCTTTTCATCTGGTTTATGGTTTCCTTTGTTGTGCAAAAGCTTTGAAGTTTTATTAGGTCCCATTTGTTTATTTTTGTTTTTATTTCCATTTCTCTAGGAGGTTGGTCAAAAAGGATCTTGCTGTGATTTATGTCATAGAGTGTTCTGCCTATGTTTTCCTCTAAGAGTTTTATACTGTCTGGCCTTACATTTAGGTCTTTAATACATTTTGATTTTATTTTTGTGTATGATGTTAGAGAGGGTTGTAATTTCCTTCTTTTACAGGTAGCTGTCCAGTTTTCCCAGCACCACTTATTGAAGAGGCTGTCTTTTCTCCATTGTATGTTCTTGCGTCCTTTGCTGTAAATTAGGTGTCCATATGTGCATGGGTTTATCTCTGGATGAGGATGACATTGGCTGTGGGTTTGTCATGTATGGCCTTTATTATGTTGAGGTAAGCTCCCTGTATGCCTACTTTCTGGAAGATTTTTATCATAAATGGGTGTTGAATTTTGTTGAAAGCTTTTTCTGCATCTATTGGAATGATCATATGGTTTTATTCTTCAGTTTGTTAATATGGTGTATCACATTGATTGATTTGCGTATATTGAAGAATCTTTGCATTCCTGGGATAAACCCCACTTGATCATGGTGTATGATCCTTTTAATGTACTGTTGAATTCTGTTTGCCAGTATTTTGTTGAGGATTTTTGCATCTATGTTCATCAGTGATATTGGCCTGTAGTTGTCTTTCTTTGTGACATCTTGTCTGCTTTTGGTATCAGGGTGATGGTGGCCTCGGAGAATGAGTTTGGGAGTGTTTCTCCCTCTGCTATATTTTGGAAGAGTTTGAGAAGGATAGGTGTTTGCTCTTCTCTAAATGTTTGATAGAATTCGCCTGTGAAGCCATCTGGTCCTGGGCTTCTGTTTGTTGGAAGATTTTTAATCAGAGTTTCAATTTCAGTGCTTGTGATTGGTCTGTTCATATTTTCTATTTCTTCCTGATTCAGTCTTGGCCGGTTGTGCATTTCTAAGAATTTGTCCATTTCTTCCAGGTTGTCCATTTTATTGGCATACAGTTGCTTATAGTAATCTCTCATGATCTTTTGTATTTCTACAGTGTCAGTTGTTACTTCTCCTTTTTCATTTCTAATTCTATTGATTTGAGTCTTCTCCCTTTTTTCCTTGATGAGTCTGGCTAATGGTTTATCAATTTTGTTTATCTTCTCAAAGAACCAGCTTTTAGTTTTATTGATCTTTGCTATTGTTTCCTTCATTTCTTTTTCATTTATTTCTGATCTGATCTTTATGATTTCTTTCCTTCTGCTACCTTTGGGTTTCTTTTATTCTTCTTTTTCTAATTACATTAGGTGTAAGTTTAGGTTGTGTATTTGAGATGTTTCTTATTTCTTGAGGTAGGGTTGTATTGCTATAAACTTCCCTCTTAAAACTGCTTTTGCTGCCTCTCATAGGTTTGGGTCATTGTATTTTCATTGTCATTTGTTTCTAGGTATTTTTTAATTTCCTCTTTGATTTCTTCAGTGATCTCTTTGTTATTAAGTAGTGTATTGTTTAGCCTCCATGTGTTTGTATTTTTTACAGATTTTTTCCTGTAATTGATATCTAGTCTCATAGCGTTGTGGTCGGAAAAGATACTTGATGTGATTTCAATATTCTTAAAGTTACCAAGGCTTGATTTGTGACCCAAGCTACGATTTATCCTGGAGAATGTTCCATGAGCACTTGAGATGAAAGTGTATTCTGTTGTTTTTGGATGGAATGTCCTATAAATATCTGTTAAGTCCATCTTGTTTAATGTATCATTTAAAGCTTGTGTTTTCTTATTTATTTTCATTTTGGATGAAATTTGTCCATTGGTGAAAGTGGGGTGGTAAAGTCCCCTGCTATGATTGTCTTACTGTCAATTTCCCCTTTTATGGCTGTTAGCATTTGCCTTATGTATTGAGGTGCTCCTGTGTTGGGTACATAAATATTTACAATTGTTATATCTTTTTCTTGGATTGATCCCTTGATCATTATGTAGTGTCCTTCTTTGTCTCTTGTAATAGTCTTTATTTTAAAGTCTATTTTGTCTGATATGAGAATTGCTACTCCAGATTTCTTTTGATTTCCATTTGCATGGAATATCTTTTTCCATCCCCTCACTTTCAGTCTGTATGTGTCCCTAGGTCTGAAGTGTGTCTTTTGTAGACAGCATATATACGGGTCTTGTTTTTGTATCCATTCAGCCAGTCTATGTCTTTTGGTTGGAGCATTTAGTCCATTTACATTTAAGGTAGTTATCGATATGTATGTTCCTATTACCATTTTCTTAACTGTTTTGGGTTCGTTATTGTAGGTCTTTTCCTTCTCTTGTGTTTCCTGCCTAGAGAAGTTCCTTTAGCATTTGTTGTAAAGCTGGTTTGGTGGTGCTGAATTCTCTTAGCTTTTGCTTGTCTGTAAAGGTTTTAATTTCTCCGTCATATCTGAATGGGATCCTTGCTAGGTAGGGTAATCTTGGTTGTAGGTTTTTCCCTTTCATCACTTTCAGTATGTCCTGCCACTCCCTTCTGGCTTGCAGAATTTCTGCTGAAAGAGCAGCTGTTAACCTTATGGGGATTCCTTTGTATGTTATTTGTTGTTTTTCCCTTGCTGCTTTTAATATTTTTTCTTTGTATTTAATTTTTGATAGTTTGATTAAAATTTTTAATGGCATGTTTTTGATAGTTTGATTAAAATTTTTAATGGCATGTTTCTCCTTGGATTTATTCTGTATGGAACTCTCTGTGCTTCCTGGACTTGATTAACTATTTCCTTTCCCATATTAGGGAAGTTTTCAACTATAATCTCTTCAAATATTTTCTCCCTTCCTCTCTTTTTCTCTTCTGCTTCTGGAACCCCTGTAATTCAAATGTTGTTGTGTTTCATGTTGTCCCAGAGGTCTCTGAGATGGTCCTCAATTCTTTTCATTCTTTTTTCTTTATTCTGCTCTGCAGTAGTTTTTTCCACTATTTTATCTTCTGGGTCACTTATCTGTTCTTCTGCCTCAGTTACTCTGCTATTGAGTCCTTGTAGAGAATTTTTAATTCTATTTATTTGTTGTTCATCATTGTTTGTTTGCTCTTTAGTTCTACTAGGTCCTTGTTAAACGTTTCTTGTATTTTCTCCATTCTGTTTCCAGGATTTTGGATCATCTTTACTATCATTAGTCTGAATTCTTTTTCAGGTAGACTGCCTATTTCCTCTTCATTTGTTTGGTCTGGTGGGTTTTTACCTTGCTCCTTCATGTGCCGTGTGTTTCTCTGTCTTCTCATTTTGCTTAACTTTCTGTGTTTGAGGTCTTCTTTTTGCAGGCTGCAAGTTCGTATTTCCTGTTGTTTTTGGTATCTGTCCCCATTGGTAAGGTTGGTTCAGTGGGTTGTGTAGGCTTCCTGGTGCAGAGGACTAGTGCCTGTGTTCTGGTGGATGAGGCTGGATCTTGTCTTTCTGATGGGCAGGACCGCGTCTGGTCATGTGTTTTGGCGTGTCTTTGACCTTATTATGATTTTAGTCAGTGTCTCTGCTACTGGGTGGGGTTGTGTTCCTGTCTTGCTAGTTGTTTGGCATAGGGTGTCCAGCGCTAGTTTGCTGGTCGTTGAGTGGAGCTGGGTCTTAGCATTGAGATGGGGATCTCTGGAAGACGTTTCGCTGCTTTATATTACGTGGAGCCGGGAGGTCTCTGGTGGACCAGTATCCTAAACTTGGCTCTCCCACCTGAGAGGCACAGGCCTGACACCTGGCCGGAGCACCAAGACGCTGTCAGCCACACGGGTCAGAAGAAAAGGGAGAAAAAAAGAAAGAAAGAATAAAAAATAAAGTAAAATAAAATAAAGTTATTAAAAAATAATTATTAAAAATAAAAAAGGTAAAAAAAAAATGGAGAGAACCCTAGGACAAATGGTAAAAACAAAGCTGTACAGACAAAGTCACACAAAGAAGCATACACATACACACTCACAAAAAGAGAAAAAGGAAAAAAATATATGTATCATTGCTCCCAAAGTACACCAGCTAGATTTGGGGACTACGCATTGTCCTTTCAGGTATTCCACAGATGCAGGGTACATCAAGTTGATTGTGGAGATTTATCTGCTCCTGAGGCTTCTGGGAGAGATTTCCCCTTCTCTTCTTTGTTAGCACAGGTCCTGGGGTTCAGCTTTGGATTTGGACCCGCCTCTGCATGTAGGTTGCCTGAGGGCATCTGTTCTTCACTCAGGACAGGGTTAAAGGAGTAGCTGATTACGGGGCTCTGGCTCACTCAGGCCGGGGCCAGGGAGGGGTACGGATGTGGGGCGAGCCTGCGGCGGCAGAAGCCAGCATGATGTTGCATCAGCCTGAGGCGTGCCTTGCGTTCTCCCGGGGAAGTTGTCCCTGGATCTCGGGATCCTGGCAGTGGCGGGCTGCACAGCCTCCTGGGAGGGGAGGTGTGGATAGTGACCTGTGCTTGCACACAGGATTGTTGGTGGCGGCAGCAGCAGCCTTAGCATTTCATGCCCGTCTCGGGGGTCTGTGCCGATAGCTGCGGCTCGCGCCTGTCTCTGGAGCTCGTTTAGGCGGTGTTCTAAATCCCGTCTCCTCGCGCACCCTGGAAAAATGGACTCTTGACTCTTAGGCCGTTCCAGACTTTTTCCTGGACTCCCTCTGGGCTAGCTGTGGCGCACTAGCCCCATTCAGGCTGTGTTCCTGCAGCCAACCCCAGTCCTCTCCCTGGGATCTGACCTCCGAAGCCCAAGCCTCAGCTGCTAGCCCCCACCCACCCTAGTGGGTGAGTAGACAAACCTCTCGGGCTGTTGAGTGCTGGTTGGCACCTATCTTCTGTGCAGGAATCTCTCTGTTTTGCCCTCTACACCCCTGTTGCTGCACTCTCCTCCATGGCTCCAAAGGTTCCCCCCTGCCCCCCCACCCAGCTCCACCAGTGAAGGGGCTTCCTAGTGTGTGGAAACTTTTCCTCCTTCACAGGTCCCTCCCAGACGTGCAGGTCCTGCCCCTATTCTTTTGTCTTTGTTTTTTCTTTTGCCCTACCCAGGTACGTGGGGAGTTTCTTGCCTTTTGGGAAGTCTGAGGTCTTCTCCCATTCAGTAAGTGTTCTGTAGGAGTTGTTCCACTTGTAGATGTATTTCTGATGTATTTGTGGAGAGGAAGGTGATCTCCACGTCTTACTCTTCTGCCATCTTGAAGGTCTCTCCAATGATTCCATTTTTAAAAATCCAATTCACAGAAAAAACTAAAGTTTTCAGAAGTTAATTCTGTCAAAAGTGACATTATTGAAAGGGTTATGAATTTATTCAGTAGTTAAAATGAAGTTAAAAGAGTTTCTTTTGTGTTGGTAATATGAATACAGATTTTGGTAACTCAGAACATCATAGTAAAAAAACAGTGTTCTTAATAAATTAAAGCATTTATGGAGCAGAAATGAACTTGAAATTGTTAAGGTACATTATGCATCCAAATAAGCTGAAATACACTACCAGTCTACAAAGAAGCAAAAATTTAGAATATGCAGGTCACATTATATGAAGTATTTGGACTTCAGATTGTTGTAGGAAGACATGTTGTATAAAAATAAATACTTCAGGGCTTCCCTGGTGGAACAGTGGTTAAGAATCCACCTGCCAATGCAGGGTACATAAGTTCGATCCCTGGTCCGGGAAGATCCCACATGCTGCAGAGCAACTAAGCCCGTGTGCCACAACTACTGAGCCTGTACTCTAGAGCCCGCGAGCCACAACTACTGAAGCCCGTGTGCCACAACTACTGAGCCTGTACTCTAGAGCCCGCGAGCCACAACTACTGAAGCCCATGCACCTAGAGCCCGTGCTCTGCAACGAGAGAAGCCACTGCAATGAGAAGCCCATGCACCACAATGAAGAGTAGCTCCTGCTTGCCACAACTAGAGGTAACCCGCACACAGCAACGAAGACCCAGTGCAGCCAAAAAAAAATAATAATAAAATAAATAAATAAATACGTCAGCATGACTTTGTTTCTCTCTGCTACCCATCATCAGGTAGATTTTAGAAACGCTGAGCCTTTGGAGAATGTTTCAATCTAAATGCTCTACAATAGTGTAGACCATTACTACAAAACAAATTGTGGTTCGATTTTTAAAAATCGGTTAAATATCTTTAATAAAAGTACTCAACAGATGGCATACCAAAAAATTTAAGCTTTATCAAATTAAATTTTTGAAGACAGCTTTCAAACAGAGACATTGAAATTTATCCCTGCAACAGCAAGAGAGGAACTAAAGAAATTAGATGATGATAATTCACATGAAGTATGGGATGGACTTTGAAATTCTATAACTGTGTTTTGGAATATCTTTTGACAAGAATATTTGATTGAACTTCTGTTTGTAGCTGTATAAATTGATATTCTGTTCTGGAATCATAGAAAGCCTATGATTCTTTAGCATCTAAATTTGTTAACACAAAAAAAATATTTTAGGGGAATTTTTTCTTAACCATAATTTTATAGAACTAATTTATATGGCAACAGAATATTTCAGAGATTATGTAAAATTATTTTCACTCCTAAAACTGTCCTGATGTAGATGAGAAATTATGTGGTCACCCCATATATAAGGTACTAGAACAACGGTCCCCAGCCTTTTTGGCACCAGGGACCAGTTTCGTGGAAGACAGTTTTTCCACGTACTGGGGAGGGGGGATGGTTTGGGGATGATTCAAGCGCATTGCATTTATTGTGCACTTTATTTCTGTTATTATTACATTGCAATATATACTGAAATAATTATACAACTCACTATAATGCAGAATCGGTGGGAGCCTTGAGCTTGTTTTCCTGCAACTAGATGGTCCCATCTGGGGGTGATGGGAGACAGTGACACCTGAAGTGTGTTGCTTATGTCCAGTCTACTCCGTAATCTCGTTTCGGTTGCTGTCACTGCAGAAAACCCTGCTTCACAAAGATTGGATGTTGGAAATGGAAGCAGGCTTTTCAGTGCTTTTGTGGCCATCTCAGGATATTCCACCTTGATTTTAATCCAGAACGTATGGAGATTTGAAGTTGTCTCAAACATACTTTTAAGGGCACCATCATTTGCGATCTCAAGCAGTTGATCCTCTTCTAGCGTGGACAAAATCGATTCACCTGGCTTATTCATAAATGGGTCACGGATCCATTCCTTCCCAGTTAGGGGGTCTTTCGTGGTTGGGAAGTAATGCTCAAACTCTTTTGAAAGCTGAGATAGGTGATCATGCACCAGCTGGGAGAAAGAAGGCCCTGGCTCAGTCTCTTTCAAAATCTCTGCTAATGTTTGAAACATGTCAAAAATCCCAGTGTTCACTCGTTGCCCCCATAATTCCAGTTTGGCTTTGAATGCAGCCACTTTATCTGCTGACTTGAACACAGTTGTCATTCTCCCCTGAAGTGACAGCTTGAGTTCATTGAGCAGATTGAATATGTCACACAAGTAAGCAAGTTTTGCGACCCATCTATGTCACTGAAGTGTGCTGCCAGTGGTGACTGGTTTTCTAAAAGAAATCTCTGGAGTGGCTCTCGTAACTCAAAAACTCTGGTCAGTGATCTACCTTTAGAAAGCCATCTCACTTCTGTGTATAAGAGAAGACGTGTGCATCCGTCTCCTCACAGAGCTGCGTGAACAGACGTGGGTTAAGGGCATGTACTTTAACGTGGTTGATAATTTTAATCACATCCTGCAAATCATTGTTAAGTTTACATGACAGTTTTTGGCTAGCCAGCATTTCTCAATGGATGACACAGTGTGTAGACCCACATTCAGAAGCGACCTCTTTGACCTGAGTAGTGAATCCAGAAAGCCATACAGTCATGGCAGCCTCTCTGTCCATGCATATACTGACACAAAATGACCAGTTCAGTTTTCCTGATATGTAATCATTCAGAGACCTGAATAGTTCTACAGCTGTGGTGTTGATTGGCAACAAGAATGCACATAACATATCCTCATGCACATCCTCCTGAAAAATATATCACACAAAAACAAGCATTGTTGCCTTGTTGTCAACATCGGTAGACTCGTCAACCTGGATTGTGTACCACGGTGACTCATTAATCCTCTCTAACAATTGTGCCTCAGTATCCGCTGCTGTTTCATCAACTCATCTAGTTATGGTACTAGCCAAAAGAGTAACACCTTTTGAACTGCAGCCTCTCCTAAAAGTTCACGACAAATGTCCTTAGCAGCAGGCAGGATCAACTCTTCACTGATAGTAAAGGGCTTGTTAGCTTTGGCAATGCAGTTAGCCACTAAGAATGATGGTCTCAATGCAGACACAGTTGATGAAGTGGTGGCCTTGCTTCTGTTCTTTGTGTTCACGTTTTTTTCTTTTAAAAACTCCAAAGGTTTGTCTTTTAATGCAGGGTGCTTGGTCTCCATGTGGTGAAGCAGTTTTGAAGGTTTCATGGCTTTGTTGGATAGCCAGTTGCCACATATTATACAAAGTAGGCTTGGAGAATGTGAATCACATGTTGCAATGAACCCGTAATTTAAGTAGGCCTCTTGGTATTTTCTTTTAAATGCAGCTTTCATTTGGTGGCAGCCTTAGAGTCTTCTGCTATCTCATCATTGGGTCTTTCCCCCTTTTTCAAAGAAGCTCTCCAGCGACATTTGTTTTTTACTCATTTTGGCTAGGGTTAGCTTGTGGGCTTACCAAAACTGTGACTGAGACAAGTGTGCGGTGCAGAAAAGAGGCGAGGACGGAAGTGGTAGCTAAAATAATAGGTGGGCCATGCAAAGACTAAAATAAGTGTCAGATTCTGACTTAAAGCCTGCCACCAGATGCAGCTGTACAATTGAAGTACATCAATTTACTTGCCACTGTAAAGCCTACCACCAGATGCAGCTTAATTGTCACTTGCCATTCACTGATAGGGTTTTGATATGAATTTGCAAGCAATTGATTTATTATGGTCTCTGTGCAGTCAGACCTCTCTGCTAATGATAATCTGTATTTGCAGCCGCTCCCCAGTGCTGGCATCACCGCCTCAGCTCCATCTCAGATCATTAGGCATTAGATTCTCATAAGGAGCACACAACCTAGATCCCGCATGTGCATAGTTCACAGTAGGGTTCACACTTCTGTGAGAATGTAATACATTGCTGATCTGACAGGAGGTGGAGCTCAGGCAGTAATGTGAGTGATGGGGAGTGGCTGTAAATACAGATGAAGCTTCGCTTGCTCACCCACTGCTCATCTGCTGTGCAGCCCAGTTCCTCACCTCCTGCTGTGCAGCCTGGGTTGGGGACCCTTGTACTAGAAGGTTGCCTAGATGCTCCCCCTAGAGTGATATGAGTGTGTCCTGCAGGCACTGGCTTAGACCCTGGGATTAGAAAAGTGAATAAAAACTTTCTCTTCCAGTAGCTCACAGTCTAGTGGAACAAAAAAAATTCATAACTTAGTGTTATTGGTTCTGTGCTGGAGTCATACACAAAGCTGGTGAGAGGGAATGGGGAATAATGACTGGAGTGGGTATTACAAGTTATTTTGGCAATTTGATTCTAGAGTGGGTGTAGGGCTGCTAGAAAGTTGACCACGCAGCAGTGTATTTCTGAAAGAAGTGGCTCTGAGATTTCAACGAAAATTGCACCTGAGAGTTAAACAGGCAAGGAAAACTTTATTTAAGACTATTGCAAGAGGGGAGAGAGATTGAACTCAACTTCTGCTGGAAAAAAAAAAAAAACCAAGGTGGGAGTGTTTTTAAGCACTGAGGTAAACTGGTGGAAAAGTACTAGAGGATTTTGGAGGTGGGGAAGTTGATCAATGTGATTAGACCACTTGTGTTTGCTACCTGGCTCTTGTGGAAGTTTGGCTCCTAACCTCCCATAAGACTGGGAGATAGGGGCTGGGGCTCTGTTTTTCTCGATGATTACATTTCAGTGGGAAGATTGGCTCCCTGGGCCTTTAGAAAGGCCTTCCTAGGTTGTAAAACAAGAGACTGGGAGAAGATTTCCATCTCAAAGGAACAGATAAAGAATTTACAATTCCAAGTTGTCTAAAGGAAATGCTCTAGGAAAAGGGAGTTCAGAGTCTTATAGGCAGGAAGAAACTTGTCTAAAGTTTAGTCTAACTGAGAGGAATGTTAAGGCTGTCTTGTTCAGTGGATCTGTGAGCATCACTATATAACTGACTGCATCTTAAAGAAACATAAGGAAAACTCACTCATCTGGATTCTCTCCTCATTGCTTTTCTTAGCTGGGGCAGTTTATTCTTGTCTGCCAAGATAAAATCCTGTTTGGCCATTTAAAGCCTGGTCATAGGACTTTAAGATACCGTATAAATAAATACTTTTCGTGCTGTTATGGTCAGTTTGGGTATAGGTTCTTCTCCTTGGACAGATGGCGTCCAGGGTTCCCCTATTAGGAAAGATCTTACTTTTTCACACATTAAAGCCAATGGAAGTGCACTTTTCTACAAATATGACAATAACAGGATCTAAATCTACTTTATAACAGACAGCTGCATGTAGTAGCTCCATACTAAATTTAATCTACCCACTAAATCTTAGCTGTGTTCCTGAGGAAAGATGAGTAAAACCATTGCCTTACCTTGTTCCCAAAGATGGGATGTCCAGTAAAGATGCCAGAAATACTTTAGTCTTATTTTTATCTTTGACATTTGAAGGCAAACCACATTTACTGATGTTTTAACATCTTTACTAATTGCCTTCAATGTGTTAAAAATGTAACCATTTAACAATTATCTTTCCTTTAGAAGATATTTCTGCTAATTTACTGAATACGGAGTAACATATACAAGAATAAAATGAGGTGCTGTAGTATTCCAGTCACACGCCTTCCTTTTCTTGTTGTGTGAGTTTGCTCAAGTTCCTTAACTTTTATGAAGTTTCTCCCTGATAAAATTGAAATAACGGCACTTCCCCCTTAGGGTTGTTATGATTGGGGATTATGTATGTTAAATTCTTGAAACATGGTAAGTGTCTAATAATATGTCATTATTGATATGAAATCTTCATGTACAGTGTGGTTATCAGAAGGAGATGCTCTTGTTTCACAATTGTAAGGCAATTTTGAATATACCCAAAGGTTTTCTGAGCTCAGATGTTGTCAATGAATTTTCTGTATTCTTTCTCAGTTTCTTAGAAGAAAAAATAATATTTCGAAGGTGCTAGTACCAAACCATGACACTGAGCTATTCATTTAAGAGTGGTAGGATCAGATCTCTGGCCTCTGAACTCCAAAGCCAGAACTTTTCAAGAGCATCCAGGGATGATGTCTGTTCCGTGATGCAGGATCAAGTAGCACTAATCCTTGGCTAAATTTTTGGTAGGCAATGTCAAACCTTGAATAGGTGTGATGTGATGAAACCAAAAAGGATATTGGGATAACTCCAGAAGATTTAGTCATTCATTCATTTATGCATGTGTGGTGTGCATTTATTTTAATGTATGGAGTGCTTACTATCTAATACTATCAAACCAGCACTGTGAAAGTTGTTAGGAATAAACAGAAATAATAATAAGCTGATTCTTATTAAGTCCTCCTGGTACCAAGATATGGTTTAAGTGCTTGTGGGTTTTTTAAATCCATTTACTCCTCAGTACTTCTCACGAAGTAAATATTATTGCTATCCCCATATTTAGATAACAACATTGAGAAAGAAGTTAAATAACTCACCGTAGGAAAGTCAGGTAGTTTGGCTCCAAAACCCATGCTTTTGACCACTCCACTCTGCTGCTTCTCAAGTAAGCAAAGTGGACATGGATTTGGCCTTCACTAGTGATGGAGAAAGAAATTAATCAAATAATCACAGTAAGTACGTGATTATAAAATATTATAATGGGGTAAATCCAGGAGTAGGAACTGTAGGCACCTGCAGAGTATGAAAAATTGAATGAAGGCCAGCGTGACTGGAACACAGAGAACTAGGGGAACTCATTTGGGAAAACGTTCCTACATTTCCTGTTCCTGCAATAAGCCAGGTCTCTCTTGAGGCTGTTGCCATATGTAGTCATTTCATCTCACGAGCCACTAGGGGCACTATGAAAAAAACCCACCAAAAGGCATGTATTAATTGTCTCTAATTGGGTATATGGTCTAATTAGCAAGCTGTGCAAGTTCAAGAACTTGACAGTGCTACCAGGAAGATTTGCTAATGTCTTGTCTCCGTTTCTAGTATCTAAATCTTGGGTTCATCATGCAGCTGTTCACATCAGCTTGTTGTCTTTGTGTCACTGGTCAAGTCATGAGAGAGAACATGGGGCACAGCTGAGTACCTGGCCCCAGGTGCATCAGTAACTGCTCCAAATCCAAGTAAGATGAAATCCGTGTTTAGAATAACCAACCAGATACTCCCGGTAGCAACTTTAAGTAGTAAACATTGTATGGAACCTTGGCACGGTTCAAATTAAAGTGTCCTATCTTTTTTTTTGTTAAAGGGGAAGACTTTTTTTTCCATTGTATTTTTGGAAATTTCTGATCATTATGTTTACCTATCCAAATTGTCTATATAAAGTCAAACAAATCAGTCTTGTACTACAGCTATTATTAGTAGCATACTAAATGTAGATATATAGGGGTTTTAATATCTAATTGCTTTCTAAAACTACTTTAAAAATGAATATGCTTTTAACAGAAATATTCTGTTGTTGATAATACTTGATGTTGTATTAAATTGAAAATAATGGACATTCTTGTTTTTAAAAGGGGCTATATAAGTCTATTGAAGATTTGAACTTCATTTCTGAAATGTGTGCTTACTAATTCAATTTTGAATTGAAGTAATTTATCACTGTTATAAATTAAGTGACTTTCCCTTTCCTCTCTCACAATGAAGTTGTTAATCTAATGGTGCTGCAGTGTAATGGTCTCTATAGAAAGAACACTCTAGGCAGTTTTATTCTGATATGCTCCTAGAGCCCAGGAAATTTGATTAATTTACAGTATTCATTTAAGTGACCTGTAAAATTATGAGAAAAAAAGCACTCTAATTTGCCACTGTGATTGGCTTATTATTATTCTGTCCAGAAGATCATTTGAACATTCTTGATAATATTTTTAAATGAAGAGATCTTTATAGACTCTTACCATGACTTGGTGTTCCTTATGATATGTCTGTGATCATTATAAGTATTATTAATGACAATGTAGTGACCATTTTTGAGGAATTGCTATATGACAGGTACTATATTTTGTAGTTGATATAGAGTAGTATTTAAGTACATTGGCTTTAAATTCACACAAACCGTTTTTCATTACAACTTTAAGAAGTACATCTTTGCAGTACATAGTTTTGAGAATGTAGCTTATTTGTGTTTCAGGGAAATCCTCTGTAACCTCTGGGAACTCAGTTTCTCTATATGAAAAATGGAGATGATAACATCTACTACATAGGGTTGTTACTATGATAGAGAATTTATGCATAGCACTAAGCAGAGTTTTTAGGAAATGAAATTAGTGAAAAACAGACCAAGTTTCCTTTTTTTTTTTTTTAAAGGTGAAATTGAGTTCAAAAGCCATTTACTTGTGAAAGAGACAAAAGTGGTGTTTTGGTTTGAATTGTTCAAATAATGACAGTAATCTTCCATTTCAGTTCTTTTACATAGCATGGCATTTGGCAAGTAGGCAATTTTAAAGTGTTAAATTACTTGCTGGAATTCATTTGTGTCTAATGATATGCTGAAAACTCATCCAGCTCAGTAGTTGTAAGTTGCTTAACTATATACCCTCTGTCTGGAGTAATTATTATATATTTTGGGCAAAAATTTATATAGCCACTCTATATATAGGCATTGTTAAAATATTGAAGTAATTATTAATAAGCTTCTACATGCTGAAGCTGAATACTGTAAGCAAAGAAGATATAATAAAATAATTGATATTACCATACTTTTTTAGTATAACTGTACTAACATCATTTTATTGAGACTCAAAATTACTGAGAAGCACATAGATAACGTTACCCCTTTTATTAGATGAAGACTCTGAGGTTCGGAAAAATAAGTGGTCTGGGTTACCTAAGAACTCAGTGGAGCTCCACGTCCAAAGCTCTTACTATATTTTTTACCCCACTGTCTGTTTCTTCATTCTTGGAAGACAACTACGGCAAGAAAGTGACAGAAAGAAATAAAGAAAACAGGAAATGGACAGTATTTTGTATAAAAGTGTAATCAATAAAACTATGAGCCACACTACCTTCACCGTGTATACAGAACAGATATAGGTCCTTTGGTTCTATTCATAGGCTCTTAGTGAGGGCAGTAACTTTCCTCTTCCCTTCTCATCTCATAATTTGCTCAAAAATTGTGGATGGCTGAACTAGAGATCAGAGGCCATCAGTACAAAATCCTAACCATGAGAAAATGTGTTATGGCATATGACACAAATTATATGTTTTGCCCTTTTGGTTTCCATTTGACTTTATAATTTTTGACTTCCATGTTGACTTCAGACTTTTATACATTGAAATACCAACTATACAAGCAAAACTAGGGTTGTCAAATAAAAACTAGGATTTAGCAAATAGGAGCAGTTACACCAATCAGTCACAATTTTTTCTTTTCATTCTTCTGTTGGACTATTTTGGTTTTGGTCTTTAATGATGTATAAATAGAACTTGTGTGAAAAGAAAATTTCCTCATTTTAAAAACAAATTTTAATGAGCATTGAAATATTTTCACCTGTCATAATAGACCAATAAGAGGCAGTCATTTGTTTTCTGGAATTTTATTTGAACTAAGCATAGAAGGACTAAGAACATTTAGGCACACTTTTTAAATCATTAGGATTTAGGGATGTACTAGAACTTTGGCCTTTATACATCTTAATTAGCATAATTCAGGAAAATTAAATCTGTGACTCTAAGTACAAAATGTAAGGAATTCAGTAGACCTGTATACTCCAGCTGTGTTAACTATACTAGACACCTTGCTATCTGTATGCATAAAAGACAGTGGAAATAGATGATATCATTGTATTGTGATTACCTTTGATACTTACCCGAGGAAGGACTCTCAATTAAAGGTAATTATGTAAAAACTGAGGAGAGTTAACCAAACCTTTAAAGTAAGATGGAATACTTGAGGAAATTTAGAAAGAAGAGAGCAAACTAATTTCCAGAGATAGCTTGTTTTGGTATGGTTTCTGTTGTTGATAGCCTAAAAAACTACATTTGAGTGTTGTGGAGTTTTTCGTAAGCTGACACATGCATAACACTTTCACTTCTCTCATATATGTTGGTAGTATGCTTAATTGTATCTTGGTTTAAGAGTACATAAAAAAGATGGAGTGCAGCAATTGGGGGAAACAATACAATGTCAAATAGTTCAGTTCATTAAAGAAAACGATCTGATCTGTGAAGTGGGAAAATAGCAAAATGATTATTTGTTGTTCACAGTTGATCACCTGACTGTGTTTAATTCATTTAAATCAGGCTAAAGAGGAAGCAAGTGAGATAGAAGCTGAGGGGACTATAAAAAAATTTTTGTCTCAAGAGTTAAGTAAATGTAGTAACGTTAGATAGTATCTGGAAAGGGAATTAAATGGACACTTCTACATAGCCTAAGTGAGCCTAAAGAAAACTTTACATTTTATAAAAATAAAGTGTGTTGTAAGATTTATAATTTACAACATACAGGAAGGTAAAAAGAAGAGAAATATGTATCATTGATGATAACAGCTCGTGAAGAAAACTTCAGTAACTGTTTTGATGTGTTTCTATGCGTAGATTGTGGTTTACATAGTTTTGATAAAGCTTTACATGTAAATTTTGTTGTGCTAAATTTTCTTGGTTTATCATTAGAACACCATAAGATTTTCACATTACTCTGTTTAATAAGCATCTTTAATTCCCACACAGTATTTCTTTGAGGATATCCACAAGGATAATTTGATCATTCCCTTATTATTCAGATTTTTTTTCTTTCCACAAAGATAACTAATGATATGTAGGTATAGCAGGTGAATTCACTATGGTAAATACTGCAAATTTTCTTGATACCCTTGTTCTTGACACCATTGTAAGATGTGTACTATAATCACTAGTGAGTGAAAGTACTTATAGTGATGTACCATTTAATATTATGACTTTTTATTCTTGTTCATTTGTACAATAATTAATGATTAATTTCATGATTAGATCACCAGGGACATCTTCTGTCCTTATATATTTCTTATCTTGTTAATTTGATTATTCATCAGTAGTCTGTTCTGTGTTTTTTTCTATGGAGGAACACTCTTTACTTGCACCTTTATACTTCCCAGTCACTTGTATTCTGAGACTTTTCCCTCGGAAACCTGAATTTATCTAATTTGACTAATCTTGACTTCCAAACTCTTTTCCAGTTGCCCGTAGATGATAACAATATTTGGAGTTTATTGAGCTTTCAGTTCTGCCAGAGGCCTAGAAAGTCCATCCAGATAAATTCTTCTTAATTAGCATGAACTAGAACTTCCATACATTCTGATGTATGTAGTCAGATCTTCCTATTTTCTTTCATCAAGACAGAAAAAAAAAAAAAAGAAACTATCTGTTTTGATCTTCATCTCACTTTAGCTTGGTGTTGTTTCATTCAACCCTCTTCGGAAAACATCCACCTACAATTACTAGTAGAAATAATACTCCTACATAAATTTCATTTTAAAATTTTAATTTTTCAATAGCCATGTTTGCAAACTTTAGTTTGGCCCCGTTATATATGTATATTCACTCATACACACATTAGGAGACAAGGAGAAAAGAAGCATCTCTTTGCTTGTGAAGAGTCTCTGAAAAGTCATGTGTTCTTTCAAGAACAATGTTTATGGTGCTTTTGAAATAAACATTCTGGTGACATAGAAGGATCTTCAACAAATAGCAGCAAACAGCTCAAATTTTGGCAAATAAAGCAGGGGTCAAAGTCTAATTGCATCTAAATTTAAGTTGTGTCAGTGGCACCAGTGACATTACTTTGGCCTGTTCTGAAAGGCAGTGGGTGTCTGTTGCTGAGATAGTTAGTTTTAATATGTTCAGATGTGTTTTCATAACCAGTTGGTACAGAGGTGGCAAAGGGATACAGTCTCTTGAGGCAGAACAAATGGACAAACATGTTTTTTTAGTCCCTTCCACTGGCAGATAGTTTGATATCCCCAAGGAAATGTTTCTTGACAATAATTGTATGAAAAATACCAACATTTGATTTCCAAATGTTTGACAAAATGGAAATTCTTCTGTCTGCCAGGAAAATTGAACCAGTGGATGCTTTAACCTCCATATTTAACAGTTTTAAGAAAAGGCTATAAAGGAGATAGTACGTGAGTTGTGTTCCACATAGTCTGTAAAGTTAATCTAACTAACAGACACTTTGGATTTGTCAAGACCTATTTGGTTTGGTTTTGTTTTGGAGCTTTGGGGTTTTTCTTGGTTTGTTTTATTTTTTATCTTTCCTCCCTTTCACTAACTCATTGAGTCTTCTTTGTTCTTTTCTCTTTATTCTAGTTGTTTGGAAATTATACATTCAAAAAAATCTTCCAGTGGTTACTAGAGACAAAATCTAAATATATTAATTTTGGTATCAAGCTAGCCTAAAATTCTGAAATTTCCAAACAGTTCAGTTAAATAAATTTAACACATGGAACTAAAATTACTGTCACCAATTCTTGGAGTATTCTTTTTCCAAGTGGAAGTTAATAAGAAGAGTGGCAGGAATAAAAGTAACCACAACAATTTGCAGATCTATTTAATTTTTCTAGCATTTAAAGTTTATTTTAACAGGAAAGGCAAAAATAATAGTCCAAAAATAAGTACCACCCAACCAATAAAGCACATTTAAAAAAATCGCAGTGACCTCCAGTCTTCCGTTACTTGATTTTATTAATCTTTGCCCCTTTTCCTTTCTTTTTTTCTATTATACTTGATAATAACAAATAAATAAGGTAGGCAAATTGAATGTAACTCAAGATAAAGCTTTTTCCATAAACCAGAAATCACATGACATTTTGCAAAGCTCCTTCATATGCTCTATATAATTTAACATCTGACTGGGAAGTTCTAATTTTTACTTTGTAAGTCTGATAAAGTCTTGGGATCAATAGAAAGCTATTGTTTGCAATTCTGCTGTGTCAGAAATTAGCAATGAATTGGATATTCATTTATTCAACCAATTCATAATTATTTAGTTCATTTCTTATTAGAAGTATTGTCTGAGTAAACATAAATCCAGGTTCTGATTTTCCCAGCATACTTGATAAGACTTTAAGTTTTGGAAGTGGGCTATTCAGAGCTCGTCACCAGGGTGATCTCACAGTTCTGCTTTTTCTCCTGTCAATGTGCCATAAAATCTAGCCATGGCCCTCCTTTGTTTTTAATACCATATTGGGTGATGGTTCTTTGTGGTAAAGAGAGACCATTAAAAAAGTTGAACATTTCAAGATGCCATTATTAATTCCACATGATGAATATTTACTGCATTTGCTATTTAGATGTCTCAGAGGGTTTTCAAATTCATTTGATGTAACATGGGAAGACTAGCAAACAACATCATTAGGCTTGGAAAAAACACTGATTAAAATAAATGAAATCAAACACAAGCCAAAAAAAGGGACAAGAAGGGTAACGCTTTCTCACAAACTTGTTTAGGGAATTTCTACAAAAACATTGACCATTAGTCAGCATAGCAGTGTTTTTCAATTTTTTTTGGATCCTTATATATTTACCCAATAAAAATCATGCTTTTATTTGTTTTAAAAAATTGGTACATGATGACAGGCTTGTACTTCTAGCAGGAACAGTATTTTCCTGGTGTCCATATTCATTCATTTCTTGTAACAGACATTTACAATTATCAGGGAAGTACAGGGTGAATGAATGTGACTTAAAAAGTTATAAGTTCTGTAGAAATATACTTGGACATTTTGAAAATATGGATTAATTGGTAGGACCGCCAAAAAGATAAAAATGTCGAGTCAGTGCCAAAAACGTAAATAAAATTGTATCCAGCTGCTTACAATTCATTACAAATATTAGAAATGTTAACCTTTATTTTCAGTCATTCTACAAACATTCCCTGAATATGTAGAAAGATCCTGACACTGCATGCATTAGGCCTAGAGAAATGAATAAGTCATGGCTTCTATTCTTTAAGAGTTCAGCATAAGTGTAGGGCAATATCTATGTAACTTAGTTTTAGTCTAAGTTGGAAACTTGATACCATAATTTATAGGCCCTTTCATTTGCATAGCTTCAATTTTACTTCCTATAGAGCATCACAAGTTAAACTAATTTCATCAAATGTTCTTCCGCCAAATAAGTATATGATGGCCTTCTCCCAAACCCACCACCAGTGGCTCATTTCCTTTAAATGTATGGCAGAAATTACTCGGATTGTATTTAATGATTATCTGATCAAGATGGCACATTGAAAATATGATATTACCATTTCTCCCTATCTCTAAATTCCTTTTGAAATAACAAAAAGCTACTAAAAAAGAACGGGTGGTGGAAATCCATGACCCAAAAAAAAAAAAAGAAAAGAAAACAGGAACAGTTGCCCTTTGAAGGACTTTTGGAAAATAGTAAAAAGATGGTTTGGAATTGATAGGGAAATTGAAAATTGAAAAATGAAATGATCTTTTTCCCAGGTAATATTTTGCTCTAAAATCGACTTTGATGGTAAAATAGCCTTTCTAGTCTACTTTGATTACTGTTAACTTAACATTACATATCTTTTTCCATCCATTTTCTTTTAACTTCTTTTTTTTTTTTTACTATATATAAACCACAACCTCTATATATTTTACTTTTAATTTTTTAAAACATTTTTATACAAGTTTTAAAGGTTACTGTCAATTTTAATATTACAAATTATTGGCTCTACTCCCTCTGCTGTACAATACATCCTTGAGACTATCTTACACCCAATAGTTTGTACCTCCCATTCCCCCACTCCTGTATTGCTACTCCAACCTCCACTGATAACTAGTTCTCTAGATCTGTGATTCTGCTTCTTTTTTTGTTATTTTATATCTCTATATATTTTTATTCATTGATTTATTTTTTAATAAATTTATTTATTTTTTATATTTTATTTTGGACTGCATTGGATCTTCGTTGCTGCATGCGGGCCCTTCTCGGTTGCGACCAGCGGGGGCTACTCTTCGTTATGGTGTGTGGGCTTCTCATTATGGTGGCTTCTCTTGTTGTGAAGCATGAGCTCCAGGCATGTGGGCTTCAGTAGTTGTGGCATATGGGCTCAGCAGTTGTGGCTCACGGTCTTTAGAGCATAGGCTCAGTACTTGTGGCTCATGGGCTTACTTGCTCCGTGGCATGTGGGATCCTCCCGGACAAGGGATTGAACTGTGTCCCCTGCATTGGCAGGTGGACTCTTAACCACTGTGCCACCAGGGCTTTTAACTTCTTTGTAGTTTTATATTTAAAGAGTATTTCTTGGGCAGCATATAGTTGAGTGTCACCTTTCTATCCAAACTGACAGCGCTTGCTTTGTAATTGGAGTGATTAGACAATTCCCATTTAATGTGATTATTGATGTTTTGGTTTAAATCTATCATCATGCTATAAATTTCCTATTTTCCTTCTGTTCTTATTTCTTTTTGTTCTTCTCTGCCTTCTTTTAAATTAATTGAGTATTTTTATTATTCCATTTTAATCTTTTTTGTTATCTTACTAGCTATAACTTTTTGGGATTATGCTAGTGGTTCTTTTGGCATTATATGATACACCTAGTTAATTTATCACAATCAGCCTTCCTGTGGTATTATGCCACTTCACATATAACATAAGGACCTTATAACTAGATATATTCATTTCTCTTTGCCTGACTTTTGCACTGTTATTGCCATATATTTTATTTCTTCATGAATTGTAAACCTCACAGTGCATTCTTATTCCTTTTGCCTTAAATTCTCAATTATCTTTCAAAAATATTTAAATAATAAGAAAAATAAATTTTGCTTATATCCTTGGAGTTACCATTTCCAGTGTTCATTCTTACTCTGTGTAGATTGATATTTCCATCTGATATCATTTTCCGTTTGCACAAAGGGCATCTTTAAACATTTCGTGAAGTTTTGGAAGTGGGTCTTCTGGTAATATTTCTTTTGGATTTTGTATGATAAAAAGTCTTAGTTTTCCTTAGTTTTAAAAAATATTTGCTGTGGAGGAGTCAAGATGGTGGAATAGGAGGATGTGGAATTCGTCGCTCCTCACAAGTATATCAAGTACATCTATGAATGGAACAGTTCTCATAGAACGCCTACTGAACATTAGCGGAAGACTTCAGACATCCAAAATGACAAGAAAAATCCCCTTACAACTGGGTAGGTTGAAAGAAAGAAGAAGAAAAGAAAAAAGGAATCAAAAAAGAAACCCTGGTGGTAAGCTGGTGAAGGGAGGTCCCCACACTCAGAAAAACCCCCTCATGGTGGGGAAATCAGCTGGGACAGAAAAGGACCTTCGAGGGATCAAAGGAGAATGCAGAAGACAGTCTGTGGAAGGCAAGACAAAGTAAGAACTGCACACATAGTATACACGGCAGCTCTGTGCATTCCAGACTGAGTTGTGAGTCACCTGTTGTGGGGGTGGGGGGAAGCTGGGAGCTAGAAAGTGGGGTTTGGAGGGTGAACCCAGGGAGGGGACAGCTGTTGGCTGTGAAAAGACAGCTGTGAAGGGACAGGAATAAGGAGCTCCACAACCAGGAAAGTTTACAGAAAAAGCCCGGGACACCATAGAAGCAAGGCGTCATTGTTGAGTGGTGCACAAAGGGTGGGCCACCATTACAACCCCTTTCCCCACCCTCCAGCTTTTTTGCCTCTGCAGGCATTGGGAGGGGCTCCCATCTGAGTGGGCCTGCCCACCTCTCGGGCCAGGGTCTCCTCCACCTGCGTGGGCTCTGGGGACCTGAGCACCATCCATCCCAAAGCCTCCTTGGGAATTAGCCCTGGGCACCATTGGCTGGGACAGTAGTATGCCTATGCTGGCAGGGCCTGAGTGCTGAAGCGTGGGGGTTGGGACAACGGATCCGGGGAGGAGCACTGTTGGCTGCACAGATACAGCAAAGGGGACAGGAGTGAGGGGATGCGTGGCCGGGAATGCCCTAGAGGAAGCGTGATCTGCCTGGAAAGTGCAGTGCCATTGTTGAGAGGTGCATGGGGGGCAGGAACACAACTCCCATACGCCAGCTCCTGCCTCCACAAGCACTAGGAGGGACCCCCACCAGAGCAAGCACACCACAGTCTGTTGCAACTGCCTGTTGGTCCCCACTGCTGCAGGCAACTCACAAACACCCCAATTGTGGCTGCTGTACCTCTTCCTAGCCTGAGTAAGTGTGCCTCAATCAGCCGCTGTTTTCACTCCTTCTGGACTGGTTGGGAAACAGACTCCTGAGGATGACACACATGCAGAGATGGGGTCAAAACCAAAGCTAAGCCCCAGGGGCAGCACTACTAAGGAAGAGGAACAGAAATCTTATGCAGCTTGTGCAGCTGCACAAGCCTTAGGTTAAATCCCCGAGATCAGCTTGGCAAATCCTGCGTCTGTGGAATACCTGAATAGACAATGAGTGTTACCACAATTGAGACCATTTTAGCCTTCGCAGCAGTGGACTTTGGGGACAAGTTCATGTGGGAGTCAGGCCAGATCAGAGTCTGAGCTGGCCCCACAGTGCCCACATCAGGTCCAGAGACTACCTAGAGGTATTGGAAGGCATCCTGGGAAGGTGGGGATTGGCTCTGGATCACTGTGGGAGCAAGGACACTGACGGTGGAGGCCCCAGGAAAATATTCTTTGTGCTATTATTCATTTTTTGTTTGTTTCACTTTGTTCAGTTGTTGGTGTTTTTGCTTTTATTATTTATCTTTCATTTTTATTATCTTTTTAATATACTTTTATTTTTCTATTTTTATTTTACTGTTGTTTTGTGGGTTTTTTTCTTGTTTTTGTTCTTTGTTTTTATTTTATTTTATTTTTATTGTTTGTATGTGTCTATTTTATGTTTTCTTTGCTTTATTTTTGTTTTATTGCTTACTGGTTTTTTTTTTTTTGCGGTACATGGGCCTTTCACTGTTGTGGCCTCTCCCGTTGAGGAGCACAGGTTCCGGATGTGCAGGCTCAGCGGCCATGGCTCATGGGCCTAGCTGCTCCAGGGCATGTGGGATCTTCCCGGACCAGGGCACAAACCTGTGTCCCCTGCATCGGCAGGTGGACTCTCAACCACTGCGCCACCAGGGAAGCCCTCTGTTTTTGTTTTATTTTCCATTATTTGCTTTTGTTAGGTTAGTCCTCATTGACTGTTCTCATTTTTGAATTCCTTCCTTTTTTCTTGTGTTTTTGATTTTGTTTTTCTTTGTGTGTGTATTGTGTTGTTACTGCTGTTTGTTTTTGTTTTTGCTATTTGTCTTGAGTTTTGTCTGTTTTCTTTCTTTTTTCTCTGGCCACACTGTGGGGTTTGCAGGCTCTTGCTTCCCCAGCCAGGGGTCAGGCCTGGGCCTTGGGGGTGGGAGGTCTAAGCCCAGTACAGTGGACCTCCAGAGAATTCCCAGGCCCAGGGAATATTAATCAGCATGTGCTCTCCTGGAGGTATCTGTATCAACACCAAGACCCGGCTCCATCCAACAGCCTGCAGGCTCCAGTGCTGGACACCGCACATCAAACAACCAGCAAGACAAGAACACAGCCCTACCCAACAGCAGACAGGCTGCCTAAAGTCGTACTAAGCTCACAGACACCCCAAAACACACCACCTGATGTGGCACTGCGCATCAGAGGGAAAAAACTCAGCTCCATGCACCAGAGGGCAGGCACCAGCCCCTCCCACCAGGAAGGCTACACAAGCCCCTGGACCAACCTCACTCACCAGGGGACAGACAACAGAAGCAAGAGGGATTACGACCCTGCAGCCTGTGGAAAGGAAACCATAGACACAGTAGGTTAGACAAAATGAGAAGAAGGAGAAATACGTTGCAGACGAAGGAGCAAGGTAAAACCCCACAAGACCAAATAAATGAAAAGGAAATAGGCAGTCTACCTGAAAAAGAATTCAGAGTGATGTTAATAAAAATGATCCAGGACCTCGGAAATAGTGTGGAGGCACAGATCGAGAAGATACAAGAAATGGTTAACAAGGACCTAGAAGAACTAAAGAACAATCAATGATGAACAATACAATAACTGAAATGAAAAATACACTAGAAGGAATCAATAGCACAATAACTGAGGTAGAAGAACGGATAAGTGAGCGGGAAGATAGAGTGGTAGAAATAACTGCTGTGGAGCAGAATAAAGAAAAAAGAAAATGACAGTCTCAGAGACCTCTGGGACAACATTAAACACATCAACATTTGAATTATAGGGGTTCCAGAAGATGAAGAGAAAGGGAAAGGGCCTGAGAAAACAATTGAAGAGATTATACACGAAAACTTCCCAAACATGGCAAAAGAAATAGTCACCTAAGTCCAGGAAGCACAGAGAGTCCCATACAGGATAAACCTAAGGAGAAACATGCCAAGGCACATATTAATCAAACTAAAAACAATTAAATACAAAGAAAAAATATTAAAAGCAGCAAGGGAAAAGCAACAAATATCATAAAAGGGAATCCGCATAAGGTTATCAGCTGATTTTTCAGCAGAAAATCTGCAGCCCAGAAGGGAGTAGCAGGACATATTTAAATTGATGAAAGGGAAAAACCTACAACGAAGATTATTCAATCCAGCAAGGATCTAATTCAGATTCGATGAAGAAATCAAAAGCTTGACAGGCAAGCAAAAGCTAAGGGAATTCAGCACTACCAAACCAGCTTTACAACAAATGCTAAAGGAACTTCTCTACGTGGGAAACACAAAAGAAGAAAAACTCCCACAAAAACAAATCTAGAACCATTAAGAAAATGGTAATAGGAACTTATATATCAATAATCATCTTAAATGTAAATGGATTAAATGCTCCAACCAAAAGACACAGACTAGCTGAATGGATACAAAAACAAGACCCATATATATGCTGTCTACACGAGACCCACTTCAGACCTAGGGACACATGCAGACTGAAAGTGAGGGGATGGAAAAAGATATTCCATGCAAATGGAAATCAAAAGAAAGCTGGAGTAGCAATACTCATATCAGACAAGATAGACTTTAAAACAAACACTATTACAAGAGACAAGGATACTACATAATGATCAAGGTATCAATCCAAGAAGAAGATACAGCAATTGTAAATATCTATGCACCCAACATAGGAGCACCTCAGTACACATGGGAAATGCTAACAGCCATAAAAGGAGAAATTGACAGTAACACAATAATAATCGGGGACTTTAACACTCCATTTACACCAATGGGTGAATCATCCAGACAGAAAATTGATAAGGAAACACAAACCTTAAATGACACAGTAGACCAGATAGACTTAATTGATATGTATAGGACATTCCATTGGAAAACAGCAAAATACACTTTCTTCTCAAGTGCACATGGAATATTCTCCTGAATACATCACATCATGGGTCACAAATCAAGCCTCAGTAAATTTAAGAAAATTGAAATCATATCAAGCATCTTTTCTGACCACAAGACTATGAGATTAGAAATCAAATACAGGAAAAAACTGTAAAAAACATAAACACATGGAGGCCAAACAATATGCTACTAAATAACCAAGAGATCTCTGAAGAAATCAAAGAGGAAATTTTAAAAAATACCTAGAAAGAAACGACAACAAGAAGACGGCAACCTAAAACCTATGGGATGCAGCAAAAGCAGTTCTAAGAGGCAAGTTTATAGCAATATACTCCTACTTCAAGGAAAAAAGAAAAATCTCAAATAAACAACCTAACCTTACACGTAAAGCAACCAGAGAAAGAAAAACAAACAAAACCCAAGGTTAGTAGAAGGAAAGAAATCATAAAGATCAAAGATAAATGAAATAGAAACAAAGAAAACAACAGGAAAGATCAATGAAACTAAAAGTTGGTTATTTGAGAAGATAAAATTGATAAACCTTTAGTCAGACTCATCAAGAAAAAAAGGGAGAGGACACAAATCAATAAGATTAGAAATAAAAAATGAAAGATTACAAAAGACACCACAGAAATACAAAACATAAGAGACTACTACAAGCAAACATATGCCAATAAAATGGACAACCTGGAAGATATGGACAAATTCTTGGAAAAGTACAACCTTCCAAGACTGAACCAGGAAGAATTAGAAAATATAAACAGACCAGTCACCGATAATGAAATTGAAACTGTAATTTAAAATATTCCAACAAACAAAAGTCCAGGACCAGATGGCTTCACAGACGAATTCTGTCAAACATTTAGAGAAGAATTAACACCTATCCTTCTCAAACTCTTCCAAAAAATTGCGGAGGGAGGAACACTCCCAAACTCGTTCTACGAGGCCACCATTACCCTGATACCAAAACCAGACAAAGATATCACAAAATAAGAAAATTATAGACTAATATTACTGATGAACATAGATGCAAAAATCCTCAACAAAATACTAGCAAACAGAATCCAGCAACACATTAAAAGGATCATACCCCATGATCAAGTGGGATTTACCCCAGGGATGCAGGGATTCTTCAGTATACCCAAAACAATCAATGTGATCCACCATATTAACAAATTAAAGAGTGAAAACCGTATGATCATCTCAATAGATATAGAAAAAGCTTTTGACAAAATTCAACACCCATTTATGATAAAAACTCTCCAGGAAGTGGGCAGAGAGGGAACCTACCACAGCATAATAAAAGCCACATACGACAAACCCACAGCAAACATCATTCTCAATGATGAAAAACTGAAAGCATTTCCACTAAGATCAGGAACAAGACAAGGATGTCCACTCTCGCCACTATTATTCAACATAATATTGGAAGCCTAGCCACAGCAATGAGAGAAGAAAAAGAAATAAAAGGAATACAAATTGGAAATGAAGAAGTAAACTGTTTGCCCACGACATTATACTATACATAGAAAATCCTAAAGATGTTACTAGAACTAATCAGTGAATTTGGTAAGGTTGCAGGATACAAAATTAATGCACAGAAATCTCTTGCATTCCTATGCACTAACAACAAAAGATCTGAAAAAGAAATTAAGGAAACAATCCCAGTCACCATTGCAACGAAAAGAATAAAATACCTAGGAATAAACCTACCTAAGGAGGCATAATACCTGAACTCAGAAAACTATAAAACACTGATGAAAGAAATCAAAGATAACATAAAGAGATGGAGAGATACACCATGTTCTTCGATTGGAAGAATCAGTATCGTGAAAATGACAATACTACCCAAAGCAGTCTACAAATTCAATGAAATCCCTATCAAATTACTAATGGCATCCTTCATAGAACTAGAACAAAAAATTTTACAGTCTGTACGTAAACACAAAAGACCCCGAATAGCCAAAGCAATCTTGAGAAAGAAAAACAGAACTGGAGGAATCAGCCTCCCTGACTTCAGGCTATACTACAAAGCTTCAGTAATCAAGATGGTATGGTGCTGGCACAAAAACAGAAATATAGATCAATGGAACAGGATAGAAAGCCCAGAGATAAACCCACACACCTATGGTCACCTAATCTATGACAAAGGAGGCAAGAATATACAATGGAGAAAAGACAGTCTCTTCAATAAGTGGTGCTGGGAAAACTGGACAGCTACATGTAAAAGAATGAAATTAGCACACTCCCTAACACCATACACAAAAATAAACTCAAAATGTATTAAAGACCTAAATCTATGGCCAGACACTATAAAACTCTTAGAGGAAAACCTAGGCAGAACACTTTTTGACATAAATCACAAGATCCCTTTTGACCCACCTCCTAGAGGAATGAAAATAAAAACAAAAATAAACAAATGGGACTTAAAAGCTTCTGCACAGCAAAGGAAACCATAAACAGAATGAAAAGACAACCATCAGAATGGGAGAAAATATTTGCAAAGGAAGCAACTGACAAAGGATTAATCTCCAAAATATACATGCAGCTCAATATCAAAAAAAACAAACAGCCCAATCCAAAAATGGTCAGAAGAATTAAATAGACATTTCTCCAAAGAATACATACAGATGGCCAACAAACACATGAAAAGATGCTTTTCCCTTGCTGCTTTTAATACGTTTTCTTTGTATTTAATTTTTGATAGTTTGATTAATTTGAGTCTTGGCGTGTTTCTCCTTGGATTTATCCTGTATGGGACTCTCGGCGCTTCCTGGACTTGATTGACTATTCCCTTTCCCATGTTAGGGAAGTTTTCGACTATAATCTTTTCACATATTTTCTCAGACCCTTTCTTTTTCTCTTCTTTTTCTGGGACTCCTATAATTCTAATGTTTTTGTGTTGAATGTGTCCCAGAGGTCTCTGAGACTGTCCTCAATTCTTTTCATTCTTTTTTCTTTATTCTGCTCTCTGGCAGTTATTTCCACCATTTTGTCTTCCAGTGTACTTACCTGTCCTTCTGCCTCAGTTATTCTGCTATTGATTCTTCTAGAGTATTTATTATTTCAGTTATTGTCTTGTTCATCACTGTTTGTTTGTTCTTTAGTTCTTCTAGATCCTTGTTAAACATTTACTTTCTCCATTCTGTTTCTGAGATTTTGGATCATCTTTACTATCATTACTCTGAATTATTTTTCAGGTAGGTTGCCTATTTCATCTTCATTTATTTGGTCTTGTAGGTTTTTCCCTTGCTTCTTCGTGTGTAACATTTTTTTTTTATCGTTTCATTTTCTTTTTTTGATGGGTGGGGCTGTATTCCTGTCTTACTGGTTGTTTGGCCTGAGGCGTCCAGCACTGGAGTTTGCAGGCTGTTGGGTAGAGCCATGTCTTGGTGCCGAGAGAAAGACCTCTGGGAGGCTTCACTCTGATTAATATTCCCTGTGGTCTGAGGTTGTCTGTTAGTCCAGCAATGCAGACTTCACACTCCCACCACAGGAGCGCGGGCTCAACATCCGGCCTGGGAACCAAGACCCTGCAAGCTGTGTGGTGTGGCAAAAAGAAAAAAAAGAGCAGTACAATAACAAAGAATAAAAAATAAAATAAAATTAGAAAGATAAAAATATGTTAGGAAAAGTAAAAATATAATTGAAACAACTGCAACAAGGTAAAACAAAACATCAACAGAAAAAAGAGAAAAAAGAAAAGGGAATAAGCCAAAAGTTGCAGAACAATAATAAAGTATAAAGAATAAAATAAAATTAGAATAATAAAAGATTTTTTAGAAAAAATAAAAATATAAATGAATCAAGAACAAGGTAAAACAGAACCCCAATCTAAGAGGAAAAAGGAAAAAAAAAAGCCTTGGCTATGGGGGGTGGAGTTTAGGTGTGGGTTGGAACTTAGGCAGGGGTGGGGTTTAGGCTGGGGCAGGACCTAGGTGGGGGGTGATGTTTGAGTATATGGCAGGGCCTAGGCTCAGGACCCACGCAGCTGGAAAAGCCCTGGGGGTGGGGCCTAGGCGGGGTGAAGTTCAAGCATGGAGTGGGCCTCTGCTTAGGACCTGTGCAGAAGGGGAGAGGCAGCACATGGAAAGGGGGGCCTCTGGAGTGTGGAGTTCTGGAGTTTGGAGGTAAGGCCCTGGGTGAGGTTGTGTGGGTCCGGTTTAGGCCTAGCACAGTTGGAGGGGTCTCTGAGTGTAAAGATAGGGTCTTGGGTGGGGGTGCAGGGGCAGGTCTTGGGCTCTGCATGGTAGGAGGGAGGCTCCGAGGGCAGAGGATTAGGCCTGCGAGCCCAACAGGCTCCCCATTGCCTAAGTGGACAGGGAAAGCACTGGCTGCGTTCCCTTACATTCCTTCATGCCCCTCCCAGGGTCTCCCCCAGGGTCTCTCCTGTCCCCACTGGACCCCTAAGTGTGGGTGTGTCCTGCAGGGTGTAGGAACTCCTTCTCTCCCCCAGCCACCCCTCAGGGGTGCTGGTCCTGGAGGTCTGGGCTTTACTTTTTCTCCCCCTTCCCTCCCACTCCTTCAGGACCCATGCAGCTGGAAGGGGCCTCGGTGGGCAGAGGATCAGGCCCGGGATCTCCACAGGCTCCTGGGGGCCCAAGCGGGCAGGGAAAACCTGGCCACACTCCCTTTTGATCCTCTGCCCTCCCAATGGTCCCCCAATTTCCCCCTTAGGGCATGGGATCCCTTCCCCTCCCAGCCACCCCTCGGGGTGCCAGTCCCATCCCACCTCCACTTCTCCTCCCCCTTCACTCCCCCTCACGACCTGTGTCCTACCCAGTCACTGGGGGTTCCTCTCGTCCCCTTAGGTGTACGTGGTCCCCCACTGGTGCCTGGTAGGTGCCCAAGTTGTGTGGAGACACGAATTCTGCGTCCTCGTAGTCTGCCATCTTGACTCCGTCCCCTTTGATTGGTTTTCAAATTCACTAATCTTTTTGGCTTGTGTCCAGTCTGCCATTAATCACAGTGTATTTATTTTTCACATTATTTTTTTCCTAAAAGAACAATTTGCGTCTTTTTTTCTATATCCTTCTTATCTCTTTTTAACGTCAGTATTTCCTAGTTTTTTGAAGGTATGGATTACAGTTACAAAACTATTTTAATGTCCTTGTTTACTAGTTCTGTCATCTATATTATTCTGTCATTTTCTTTTGATTAGTTTTTATCCTTTTCATGGGCCATATTTTCCTTCTTCTTTGCCTCTCTGGCAATTTCTCATTGGATTCTAGATGTAAATTTTATCTTGTTTAGTGCTGCATATTTTGTATTTTGTGTATTTTTGTATATAAGGTTTATCACTTTGGCTGGAGTAAGCCCAGTGCTTGTTCCCTCTACTTTTTTTCCAGTGATTCTTTCTCTGTCTTCAGATAGCTTCTTCACACAAATGTGTTGATCAGTCCTCAGCTCAAGACTTGAGGGGGAACCTCTGCAAGTCTCCAGAGTTTCTGTTATTGTAGTCCTCTTGTCTCTGGGATACTACCCTACATGTACAGTTGTCTAGGACTCCCTGAACTCACAGCTCTGTCTCCTCACCTTGGCAAACCAAGATCCAACTAAATTCCCAGTCCTTGTGCATGGCCTGGAAAATCCTCTCCAGGAAGTAAACTCTGTGAGTCATGGGTCTCAGCTCATTTATTTCCTGTCTCTCGGGAATCATTGTCTTTCATTTCCTAATGTTTAATATATTGAAAACAATTATTTCATTTATTGTGTCTAATTTTTAACTTGTTTCACACTATTTGGTGAATCCGTCTAGATAAGGAAGTCCAGTGTGGTTTTCTTTTGATTTAGCCTGTTTAGTACATATTGCTCTACAACCATGGCTTGATAATTTTTTCATCCATTTTAATTCTCCACCATTTCTTTTCCAGTCTTTTTCCTACTCATCTTTTATCTCCTCTCCTTCTGCTACTCCAGTTACACATATACATATATTGTACTTTTTCTTTGGGTCCTGTAGCTGTTTTACTCTTCCTTCTGTATTTTTCATTTCTTTTTTCTTTTTCTTTTCAAAAATATCTCTCCATACTTACTTCTGGAAAATTTCTCCTTGCATACCTTCCAGTGAGTAATTATTTTTCTAATATGCTGTTAAACCCATATTTACAGTTCTTACTTTTGAGTTTGTGTTTTGCAGTTCTAGAATTTTTTTCCCATTTTCTCCCGTATCTTATTTTGTTTTCATTTCATCTCCTTAAACATAGTAGATACATTTATTTTAATTATGTGTCTTGTACCTTCATTATTTGTATTCCCTGATCATTCACTTTTATTGTGTGTTATTTCTCTTGGTTTATATTTATGCTGTTCTATTCGTCATATGCTACTTTAGTGTTGAATGGTAGTCAGACATCGAATTTGAAAAGAAAGTATAGAAATAATTTTAAGCCTTGAATGATGTTCTTCCTTCAGAGAGGAATTTATTCGCTTCTGTCAAATGGCTAAGGGTACCAGCAAGTCAAAATTAGAGAGGCAGTGTGTTTCCACACTTACTCTTGTTCCCAAGATGTTATCTTTTGGGATGCCAGCAGAGAGAATGGAGGGATGCCAGGTGCCTTCTTTTGGTATCTTCTGACTCTAATATTTTTCCACTAGCATGAGTTTATGAAAATCACAATTCAGCTCTTTAGCTTCTCATCCTCCTCGTTTCAATACAACAAACACCATTTGGAGAAATGCTCCAAATATGGGACTTACCTCACTGGGGTTCTGCCTTCTGGATCTTGGCCTCATAATTCTGTACTGCCTTGTTAGCTCTCCAGTATCTTCAAGCAGATATTTTTAACATTTTGTCCAGCTACTAACTGTTCTCACTGCGATTGTTTATCTGAATTACCTTGCTTGTGATTATTGGAAAAGGAAGTTCCATTCTCATTCTCGTCTTTTGTAAGTACAGGTGTCCCTTTCATAAAAATAAATTTATAATTAAATACTTTCTGAAATAAGTAAATTTTTTTTGACCCAGAATTAGGAAACCACTATAAATTCTAGTTCAAGGTAGAGACATGAAGAAAATATTATTGATGTAGTAGGAATGCAAATTCCTATTAGTTATGATGAAAATGCACCGATCCCATAACAAAATAAATTCTGAAGACTTAAAATTGTAGCACCATTGTTCGGGGGAGATTCTGGCTGTATTTTTTTAAAAAAGAATCTTTTAATATTGATTTTTTTAAATTCTCAAGTTTAAATATTTCTTCTATAGTATACATACAAAAGTAGCTTTCTAAAGTATTGTGACAGTATATGGTGAAAATTGTTTTACTGCCATGACCAAACACAAAAATAATTTCATATAAATTTCATGTAAATAATTTCATATGAATGTAGTGGGAATACAAATTGCTATTAGTTATGAAGAAAATGCATCTGTCCCATAACAAAAGACTGTTTTGTGAGACTTTGTTAGTCAGCCTCTACTACATTTTGGCACTATTCTAAATGCTCACCCTAAAGCAGTGAACAAGAAAGAAAGAGAATGTGCTTCCATCAGGAGCTATCATTCCAGGGAGGAAGAAATATCCAAACAAGAAACCAAGAAAATAACCCATTGTTAGGAATTATACTTTTACTTTCTTAGAGAGTGAATGTCATATATAAGAAGTCTCAAGGACATTGTCTGTTTATAATAGTGACTATGTAATTTATTTTCTAAATCAGGACACTTTAGAGAGTAAAAGGGGTGCTAAAATGATTGATTTGATTGAAGTTTATTTATTGAAATATAGTTGATTTACAATACTATATTAGTTTCTGGAGTACAACATAGTGATTCAACATTTTTATAGATTATATTCCATTTAAAGTTATTATAAAATATTGGCTGTATCCTCTGTGCTGTACAGTATAGCCCTGTAGCTTATTTATTTTATTCTTAGTGGTTTGTACCTCTTAATTCTTTACCCCCATCTTGCCCTCCCCATCTCCCTTTCCCTGGTGGTAACCACTAGTTTTTTCTCTATATCTATGTGGCTGTTTATGATTTGTTATATTCATTCGTTTTATTTTTTAGATTCCACATAAAAGTGATAATATGTAGTACTTGCCTTTCTCTGTATGACTTATTTCACTAAGCATAATACCCACTATGTCCATCTGTGCTGTTGCAAATGGCAAAATTTCATTCTTTTAATGGCTGAGTAATATTCCATTGTGTATCTATACACCACATCTTTATCCATTCATCTGTTGGTGGACACTTAGGTGGCTTCCATATCTTGGCTATTGTAAATAATGCTACTATGAACATAAGGGTGCATGTATCTTTTCAAAATAGTGTATTCATTTTCTTCAGATAATGAAGGAGTGGAATTGGTGGATTATGTGGTAGTTCTATTTTTAGTTTTTTTGAGGAACATAAAGTTTTCCATAGTGGCTGCACCAATTTAGATTCCCACCAACAGTGTACTAGGTGTCTCTTTTCTTCACATCCTGGCCAATATTTGATATTTGTAGACTTTGTGATGATAGCCATTCTGACAGGTGTGAGGTGATATCTCCTTGTTGTCTTGATTTGCATTTCTCTTATGATTAGTGATGCTGACCATCTTTTCATGTGTCTGTTGGCCATCTGTATGTCTTCTTTGGAGAAATGTCTGTTCAGGTCTTCTGACCATTTTTTTACCAGGTTGTTTGTTTTTTTGATATTGATTTGTATGAGCTGTTGATATATTTTGGATGTTAACCTCTTATTGGTCACATCATTTGCAAATATTTTCTCCCCATAGTAGATTGTCTTTTTGTATGGGAGTGGCTTCCTTTGCTGTGCAAAAAGCTTTTAAGTTCAGTTAGGTCCCAATTGTTTAATTTTGCTTGTGTTTCCTTTGCCTTAGGAGACAGATCCAAAAAACATTGCTGTGATTTATGTCAAAGAGTGCTCTGCCTAAGTTTTCTTCTAGGAGTTTTATGGTTTCTGGTCTTACATTTAGGTCTTTAGTCCATTCTGAGATTGTTTTTTTATATAGTGTCAGAAAATGTTCTAATATCATTCTTTTACATGTAGTTGTTCAGTTTTTACAGCAACATTGATTGAAGTGACTGTCTTTTCTCCATTATATATTCTCGCCTCTTTATCATAGATTAATTAGCCATAAGTGTGTGGGTTTATTTCTGGGCTGTCTATTCTGTTCCATTGATCTGTATGTCTGTTTTTGTGTCAGTACCATACTGTTCTGATTATTGTAGTTTTGTAGCATGGTCTGAAGTCAGGGAGCATGATACCTCCGGTTTTGTTCTTTGGCTATTCTGGGTCTTTTGTCATTCCATATAAATTTTAGGAGTATTTGTTCTAGTTCTGTGAAAATGTCATGGGTATTTTGATAGGGATTGGATTAAATCTGTAGATTTCTTTTGGTATTATAGAGATTTCAGCACTATTAATTCCTCCAGTCCATGAACATGGGATATCTTTTCATTTCTTTGTGTCATGTTCAGTTTCCTTCATCAGTGTTTTATAGTTTTTGGAGTATAGGTCCTCACTTCCTTGGTTAAGTCTATTCTTAATTATTTTATTCTTTTTGATGTGATTTTAATTGGGATTGTTTTCTTGCTTTCTCTTTCTGATAGTTCATTATTTGCATATAAAAAAACAACATATTTCTGTATATTAATCTTGTATCCTGCAGCTTTACTGAATTTATTTATTCTAATAGCTTTTTGGTGGAGATTTTAGGGTTTTCTATTTACCGTATCATGTCATCAACAAACAATGACAGTTTTACTTCTTTTTTTCCAAATTGGGTGCCTTTTATTTCTTTTACTTGTCTGATTGCTGTGGCTGACACTTCCAATATTATGTCAGATGTGGTGAGAGTGTGCATCCTTGTCTTGTTCCTGATTTTAGAGGAAAATCTTTTAGCTTTTCATCACTGACTATGATATTAGCTGTAGCCATAAATGGCCTTTATTATGTTGAGATATGTTGCCTCTCTACCAACTTTGATGAGAGTTTTATCATGAATGGATGTTGAATTTTGTCAAATACTTTTTCTGTGTCTGTTGAGATAATCATGTGATTTTTATCCTTCGTTTTGTTGGTGTGGTGTATCACATTGGTTGATTTGCAGATATTGAACCATCCTTGCATCCCTGGAATATATCTCACTCGATCATGGTGTATGATCCTTTTTCTATATTGTTGAATTTGGTTTGCTAATACTTTGATAAGGATTTTGGTATAGATGTTCAACAGAGATATTGGCAAGTAATTTTCTTTTTCTGTAGTTTCTTTGTTTCTTGTATCAGAGTAATGGTGGCCTCATAGAATGAATTTGGGAGTGTTCCATTCTCTTCAGTTTTTTGGAAATGTTTGAGAAGGGGAGTATTTTAATTTTTAAATATTTATTTATTGAATAAGAGATTAGTTTTATTATATGTGTGGATGTATAAAATACTTTTCTGCAACAATTATTTTTAAATATAATTTTCTTAAAGTGAAAATAACATGCTTCTGTGTACATTAAAGCAAAAAAATTTAAATCATTGATTATCCAACATTAAAAATAGCATAATTTAAATATTTATTCTTGGTACACATTCACCTACTTTAATCAGTTTCAAAACTTTATTAGTCTCTAATACTATATCACTGGTATTTTTCTGAAGGACTTGCATTTTTCAACTGGTCTTATTTTATTTTTCCAAGTAATTCATATACTTTTAAAAGTGTCATTTTATTGTTAGTAATTTTGAAACATTTAACACTTTTAATCAGCTCTTCTTTGAATGCCATACTATTTTTAATGGAGAAAAGATTCTCTCTATACATGGGGAGGTACCTGTTAATATCCAGGCAGTATTTTTTTTCTAAATGGCTGGTATTCTCAGTTTTTATTATTTCCATATTAAAATTTACATGTATTTTAACCCATGTATTTTTCCCAGTACTGCCTTTTTTGCCTCCTCTAGAACATCTTTCTTTGGTAAAATTTTTTTCAACCCCAAACTCATAAATTCTATTTATAATCCTTCTGAATATTTCACCAAATGCATATGCAAAGCATAGGCCTTCTCATGTAAATTCTTCCAATTAAAAATAGAAGTTCTGTTAAAAGATTCTTCCAACAAGTCAAGATATCACAAAGTACAGTTACAAGAATTTCAATATTAAATCTTATAAACTGAACTTTCATCAATTTGTTCATTCCTTATTCTTGTATAAATAATTTTCGTTATCTTCTGATTTAAAAATTTGTCTTTACGTGTTGATAGAAATCAAAATACTGGTTGAGTGTTGAGTAAAGGAGTCAAAAGGAGAATTTCTGTAATTCTGTATCTCATTGGGATAATCATTATAGAAACGAATGCTTTTATCAAAACTCATCAACGGACATGTAAGATCTGTGCATTTCCCTGCATGCAAATTTTACCATGATAAAAAAGTTCAACCAAAAAAACCCAAAAACCCAAAACTATGTGCTTATGTGAGAAAAGTTAGAAAACCCACCAGAATAATTTATATAGCCTAATATATTTTGTGTAAATTAAAAGTACATTGACTTACAACAAGAATACATGTTTTATAAACACATGCTGAACAAGAAAAACACAACACTCAATGGTATAGAATGCTTGCTTGGTTGGGAGGTTTGGGTTGGAATGACATATGGGGAAAAGGGTGGTAAACAATTAAAATAGAAGTTTCTTTACATTTTTGTTTCAGGTACAACCTTCTGTACAGAAATTCAAAATTTAAAGAAAATATGTTATTAGAATTGTATGAACAGTTTTTTAAAGGAAATTTTAGAAACATACTTATATTGAGAATTTGTTTCCCGGTTATTCCAGTCTGCTTGAGGGTAAAATTTCATGAAACTTGGACTATGAAAATTCTTCTCAATGTAATCAAAAGTAACAGTTGATCAATAGAATAACTCTTAGAAAATTCTAAAATACAAATGGTTGATCATTTTTTAGTAAGAAAACAGAATGAGGAAAAACAGGTCTTTGGCAAAGCAATTGAACCTGAGTTCTCTGTTTTTCACACATATTGAATAAGAAGTTCACACCTGCCATTTATAGAAGTGCAATTTTCACAGAGTCCTGAGGGTGGATATTCAAATTCTTCGTGGAAATTTAAGGAATGCAGTTTTTCAAATAGGATGAATATTTTAAAATATAGTTATGGATTTTAAGGAGAATATTTGCACAAGTATTGTAGTTCATATGTTAAGACAAAATTACAATTCTTTAGGGCCGAGGTCATGACCAACATAGCTCTCAGCTTTGGATGGTGTTTCAGATACCATCAGGACAAACTATGGTTTTGTTGGTTCCAAATTAGGTAACATTGTGGATTTTAAACTATAGGGTCAATATCACATGGTTATAAACATAACACTACAATGTGCCAGCATATTAGCATGTATTATTGAACCAATAATGAACACACATTTGTAGATTTTGGGTTGAAGTATAGGAAAAACTGCATTCTTTGTCTTTCTGACATGTTCTTTACAGGCTTCATATTGGTTTAGTAGTAGTATGAAGTATTTTTGTTTGTTTCCATTATTATTTTTCAAATGTGTCCTCAAAATGGCAAGTTTTATTGTACAATTTTAGGTAAGAAAAACTCCTCTTGTGGAATTATTAAGTGATAGGGTCAAAGACTAACCTATGGGTTAGCCAAACCTTTATTTATAGCCTCTGTATATTACTCTTGAGAATGGGTTTTGGTGCATGCAAGTGATCAAAGCGTCGTTAATTTAACTTCTGTTGTGGTCAGTAACACTCTAAAGATCACACACAAATTTCCCCCTATCTGAAAGTATATAAATGAAGAGACTTGTATAATTTTGCATGTGTAATTTTATTTTAACCTATAATATAGGTACCATCACTAAATTTTATTGAGAAATTGGCTACTTCAAGTATTTTTTTTTTTTTTTTTTGCGGTACGCGGGCCTCTCACTGCTGTGGCCTCTCCCGTTGCGGAGCACAGGCTCCGGACGCGCAGGCTCAGCGGCCATGGCTCACGGGCCCAGCCGCTCCACGGCATGTGGGATCCTCCCGGACCGGGGCACGAACCCGTGTCCCCTGCATCGGCAGGCGGACTCCCAACCACTGCGCCACCAGGGAAGCCCTTCAAGTATTTTTATCTTGTTTAATTTGGAAAGTAATTTTAAAGAATAAAATGTGTATATCAAAGGATACAAAACACCATATAATGAAATTTGAACTTTTTATTTGTAGGTCTTTCATATCTGTCCTTTAGAATATGAAAAGTTCATGCATGCCCTTTAGGACAATATTTGAATTAAGTTAGTAAAAAGAAAATTAGAGTAATGTTACTCAGTGCCCTCTGTTTTAACTCTTTTCCCATGTGAATTGTGGTTTCCTGGGTTAGAGGGAAAAGGAGAGTGACTTTCTAATAATCTTATTGCCTAAATCTACTCTCTTATTGTATTCATTCTTTTTGATTTAGATAATCATTTGATGGAATACATTCCCACCCTAGGCACAAAGAAAGTAATGATAAAAATTCATTCTTAGAGCTGTTCTGCTTTAATACTGTTTCACAGTGAAAATGTGGACATCATGGCAAAAACAAAATTTCCCCTCACCGTTTAAAAATGCCAGAATCATAGGAAACTTCTGTGAAACTTTCAGCTCAACTACTTGTTCTTCTACACTATAAAGGGCTCTGTCACAGGCTGTGTTAGTTCTTTTAAGTAATGGGAATTCCTACTGGTTTTGTCTTTACACATTAAATTAAAACAAATGGTGACTCTCAAAATCTGTCAGATCATTATGTGAAAATATGGAATATCTAAATGACAGTTTTATTTAAGTTTTCAGGCACTGTTGAAGCACATTTCAACCTTAAATGTTGATCCAGGCAGAGACCTTTGTAGTAAATTGTTTACATAGATTTGCAATCCAATAAGCCTTTATAGTAAGCTATCCTATTTGAGTTTACAGCCTTGCTTAATTCAGCAGAAAATAGCTCTGCCTGTTTCAGAGACCCACATAGATGACTTGCGTACAATTAAAAGAATTAAGTTTGTGATGATGGTGAAGGAAGGCCTGAGAATCCCTTTGATGACTAGACAGACAGATACATGGAACAGTCTTTGCTTATGGAAAACTGAGTCTGACTGAAGGAAGTGAGAGGTAAGAAAGTATTTATCTCAGTGCCTGGCATAGGATGGGCACCCAAACTATCATTCCTGTCAAACAGCAGCAAAGAAACTGTTACCTCCACAAAATCTCATCTCTAGTGAATGGGTATAGAACTTAGATTCTTCCGGTGTTTAAGCAACTCTTAAGTGGCCATTTATGTACTTTGAAAAGATCCATTATGCCAGAGTAGCTATGGCATGTGAAATTTACAAAGGGAAGTAAGCAATGTCTTAAGAATACCTAGAAGATAAGAAACACAGCTTTTATGTAACCAAATGTGCTAGTAGAAAAAATTTTAAGGGTATTAAAATTCCTCAGATTTACAGATATTATACTGTCTAGTGTTTCAAGATTAAGAAAATATTACAAGGCCCTTTTATCATTCCCATAGTCCTTGGTGTACATTCCATTCTGAAAAGTCATACTGAGAATCTACTGTGTACTAAAAGAAAGACAGCAGGTGGAGAGGTGAGGATATACACTCAACAGCAGACAGGACGCCTGAGTCTAAGTTCCAGGTCTGCCATTTATTATTATTATTATTTTTTTTTTTGCGGTACACGGGCCTCTCACTATTGTGGCCTCTCCCGTTGCGGAGCACAGGCTCCGGACGCACAGGCCCAGCGGCCATGGCTCACGGGCCTAGCCGCTCCACGGAATGTGAGATCTTCCCGGACCGGGGCCCGAACCCGTGTCCCCTGCATTGGCAGGCGGACTTTCAACCACTGCGCCACCAGGGAAGCCCCAGGTCTGCCATTTATTAACCTCTTAAATAGGAATGCGAGTAATAGTTGCATCATAATGGTTGTTGTGAGGATTAATAAATCAATGTATGTAAAGAACTTTGAACAGAATCTGGCATGTGATGAACACAGTATAAATGTTAACTATTATTAATATTTTGTTATTAATTCACAAAGTTTCCACAATCCAGGAATACAAGAACAAAGCAGAGAATCCTTGATTTTCTAAGCAAGTATATACTTTACCCATTGGAATTTCCTTCAAATGTAAGAGGTTAGGGAATTGAGATTTTAGATTAATCTTCTCTGTTTTACCTAATGAAATTTAGGCTCAAAGGATATAACTGGTCTTTGTCACGTGATGTCAGTCCTCCATGCCCTCACTTTCAGGGCTTTTCTTTTTCCTTTTTTTCCCATCAAGAACATTTACTGTTTTATCTGCCAAAGATCATTTCCACCTTCTTCTTGTAAGTTAACACCATTTCCTTTGAAATTGCCCCTCCCTGACAAGGATGCCAGTCATCATCCACCAGACCTGACAAGGGTAATATGATCTGGGACTGGCCAGGAAGCCATGTATTGGCTGAATGTTTAAAAGTAAAAGGCTAAGTGATCTTTTATGTGAGAGTTAACATATAAATTTTGGATGACAAAGGTGCACTTTACCCTGAGATCAGGAAGCTGGGATCAGGTAAGCCTGGGGCTGTCTACAACTATGTCACACAGCTCAATAGCAAACAAAATAACACAAGAACACACAAAAAAACCAAATAATCTGATTTTCAAAGGGCAAAAAAAAAAAAAAAAAAGGCAGAATAACTGAATAGACATTTTTCCAAAGAGGAAGTATGGTAGGCCAATAGGTACATGAACATGTGCTCAACATTACTAATCATCAAGGAAATGCAAATCAAATCCACAATCAGATATCACCTCATACTTGTCAGAATGGCCATGATCACAAAGACAAGAAATAAGAAGTGCCGGGGAGGATGTGGTGGAAAAGGAACCAACTCTTGTGCACTCGTGGGAGGAATGTAAATTGGTGCAGCCACCATGGAAAACAGTATGTAGAGTCCTCAAAAACTAAAAGTAGAACTACCATATGGTACAGCAGTTCCACTTCTGGGTATGTGTCAAAAAGAAATGAAAACAGGATATCAAACAGATGCCTGCGCTCCCATGTTCATTGCAGCATCGTTATTCACAACCACCTGATGCTATGCAGTCCCCTGGCTGTGCTACACATTAATAATTTTCTACATTAAAATGTGCTTTTCACTAGGATGACACTTGGGGCAGATTAGCTCTCTTTCAACATCCCAGTTAATAATTTTATATTGCTATTATGTAGTAGCCAACACTACCTTTTAAGCTGGTAATTAGGGACAAGGATAACGCCCACATGCCAATTGCTAAGGAACAGAAAATACTCAGATGCTGCCTGGATTCAAAGCACTGACAAGTAAAAAGTCTTGTCTTGGTTGTTACATAGCGAAATCTATAAGAGCAAAATTGATAGAGAGCCAATTAGAGTTTTAGGAGAGTGGAATTGTCAGAGAAATCAGAGCTAGGCATCCAGGGCCCTCTGATGGCTCAATACCGCTGTTAATTTTTAGGCCATTAAACTGACACCAACAGCATCTGAACTGCTGAACTGGCATAGTCACCAGCAGTGGTAGTCTTCCTAGTACACCTTTCAAGTGTGAGGAAGAGGTATTTACTGAGAGCAGAGCAAGGGGCAGTCAGATAGGCAGAACAAGAAACATCCACTACATCCAGAGGGGGAAGACTTTGCTTCTCTGGCCCATCTGGATATGATATAAGTCCTGGACCAGTTCTCACTACTACCAGTACCTATTCCTCCATTTCTAAATGATAACTACTCAATCTTTCCTCCCATTGTGTTTTGGATAAATTAACTGTACTTTAAAGGATTCTGAGAAACCATTTCTGAGCCTGTGCAATTAGAGATCCTGAATTTGGAATTGTATAGAGGAACATCTGTTATTGGATAATAGCTAGATTTTATTGGAGAGAGAAACTGAATACTACCCTTTGGTGAAGGAATAATTGCACTTTCATTTATACATTGAAGTTAATTGGGACATTTTTGCAATTTTAGTAATGGCTCCACAGTTCAAGGATGAAGTAGAGAGGATTGAAAAGCCAGTCTTAGTTCAACATTTTCAGAAACAAATAGAATACACACACAAATTAAGAACATAGAATCAAAGTCACAAATATATCAGTTCTTTCTCATATCATATATCAGTGGAATTCAAATTTAAATTTCAGTAGGGGTTACAAATGAAACTTGACCAACTGATTCTAAAACTTTCAAGAAAATAGTACTGTATAAGAATTCCAAAACAATTTTTTCTCCATCAAAAAGTTAACAGCTTCATTTAAATACATTGACATACAATAAAGTGCACATATTTTTGTGCATAGTTTGATACATTTTGACACAGATACATACCTGTGAAATCACCACCATCAAGACAGTGAACATATTCATCATCCCCCCAAATTTCCTTCTTTCTGTAGTAATCTCTCCCTTCTGACCCTCCCTGCCCCTTGCTAGGTATAGATTTCTAAGTTGATTTTTTTTTTTTTTTTTTATTACTTTACAGATGTTGCTCCTCTATGACCAGGTTCATACTGTTTCTGATAAGAGGTCTTTTGTCATCCTTATCTTTATTCCTTTATATGTAATGTGTCTTTTTTCTTTGGTTGCTTTCAAGATTTTTGTCTGTCACTGGTTTTGACCAGTTTGATACTGATACACTTTGGTGCAGTTTTTTTTTTTTTTTTAGCGATACGTGGGCCTCTCACCACTGTGGCCTCTCCCGTAGCGGAGCACAGGCTCCAGACGTCCAGGCTCAGCGACCATGGCTCACGGGCCTAGCCACTCCGCGGCATGTGGGATCCTCCCGGACCGGGGCACGAACCCGTGTACCCTGCATCGGCAGGCGGACTCTCAACCGCTGCGCCACCAGGGAAGCCCGGTGCAGTTTTAAAAGTACGTTTCTTTTGACTTTGTGAAACTTTACAGTGTGCACTATAGTTTTCATCAAATTTGTAAAATTTTAGCCATATTCTTCATATGTTTTTTCTGTACCCCCTGTTTCTCTCCTATGGGACTTTAATTGCACACTTTAATTGCTTGAAGTTGTCACATACCTCACTAATTCTGTCTTCATTATTATTTTAGTCTTTCTCCTTTTTCATATTCCATAATCTCTCTTTTTAAGTCTTCAAATAGATCAATTATTTCTGCTGCAACATCCAATCAGCCATCAATCCCATCAAGAGGATTTTTCATTTCTGACATAATAATTTTAAGCTGTGGGATTTTGATATGGATTTTTTTGGATCTTTTCTATATTTTCCATGTCTCTATTCGACATGCTCAGTATTTTCTTTAACTTATCAACCATGTGGAATATAGTTATAACAACCAATTTAATATCACTGTTAATAATTAATATCTGTGTTAGTTCTGGTATGCTCTCTTTTTTTTAAAGATTTATTATTTATTTTATTAATTTTTGGCTGCGTTGGGTCTTAGTTGTGGCATGCGGGATCTTTCGTTGTGGTGCATGGGCTTCTCTGTAGTTGTGGCCTCTGGGTTTTTTCTCTTCTCTAGTTGTGGCATGCAGGCTCCAGGGTGCGTGGGCTCTGTAGTTGTGGCACGCAGGTTCCAGAGCATGTGGGCTCTGTAGTTTGCGGCACGTGGGCTCTAGTTGAGGCGCGCGAGCTCAGTAGTTGTGTCGCATAGGCTTAGTTGCATGTGGGATCTTAGTTCCCTGACCAGGGATCAAACCCGTGTCCCCTGCATTGTTCGGCGGATTCTTTACCACTGGACCACCAGGGAAGTCCCAGTTCTGGTATGCTCTTGATTGGTTAATTTTTCTCCTAATTCGGGGTTCTCTTTTCTTGGGCTTTCCATGCCTTTTTTATAGAATGTCAGACATTGTGAATTTTGCCTTAGGTTGTTCTGAGATGCAATTAAGTTACTTGGGGACAGTTCCCACTTTTGAGATTTGTTGGACAGTAACAGCAGCTTTTGGGCTAACTGTAACCACTCAGTTGGCTTTCTTGGATTTCTAGTTCCATCATCTCAAGTCAGGAAGTCTACCAGGTTCTGCCTGGGTTTCCCCTCCCTACTCTGTTGCCTGGAATATTCAAGACCGTAAACCTGTGGCAATTGTAGGCTAAGTTTGTTTGTTTCCTCTCAGTGATCACTTTCCTTTTTTTGCCTGACTATTGTTTCATATATTTTGTCCAGTGTTTTAGTTGTTCCTTCTGGGAGGGGAAATCTGGTCCCTGTTGTTCTATCTCAGTTGAAAGTATAGAAAGCAACCAAGAAAATTTAGAGCAAAAGTTTGAGAGAATTTGCTCTAATATCAAATAATTAAAACACTGGTTAATTGGCACAGAATTACCTGATCACTTGGGCATAAAATGACCTGTGTATATGGAAAGTTAGTACCCAATAATTATAACTTTTTTTTGAATTGACAGAGACTTTACTTAAAGATAGTGCTGGAAATATTGACAAATAATTGACAAAACTACTTACATATCTTCTTCACTTCAATCATAGCAAATAAATTCTAGTTGGGTTAAATATCTAAAACATAATAAAATTATTAAAGTTTTTAAAGAAAATAAATTAGAATAACTTGGGGACTGTGGGTTATGGAAGCTCTCTGTAAACCAAAATTAGAAGCTGTAAAGCTAAATTGATAAATTTGACTATGTAAAACTTTTAAAGTCTCTGCAACCAATAAACTTTGCCATAAGCATTATTAGAAAGCAAGTGACAGATGGAAAAGAGTATACATATAGCAGACATTGGATTAATATTAAAATATGTAAAGGGCTTACCAAATAATGAAAATCACATAGTAATGGAAAACAGGGAAGAAAATATAAACACTATTTATACAGTTTCTTGTTATATATACAGTTTTAATACTGCACTTAATAAAAATAAGGAATAAACAAAGATTTTCATTGCAGTATTGTTTATTATTGTAAAATTGGAAACAGCCTGTATTTCTATTAGTGGAAAAATAATTAAACTACAATAAATCATGGTATATACACATCATGACATACTATATATCAGGTTTGAAAATGACATGGAAAACTCTCCAAGGGACTTAACTGTGGTGGTCGAGAGGGAGAGGGATGGAAGCAATTTTTATAATGTGTGTAATATGACTTTTCTGTGAAAAACACAAAGATATACATTCATACATCAACACTGTATATTTCTCTGAATACTTGAGTGTATATGTGTATGTATATTTAAAGCAGAAAAAGAGCCTGGAAGTATACTCATTAATCTGATAATCTAGGATAAAAACAGGGATTACCTGTGGTAGTTGAAGTAGGTTTTTACCTTCATCTGTAATATTTCACTTTTTACCACTGAGAATGCATTCTACATTCCTTGTATAATTGTGTAGATAATACTGAACAAACACTTAAATGAATTGTGTATCTGGAAAGAAGTATGTATATGGGAGTTTGCGTGTGCATACAAGCAGGCCAATTAGTGGAATGTGGTGGATGCCTGCCATTACCGTAGCACAGCATCTCTTCTTCTTTTCCCAGTTTATAGAGCCTTCTGGTTCCTTTTTTGTTTGTTTTGTTTTGCTTAAACTAGTTGAAATTGGGTTTGTATCACTTGCAACTGAACAAATTCTTATTTTCCCACAAGGACATTTTTCTATTGTCTGTTTTGCTTAAAAGATACATAAAAAGAGCACATTACTGTATAACCTCCTGCTTCTCTTCAAAAAATGAGTTGCTAACCAAGTTTGGGGCATGATTTTAATCTCATGGGAGTGAAAGTGTAGCCTGGGAAAGGAATGATACTTTGGAAATTTGATTTTAGAAATGTCTGCATGAGGGTTTCCCTGGTGGCGCAGTGGTTGAGAGTCCGCCTGCCAATGCAGGGGACAGGGGCTCGTGCCCCGGTCCGGGAAGATCCCACATGCCGTGGAGCGGCTGGGCCCGTGAGCCATGGCCTCTGAGCCTGCGTGTCTGGAGCCTGTGCTCCGCAATGGGAGAGGCCACAACAGTGAGAGGCCCGCGTATCGTAAAAAAAAAAAAAGAAATGTCTGCATGATTAAACAAGAACAAGGTTTTCATTTCTATATTCTGTCAGTGAGGCTACAGATCTGAACCATATAGAATTAAAATGACAGACTAATAAATTAAAAGTTATGAAATACAAGATTAAGTGAAGTATATAAGATTCTATCAGTAGAGATTGTGATAATGGTTTGATGTATTCTGTTTCCCTTCTGTTAACAACCAAGCCACCAGAGCCCAGCCCTGGGGATCTGAGTCCTGGGGAAGCTCTCTTGACAGATTACTCTGCTCTCACATACTGCTGTAGATCGCAGGATTGTCAAATATCTAGATACCATGGACTAGCTAAATTGACTCATAAAATTAACTATCACGCCTAGTATTGTTACTGACCCTCTTGGATCAGGTGGACCCCAGCTGGGTCCTTCCCTCGCCCATTACCACTTGCACTAATTGAGTGAGACCAGGTTTGGAAAAGCAGAGCAAAACTTTATTTGTTGATTAAAGAGTGGAGAAGGGAGAGCTCATGCTCTAAGGACACCTTCTGCTCAAAAAGAGGAAAGTAGGGGATATTTAAGGGGTAAGAGGCAGGTGTGTCATCAGAAACTGGGGAAAAGGGCAGAGATTTCTAGGATCAAATATAGTCCCTTAGGCTCCCTTGCACAGGACACTAATTGTGCCTAGCAAGGTATAAGTCCCCCCCTTTGGGTGGAGATCTTAGCACGATAAGGAAGCAAAGGCAACTTTTGAGTACTTGTAGGTTTCCTCTTTTCAGGTGCTGCTCTTGCAGTTAGGCTGGTACTGGTTCAGGTTGGTTGACTGTCATGTTTCCTTTGAGGTGTAACTGATAAACATCTTTGACAAGACATCAGGTGTTTTGGAACAAGAATGGAAATAGGTTAAAGCAGAGATCTTTCAGCTCTCTGGTGTACGTATGGGTGATGGTGTTACATTTTTTGAGTATTTACACGTTGCTTTTAATGTACTGATGGACCTATGATATATCAATACTTCTATTCAAAACTATTCTTAAAAATTCTTTTGAAAAGTAAGGATAATACATACCTATGTACGTTAAAACAAAAACTTCTTTACATTGATTACCTGATCATAAAAAATGACATCGGTAGAATAATTCTTTTTGGTACATGTTTGCAGTTTTGATGTTTCTTAGACATATCTCTAGTATGAGGACAGTGGAGTTTTTCTGAAGAACGTATACATTTTTTGGATGGCTTTATTTTTTTCCTCTTTTCTAATATCATTTCCTCTAGTCTTATTAAAGTTGCATTTTGTAACTAATCAATCCCTGATAAGCTCTCAGCAAATTCTATTAAATAGAAAATAGTCAATTACCATTTTTTCATAATGAAATATGTAAATATTTTAACAGAAGTATTGTCACAGGTACAGTTTTTCTGTCTTCATGGAGCCTACCATGTTTGACAAATATTTTCAGAAAATATCAAATAATTTGCCACCATCCATTCCAGTGGAGAATATAAATATATCCAATAAAAATAGAAGCTCCTTTCTTTTCACAAGTCAGGATATTCCAAAGTGCAATTAATCTTAAAATTTAAATTTCAAACACTAGTTGAGCTCTCATTGTTTAATTTTTTTGGTTCTTGTATGGCTTTTTAAAGTAAGCTTCTTTGTTGTATGACAAATATACTGAAGAATGAATATGTCGTAAGTTGTATAGCTTGGTGAAACTTCACTGTAAGCAGTGCCAATATAACTACCACCCAGATCAAGAAATAGGTTATTATCAGGTTCCCAGAAGTTACCTCACTAGTAACTACAAGGGGTCAGTAGTTGTGGGTTTTTTTTTTGTCCAACTAGGAAAAATAATCCTTGCCAGTTTATTCCATGTGGGCATTTGTGTGTGTGTTTGCGTGTGTGTATGAGAAAGAGAGAGGGAGAGAGAAAACACAGTACCTTTAATTCCTATTTGTAGACGAGATTGTCTATTGGTATGTAACCCTTGAGCTACTTCTGTTATGATTTGAAGATAATAAATTATGTGAACCTATCTTGACATGTTCATTTATAAGGATGGCCAGTGTAAGAATTAGATATTAGTATATATGTAGACCCTTCCCACAAAGCCCAGAACAACCATTTGGAAAATTCAGTGTCCGTTGCTCACAGTGTAATGTCATGAAGTAGGCTCCTCTTGGTGCATGGCTGCAGGGTGGCAGATGCTTGGAAATCTTATCAACAGAACAAGAGGAAAGGCAGGAAGTAAAGGAGCTGAGGTGTGGGGAAACCAATAAATCACACCTTTTTTTTGTTCCATCTTGAATTTAGAACCAACTGAGAAATAAGACATGGAAGAGAGAGTGATAGAGCTCAAATACTGGCTTTAATATTAATAAAGCTAATTGGAGAGTATGGCTTTGATTTGCAGACCAAAAGATTTGCTAAAACTCACCCAAGGGAAACTTTGGGTTGGCTAAGCAGATATACTGTCCTGGGATAACTGCCCTGAATGGAAAAAAAGAAAATTAATTCCCAGGGCCTACAGATGTTTAATAGATGAGCTTTGCTAATTGAAACACATGGATCAATGCCTGTCAGGCCCTTGCTAATCAACAATAGACACGTCACTCCTTCTATATGGGGTGGAATAAGGAAGGGATGAGGAAAGAAGACTGGGTATTCCAGGGGTCATTGTCTTTCTGCATGGGAAAACAAACCCAGAGGAATGGAGGTTCCTCCCTAAAATTGCGCATTAGTCATTTCACGAAACCTCTTTACAGACTAATAGTATGACTAAATGTTGCCATGTACTATAATCAAGATAGTTTTAACTTAATGGTTAAGAATCTGTGGCTATCACATATGCCTATATAGTGACATAATCATCCTCAGAGTATAAAAAATGAATTATTTAGACAAATTAATCAGCACTTTGGTGGTCTATGTAGCATTGAAGTATTAATCATTTCTACCTTTCAAATAAAGAGACCTCGGTTAATAATTTGACCCCAGAATTCCAAGAATTGTACATTTCTCCTATTGGTAATGCTAAGTAACTCTAAGATACTATGCAGAAACAAAAGAAAAAGCAGTTCTGATATGTACACTCTGCAAACAAGAAAACTTGGCCTTTAAAATATATTTAAATATTTAAAATATATTATTAGAAGGTTGATATGTCAGCAAGTGGGAAAGGAAGCAGTGACCCTTGAAGCCGGCATGACCTCATTAAAATATGTTATATCAGAATAACTAGTTTTTTCTGACAAGGTTGTGGTATTGGTTGGTTATAGAAATGCTAAGGACAATAATAATAGAAATAATAACTGCAAGGAAAAGAACAAAAATGGCAATGTTCACTTCCCTCTGTTGAGCTCTTATTATACATGAATTAATAGATTTAAGCTATTGGCATGCTGCCTGATACATAATAACAGCTGAAAAAAATATAAGGTATTTTTGTGGCTGTTGTTGCCATTGTTTTAAAAGAAACTTTAGATAAAGTATACTGGATGCTATAGGCTGAATATTCGTGTGCCCCTAAAATTCCTACATTGAAATCCTAATGCCCAATGTTACAGTATTAGGGGGTGGGGACTTTGAGAGGTGATTAAGTCATGAGGGCAGATCCCTCATGAAAGAAATGATTGCGTTTATAAAATGAGCTCCCTTGCCTGTTCCACCATGTGAGGGCAGAGGGAAAAGTTGGCAGTCTGCAAACTGCAAGGGGGCTTTCACCGAGCACAAAATCTGCCAGCTCCCTGATCTTGGACTTCCCAACCTCCACCCCTGTGAGAAATAAGTTTCTGTTGTTTATAAGTTATCCAGTTTATGGTATTCTTGTTATAGTTGCCCAAACAGACCAAGACACTGGGTATTCATCAAAAAATTTGGAAAGTTCTCAGTATTGTCTAAAATGATTAAATGGGACAGATTGGGACAGATTATATTATAATTAGGTGAATTTGTAACTGGGTGATGATATTGGAAGAATTTAGCGTAAAGAAATGTTTTCAGTGGCATAATAAAGGTCTGTGATCTAGACCTTTTTTATTCAACATTTTCATTACTGACTTTTTGAAGTCACAGTTATTCATTACTAGATGAAGTAAAACAGAAAGTTAGCAAATCAGGACCCCAAGGATTTTGTCATTCTAGAACAGGCTGAATAGAATGAAATCAAATATGATAGGTAGATTGAAGAATGGCACACTCAAGTGAAATAAACACACAGAGAAAACTGTCCATGTGCATTATTAGGCAGGGAGGCATTACTTAGCGTCAGTAATAGTGAGAGAAGGCTTAGATACCAGTTGAAAAGAAAGCTTATTGAGTCAAAAGTGTCAGATGACTTTTCAGTAAAACAAAGCAGCCCTGTACTTCATTAAATTCTAAGTTGTTACATATGTTAGAGGTACAGAATGAGCATCAGTTGGAAGAGGGTGAGAGAAAACTAATTTTTGCAGTCACTAAAGTTGATCTTTCTAATAATGATCAATTGGAGCTATCCAAAGGGGGATGCTCAGCCTTGAGAAACAGGTAAGTCTCAATCCTTGGAGTATTTTAAGCAGTAGCTAGAGATCCTGTAGAGTCAGCTTCATAATCTAACATAAGAAACAAAAAGGGAGGTTGTTTAGAAAATATGAATGACTGGAACCCACTCCTTGATGTTCGGATCCAAGAAGCTTGGGATGAACCCAGGCATCTCATCTGGATTTTCTTTTTGATTTCTTTACTTTTCTTCTTTTTTTAAAAAAGAGTTCCTGCTGATAACCCAGCATTGAGCATCTTATCTTAACTATGGATCAAACAAGACTTTCCTAAAGCACTTAACACACTTGATTGAGATCTGAAACATAAGTATGTAAAGAGGAGTAAGAAGGATGTTCCAGACTGATGGAACAGCATGTGCTAAGATTCTGTGATGCAAAAAGCACAATAGGATAAGTAATTAAATGAAAGCCAGGGTGGCCAGAACTTGGAACATGAAGGAAAAAAATAGTGAGTTAAGACTGGAGAAGTATACAGGAATAAGACAACCTATGGCCTTGTAGCTCTTACTAATAATTTTTATATTTGTCTAAGAGCAGTGGGAAGCCACTGAACAGTACCAAGTAGGAGGGTGACATGATCCGATTATAGTTTTGAAAGGATTATCCTATCTGAAAGGTGGTAAAGAGATTAGAGAGGGACAAAAGATGATACCAGAAATTCAGATAGGAGTCTATCTCAGACTCAGAGACTCTTAATCTCAATTAAGAGATTAATGGTAATTTAGTCTGGCAAAGTGATACAGGAGATGGAGAAGTAGATATATTCAAAAGATATTTATAAATTAATATCAGCAGGACTTAGTGAAAGGTTGAATACATGTTTGGAATAGAAGGAAATGTCAGGAATCTATTCACTTAGTGAATATTTATGGAGTCACTACCATCTGCTGGGCATCCTTTAGTAGCTGAGGATATACCATTGAACACGATGGACAAGGTCTCTTCTCTTGTGAAGCTTACAATCCAGTGGAGGAGACAAACAGATAAATAAGAAATGAATAAAAATATATAAAAATTGATATTTACTTTGAGGAAGATAAAATTCAGTGATGTGATTGAGTGGTTGAAGAAATTTTTTACTTAGAAATGTCTAGCGAACATCTCCAAGAGTAGGTAAGAGTTAAGTAGACATCTTAATGACAAAAATGACCCAATCACAAGAAGAAATAGAGTTGGAATATTCCAGACCACAGTGAAAAGCCAATGCAAATGCTCTAATGCAACAAACAAACAAACCTAATATCTTCAAGTAAAAACAGGCCGCTTTGTCTGGAAACTGGTGAGCAAGAGGGTGGTAGAAGGAATGAAGTTGGAGAGGCAGGCATGGCTAGATTGTGTAGGGCCTGGTGTGCCAAGTTAAACAGTTTCAATTTTATTCAGTTCCTATGAAAAGGAATAAAATTGTTTTAAAAAGCAAGGTGATCAGAATCCATTTGCAGTGGTGATGATGGTGGTGACTTAGACTAATATGCCAATGGTGAAGACGGGGAAAATAAATATACTCAGGGTTATTTTTGAGGTAAATAAGGAAGGATTTATTGTTGGATTAGATGTCGATATTCAAGAAAGAGTTCCCTCTCTAAGTTTTTAGTTGAACAACTGCTGGTAGATGATAGTCATAGTCTTAGATGGGAGGAATAGACCTGGGAAGGAATAGGTTTTCCAAGGATAGAAGGGAGAATAAAGAATTTTTGATCATCCATGTTTTTTAAGATACCTATTAAATATCCAAGTGTACATGCAATTTTGACCAGGATTGGGGATATTCTCTAATTTGCACATCTACGTAGATGGTGGTGCCATTTATTCAGATAAGAAATTCTCTCTGAAGTGTAACTGAATGACAACATGTGGTCCAGTGGGATACTAAGTAACAAAAGCAAAGTAAGCTGCTAAATTAATTAGCAGCAGCCTTCCAATAGTGCTATTATTCCTGGAGAAAGAAGGCTGTTGTTCCTTTGGCGATGTTAACATACAGATTCTATTCATTAATTTCTCCTCTAATCTTTCTTGTTTCCTTCCTTCTGCTTACTTTAGTCTCTTCGGTTTTTTAGTGTCTTATGTGGAAGCTTAGGTTACTGATTTGGATCTTTCTTAACATAGGTATATAGCTCTACATTTCACTCTAAACACTGCATTCACTTCATCTGTAAGGTTTTATATGTTGTGTCTTGTTTTCATTTATCTGAATGTATTTTCTGACTTCCCTTTTGAGTTCTTTTTTAACCCATTGGTTATTTAGGAGTGTATTGTTTAATTTAAACATATTTATGAGTTTTCCAAATTTTCTTTTACTACTGATTTCTAATTCCATTCCATTGTGGTAGGAGAACATACTTTGTATTATTTCTAGCCTTTTAAGTTTATTGAGCCTTGATTTATGGCCTAGCATGTAGATTATCCTGGAGAATGTTCTATCTGTATATATTCTCTTGCTGTTATGTGGAGTATTCAGTAGGTATCTACTAGTTCTAGCTGGCTTATAGTTGCTGAAGTCTTCTATTTCCCTGATGATCTTCTGTCTAGTTGTTTTTATCTAGTTGTCTATAGTTGTTCTCTCTTATAAACTAGCCAGCCTACTGTTAAGCTTGTCTTAAATCTCCTCCAAATTGCCTTTCACTGCAACTTCCACTGTTTTGGGGAATGCCCTTAGGCTTGACTTTGTCCAGTGAAATCAGTTCCTTGGGAAGAGATTAAGAGCTGTTTTACAGTGACCCTTCTCCCTCTAGGATTGGAATGCTCCAGGAGTGGGGGTAGGGGAGCCAGAAGTCCTCAGGTTCTTGCCTTACCTGGCATGGAACTATTGCCTCATGAACCAGGGCAAAGATGATAAGAGCCTGTCCTCTCAGGCTCACAGTGTCCTATGTAGTAAAGTCTCTATTCCATGAGTGGGGGCTGAGCAGCAGCCCCTCAATTACATTCATCCAGGATCTAGCCTCAACAACAGGTAGCTGGGGGCGGGGTGAGAAGTGCTGACATCCTACTCTTCCCCAAGGGAAAAATGCTTTGTGAAGGGGAGCTAGGGGTAGAAAGGGCCCTGTGTTCTCGACTGCAGCACCTTGGAATGGAGTCCCCACCTTGCTGATTTGGGATGGGTAGTGAGAGAATACTCTTACTTCAAATACCACAGACTCTTGTCCTTTTATTTAAACCAAATTTTCAAAATTTCCCTTAATCGATGTTTCTTCATTTACTGTTTGTCCTTAGGACCATTTCCAGAATTTGGGGTTTTTTTTTAGTATAGTTTTCACCAGTTTCAATGGGGAGCAGGTCAGCACACTTCTCAGTTGTCATGTAGACCGTCAGTCTCCTATATGCAGTTTTAAACTCTTTAACTCTGGTGTTCAATGTTTATGGCTATAGTTCTGTAGAGTTGTTTGCATAAACGATGCTTGACCCTCAGATGAAATAAGAATTCTCTTTTGGCTTAAAAAAAATTAAATTGAATTTGTTGTCAATCATTCAGCATATGTCCTGGAGATGTTCATATTATTTGAATTTCTGCCTCATCAACTTAATGGAACCGACACATATGTGCTTTCTTTCAGTGCTGGTATATTGGCTGGTAAGAGGTGTGCAAATTGCAGCCAAAACAGACCTTTCCTTGCATGTCCTAAAACTCTTGCTGAGATTGACTTCTCTTTCTATATTTTTGTGGTTGGTTCTTGCAGAGAGTTTCGTTGAGAGAATATTGCTAAAGTAGGCAAGTTTCTACTTAAGTCCTTGACCATAAACCCTAGGAGTAAGTTAAGAATATGTTTGGATTATCAATAATCTATTGCTCCTACCCAAAATGAGGCTGAATTGCAAGTTCTTCTTGCAGTGAGTTAATAGCAATGTCTTTATGAAAGGAGTCAGTAGCATAATGTCAGAATCATCATGATCACTGTGTGCTCTATCAGGAAGAATCTCCTCTACACAAGGGCCATTGTCACTGAATTCGTGAGGATGATGTCCTGGCTTCAGAGGTTGTGCAAAACAGTAGAGAGAATACTAGAAATCTGTGTTTGCACTCTAAATTTGTAATTAGTCAACTCTGTGACGTTGAGAAAGTCATCCAAACTTCTAGATCTCAGTTTGTTCATCTGTGATGTGAGGGCATTGAATGAGATGATCCTGTCAGCCCCAGTAGTCTATGACTACGCGTGATATTAGTTGCTCTGGTGGGACACAGGAAAGTAGGACCAATGGTCCCTAACCACAGATTTGGAAAGACGTAATATGATAACCAAAAGGATATTTAAACATACAAGGGAGTATGGTTATTTATAATGCTTATAAATAAGCATTATAGAAAATAATTCTCTCATGGACAAATAATTATGTCCTGGATATAAATCATCTATAAGCTCTACTTCTCTGTTTAGCTTTCATTACTACCAAATAGCTAAATTATGAGAGAGAAAAGTCACTTCCCCAATTGCAAAATGTGAGGTCTGAAGAAATTCCCAGAATGGGGGGACAGATTCCTAACAAATCCTAACATTTCAGAATACACAAGTAAATTAAAGTATCTAATTGTAGAGCCTTTAGAAGCAGAATTTTAATTCAAGAATCTGTTAAATGCAATGAAAAATCTAGCTGCAATGTAATTCAATACTGACACCTTAGCCAATGACACATTTAAAATGAAGCAACAGGGCTTCCCTGGTGGTGCTGTGGTTAAGAATCCACCTGCCAATGCAGGGGGCATGGGTTCAAGCCCTGGTCCAGGAAGATCCCACATGCTGCGGGGCAACTAAGCCCGTGCACCACAACTATTGAGCCTGTGCTCTAGAGCCCTCAAGCCACAACTACTGAAGCCCGCGTTCCACAACTACTGAAGCCTGCGCGCCTAGAGCCTATGCTCCGCAACAAGAAAGCCACTGCAATGAGAAGCCTTTGCACCACAACTGAGAGCGGCCCCGCTCACCGCAACTAGAGAAAGCCCACACACAGCAACGAAGACCCAACACAGCCAAAAAATAAATAAATAAAATAAATCTAAAAAAAAAAAAAGCAGCAAAAAAAATTGATTTCTAGCTGCAGCTACCTTGGGTTTCTCTTTTATTGGTTTAATGATGCAGGTACAACAGAATCAAACAAATAATTGCTCATGGCCCCTCTCAGCTCCTTCCTATACCTCCAAGCTGTCAGAAGTGGAAATAGTTGCCCTTATGGGTAATGGTATATATGGGACCATTTGTCTGTTTTGAAAGCTTTATGAATCATTTTCAAATCATGTCCCTTGATACAATGTAATACCAGCTATTATAGCTCTTCTCTGCTTCTTGTTACCTTCCTTTTCTGTGCTCCATGGTCTCTTGTTCATTTTGGATACAACTAAGTGTACCATGGTAAGTCACTTTTCATAATTAGGTTAAGAGAATAGGTTTTATTTTAGTGGCTTTTCCTGTAATTTATTTTCCGAATAATACGAGAAAAATATTTGAATGTGGTACAAAATTGTTAAAATCTATTTTTTAAAATAAAACTTGCTAACATCTATATTTTATAAGTATTTGCCATATATCCTACAGGAAAAATACCCACCTTATTTGGAAGTAAAATACTGAGTCAAGTTGATTATTCACCGTATGTTAGTTTTTTTAGCAATACTTTTTTTTTTTTTTGTCAGTGGATTGAATTCAATAAAGTTAGTGTTTACTGAATATGAAGGCACATTTTTTGTGTCTACAGAAATTCAAAGTATATAGACTAATGTAATTACACAGTTCCAATGGCCTACAAGATCAAATGTCTAAAAATGGAATTTTACATATTTTATAGTTAAGCTCTAGACTGCCTTACTGCAGGCAACTTGTTCTAGATGTTTTCAGGAAATTCAGTTCAATTCAAGGATTTCTTGGCCAAATTTAAATTCTATACTTCTTTTGTTAAATTTATTCCTACGTCTTTTATTCTTTCTGATGCTGTTGTAAATAGAATTGCTTTCTTAATTGTTATTTTTATTATTTTCAGAGTCATTCTTGGAGGTCTAACTTAGAGCCAACTCCTTCAGTTCTTTTAATGATATTTTAATTCTTTACATTAAACCCCTTCCTGCTTAAATACCTTGAGTGGTATCTATTCCCTGCAGTGAACTCTAAATGATAGAGGATGGCATTGTTAGGTTATATTTCATGAATGACATTAGATTAACCTGTACTATTGAGAAGATGTTGACTTGTAGGAATTTGGATTCTATGTCACATATGACAATGGGAAAATAATAATCCATTAATTTCATACATAAGGTGTAAGTATTGCCTGGGAGATGTGAAGTAAAGAAACTTATTTCAAGATGCAGACAATATCACACCATATCAAACCAGTGGTAAAATTCATTTAAGTGTTCTAAAATGGATCTAAATTGGAAGAATTTAATCATGTAGCAACTGTTCCCATATGTCCTATGAATACGAGGAATATTTATACTCTTTGATGTTTAGGAAAAGACTGGGTGCTGTAAAATGAAGACACTTGACCTTATAAATAAGTTTAGGAAAGCTGAACTTACTTGAAGATGAAGCAGCTGTTTGGCTGTATAGGGTGATTTGAAATCTTCCACTTTACACTGCCCTGAAAAAGAGAGAAAGAATACAGAATTAAAGGTTAGAAATCCCAAGATATATTTTATTTAGTTAAAACATTTTCCAGACCAGAAAATTTTAAGCTAACAAGTTGGATCACATTGTTCTCAGGAGTCTTTCCCTACCCTGCTTCAGGAGTTTTTAGAAGAGATCTAGTAGATGTAATAAGAAGTTCTCATTAAATGGTATGTTTATAATTTATTCTGTTTTCTTATTCATGTAAAAATGTTGATAAGATTGGTGAGGTTATCATTTAGGTTGCATACTAAAGTTTCTATTAGCATACTTTTTAAAGCAATACATACAAGAACAGTCAAATATTAGTTTTAGGTTGTCAGATGTTTCTCAAAGGAAAAGAATAATCTTATAACCAAAATTTTTTAAAATACTAATTAAAATGTTGTGGATATTACCTTGATTTTTATACCACATATGACCAATCAAAGATTTAATTAACCTGTCTGTTTTAATATGAATCAGAAAAGTAGAGAACAGAAAGAGTTCACTGTATTCATTATTTATTTTTTTGCTTTTGGGTTTTTTTTTTTGGTGTTTTAATTTTTTTTGTTGAAGTATAGTTGTTCACAATGTTGCATTAGTTTCAAGTGTACAGCAAAGTGATTCAGTTATACATACATACACAAACACATATATATATATATATTCTTTTCAGATTATTTTCCCTTATAGGTTATTTCAAAATAACCTATGCTGTTCAGTAGGCCCTTGTTGGTTATCTATTTTATATATAGTAGTATGTATATGTTAACCCCAAACTCCTAATTTATCCCTCCCCCACTTCCCCCTTTGGTAACCATAAGTTTGTTTTCTATGTCTGTGGGTCTATTTCTGTTTTGTATATAAGTTCATTTGTATCATTTGTTAAATATTCCACATATAAGCGATATCGTATATTTCTCTTTGGCTTACTTCAATTAGTATGATAATCTCTAGGTCCATCCATGTTGCTGCAAATGTCATTATTTCCTTCTTTTTTATGGCTGAGTAATATTCCATTGTATAAATATACCACACCTTCTTTATTCATCTGTCAATGGGCATTTAGGTTGCTTTCATATCTTGGCTATTGTAAATAGTGCTGCAGTGAACATTGCGGTGCATGTATCTGTTCGAATTGTGGTTTTCTCCTGATATATGCCCAGGAGTAGGATTGCAGGATCACATGGTAGCTTTATTTTTAGTTTTTAGGGAACCTCAATACTGTTCTCCATAGTGGCTCTACCAGTTTACATTCCCACCAACAGTACAGGAGAGTTCCATTTTCTACACACCCTCTCTAGCTAATTATTAGAGAAATGCAAATCAAAACTACAATGAGAGGGCTTCCCTGGTGGCGCAGTGGCTGGGAGTCCGCCTGCCGATGCAGGGGGCGCGGGTTCATGCCCCGGTCCGGGAAGATCCCACATGCCGCGGAGCGGCTGGGCCCGTGGGCCGTGGCCGCTGGGCCTGTGCGTCCGGAGCCTGTGCTCCGCAACAGGAGAGGCCACAGCAGTGAGAGGCCAGCATACCGCCAAAAAAAAAAAAAAAAAACTACAATGAGATATCACCTCACACCAGTCAGAATGACCATCATCAAAAAGTCTACAAATAGTAAATGCTATATTCATTAAATTTAAGAGATACATTGTCTTCTGACCCACCCACAATGCAAGTAGAAATTTAAGCTAGAGTTCAGTTTTCATTTTAGAACTGCTTTGATAAGATGATTTTATTTTTTATCAATGTCTAGATTCTGTATTCATGTTTTTTTTCCTGTTCCATGCATTTACATAACACATTTCATATCTGAAGAAAAACATACCATTAGAGAAAGAGTCTTTGTATGATCTTTGTATCAATTGGCCAGAAAACAGAGAATTTTAATAAATTCAAATTACTTACATGGTAAGAACAAAAATTTTCTTAAATGAAACTGTAAAAAATTTAATTATATCTCTCACGTACTGCTTGGCCCCCATCTGTTATATGGCTAGAAAAACAAGATTTATTTCCAGCCTGATTTTTTTGAATGTGTTTCTCTCCTCCCTCAGCAATATAACAGATTTTCAGGATACAATCTTGTTTAATTCTGTTTTGCCTTTTCCTAACTTTATATTATTCTTTGTAATTTTTTTCATTTTTTTGCCTTTGACATTCACTTAAAATCATTTTCTCTCAGGATTTACATTTAACTCCTTCCTTCTTCCATTTATTGAATACAAAATAATGGGTATCTATTATTTGTCATATACTGTTACGGGTGCAGTGATAGAATCATGGGTAAAATAGTACAAAAACTGAATTTTTAATATATTTATAAAAAGTAAATATGCAGTAATAATATAATCACAGGATTTAGAGTAAAATTGCAGATTCTCTTTTACCAAATTCCTCTTAAATCTCATCCAGGGATCCTTAACCACTTTAAAAAGTTTAATGTACACCTTTCAGACTTTTTCTATACATTTATACAAATATATAACTTATATATAGAGAAATATAAATTTCCATCTAAGTGGAATCATGATATATATGCTTCTAAAATTTCTTTTTACTCTTATGGGTGTGACATGGCAGTATATCTATTTCAGACCATATATCTCATTTAACTACTACATGAATTTATGTGGAGATGACTTAATTCATTTAACCATTCCTCCAAAATGGTTAGCATTTAAGTTGTTAGTATTGATAATTTTTTACTAATATTATTAAGCAATGATGTAATGACTATCTTTATACATATGTGTAGATATTTTAAGATATTTTATATAGATAGATATTTGTAGATATTCTTTTGAAGCAGATTCCAAAATTGGACTTTTGTGTTCAGTTTATAAATCCCATGTTTGTTTTAATATACATAACTCCATAAAAGATTGTACCAGTGTATACTGCTGTTAATAATTTTGTTAAATTCCTGTGCCTGACTCTCACATACCATCCCAATAGCTGCTTTAATTTTAATGAATCTGAAGGATGAAATATATTGCCATTTTAAGACATATTTTCCTTATTTCTGGTGAGGTAGAGTTGTTACTTTAGTGTTTATCCATTTTTAATCGATTAATTTACTTTTGGCTTACTGAAGTTTAGACATTATTTATGTGTGATGAATATAAAACCTTTATGCATTCTACATGGGGCATCTATTATTTAATATATAATAAATATAATCAAATCCTTTACATTCCTATTAGTTTGCTAGGGATGCTGCATATTAGTTATATTTCTTAGCATATCAGTTACATTTCTATTTTCACTTTTTTTAGTGGTTGCCCTAGAGTTTGCAGTAAACATATATGCATAAGTATACATAGTAGAATACATTATAGCTATTATTGTTTTGAACAAGTTATCTGTTAGGTCATTTAAGAGTAAGAAGAAATAAAAGTTTTTATTTTACCTTAATTTATTTATTCTTCAATGCTCTTCTTTTTGGTATGAAGACTTGAGTTTCTGGTATATATTATTTTCCTTCTCTCCAAAGAATTTATTTTCATGTTTCTTGCAGGGTGGGTTTACAGGCAACAAATTCCCTCAATTTTTCTTTGTTTGAGAAAGTCTTTATTTCTCCTTCACTTTTGAAGGATAAGTTTTCAGGGTAGAAGATTTTTTGTTAGTGATTTCTTTTTCACTGCACTCGCTTGCTTGCATGGTTTTTGAGGAGAGGTCAGACATAATTCTTTGTTCCTCTATAGGTAAAGTGTTTTTTCAAATGTGGATTCTTTCAGAATTTTACTTCATCTTTGATTTTCTGTAGTTTGAAAACAGTATGCCTAGGTGTAATTTTTTTGGTATTTATTCTGCTTGGTATTCTCCAAGCTTCCTTAATCTGTGGTTTGTTGTCTCACATTAATTTAGGGAAATTATCAGTCATTATTGTTTCAAATATTTCTTCTGTTTCCTTTCTTCTCTTTTTCGTAATCCCATTACACATATATTGTACCTTTTGTTGTTGTCCCACACTCCTTGGATATTCTGTTCTGTTTTTTTCAACCTTTGATCTCTTTTGTCTTCAGGTTTAGAGATTTCTATTGAGATATACTCAAGCTCAGAGATTCTTTCCTTTGCTGCGCCTAGTCTACTAATAAACCCATCAAAAATATTCTTCATTTCCTGGCACTTTTTTTTAAATGTTTAGCATTTCTTTTTGATTCTTTCTTGGGATTTACATCTCTCTGCTTACATCACCCAACTGTTCTTTTATTGCATGTTGTCTACTTAATTCATTAGAGTTCTTAGTATATTAATCATCATTTTATATTTCTGATCTGATAATTCCAAAATCCCTGCTTGGTTCTGATGTTTTTTGCCTTTTGGTATACCTTGTATTTTTTTTTTTAATTGTTGGACATGATATACTGGGTAAAAGAAACTACTGTAAATAGGCCTTTAGAAATGTAGTGGTGAGGTGTGAGGGGAGAGGAAGTGTTCTATAGTCCTATGCTGGTTTCAGTCTTTTGGTGAGCCTCTGCCTCTGGACTGTGAAATTTCACAGGTGTTTCTCTTTTTTTTTCTTCCTCCGTAGGTAGGAGAGAATGACTGTAGGGGGGCTGGAGTTCAGTATTTCCCTTCTCCCAGGCCAGTTAGGCTCTGATATTACCCCAGCGGGTTAGGATCTGGTTAACTTGTTTCTTTGGATGTCAGGCCTTAAGAACAGAGTGCTCTGGCATATTACAAAACAGTTTCTTTTCCCCTTCCTCTGCCAGAAGCATGAGGGGATTTTTCTTTGATATTTGCTGTGAGAACCTGGTTAAGGTCCTGGAGGTAAAACTCATAAAATGTGGGCCCCCCCCCAAGTACTGAGTCCCCCTGGAGATTTTAACTTGCAGATTTGTCCACTCTGAGCCTCTAGTAATTTGTCAACCACAGTTCTTTTTTCCTACCAGAATGTGGTTCCCAGAGAGGTTTCAGCTCATGAGTTTCTGTTCAGGTGAGTTGTGATTCTCTGTATTTGCCTGTTTATCTCTCTAGTTTTGGGAGCAGCAGTTTGCCTTGTGACCTCACTTCTTTAATGGCCCTAAGAAGAGTTGAATTTTCAGCTTGTTCAGCTTTTTACTTGTTATAATGGAGTGGCAACTTCCAAACTCATTACATGCAGAAACAGAGCCTATATCATACTTTAAATCCTCAGAGTTGAGTCTTTCATAAAATGTTGATTGATAGAGTGAGCTCCTGACAAGGTAGGTTGGTTAACCATAACCTAAGCTTCCAGAAAGAACAATGAAAAAAGAAGGAAAGAAGCAGCAGACAATTGTGTCAGGCAGGAGCAACCTCCTCAGACAGAAAAGGAATTGCTATTTTGTCAGGATGGCAGAAGGAGCTTGAAGTTTGGGGTTCTCTGAGAACCTACGTGTCTCCATTTTAATACCCAGGATGCCACTCTCTTCCAACCATTGTTCTGATTGTCCCATAAGAGCCCAGATGATATTTCAAATTAAATTGAAATTAAATTGAATAATTTAACAATTTACAAAAAAAAAATTATGATTGATTTTTTTTTAGTTATTTCAGCACTGTGAAAGCAAGAGAAAGTTTTTAGTAAAGTCACAGAAAGTCCCTGGTTCTTCATCCATGATTTGAGTAATGCAGAGCACGAAATTTGTCAGTCTGTTACTTTAATCTCTCCAGTATACAGAGGAAGAGCTTTATGTCTTTTTTATTGTGCGTAGGCAGCAGTTACAAGATCTCAGAAGTCTTGCCTTCAGTCTATACTTTATTCTAGGGAATTATATTTGATAATTTAATTAACTATTTTATGTCTGCCAATTATGGGTTGCCAGAGTTGGGTGACCACATATTAGTGAGATTTTCACTAATGTCAGATAACCATTTGCTAATTCTCATTTCCTTCAAATTCTGCTTTCTGCTAAAACTATTGGTAATAATTACTACATTAGTGAATTTTCTTTATTTCAAGTGGCACAACCTGTTATAGGTAGTTTAAACACAAAATAAAGTCATTTTCAGATCAGATTGTATGTCAGGACTAGACAATCAAGTTTGGAGGCATTGTAAGGAGCAACACTGACAAATTATTTCACGGAAGCAATCCATTGAAGCCCCACTGCTGCCACCTAAGAACACAGTCACCAGAGTACATCTCTGTATTCTGGGCTCTTGATGTTTAAAGTTCTGCCTCTTCTCTCACTGAAGACTAGACATCTCTGTCAATCCCTTGTTAGAAAGTGGTGATTGCTTCCTCATATTATCTACTTTTGAATCTGAATGGCAGAGCCTGCAACACGTACATGACTGAAAGCTGGAGAAGTGAGTTGGGGATTTCTGCTTTGGGGATACAGATTCAGAGGCAAAAACTCTCCAAGCATAAAAGAGATTTGCAAAAGGTTTAAGGCAGCCGAAAAGCATAATATTTGTCTCCTGTATGTACCATTTTCTAACACAAAATTAATTATTCAAAGTAATATGTTTTCATCATGACTTTCCTGTACATCTTTCCCCATTCTGCACCCCTGGAATTTGTAGAGATCTTTCTTTTTTCTTGATGAGAAGAGGATAAGAATTAATTTATCCCTAAGATTGTTCACCACCTTCATCTTATTTGTTGCAGTAAGTCCACTTTCTTTCTAAAGGTATTCTTAAAATTTTAGACTTCCCTCATCCATTTTGGATTAGTTATTTTTCAGGTTTACTGCCCAGCTGTCTTTCCTCACATTTCTTCCGTTTGCTCCTGTGGTTTAGTTGCCCTATTTCTTGGATTTTATGTACCTTCTATCTTGGATTTCTTTTGTTTTTATAGAATGTTCTCAATAAATTTCCTCAGAAAGAGTGCATGGGAGGAAAACTACGTTCTTCCATGCCTGAAAATCATTTCATATTTCCCTTTAACTTGATTAAAAGTTTGGCTTTGTATAGAATTCTAGATTCAAAATTATCTTCCTTCAGAGCTGCAAGAGAAGAGAGACAAACAATGTAGAAAAATGAAAACAGGAGGATATTATACGCAGGTATACCTTGGAGATATTTTGGGTTCAGTTCCAGACCACCATAATAAAGCAAATATCACAGTAAAAGAAGTCCCATGAATTTTTTGGTTTTCCAGTGCATATGAAAGTTATGTTTACACTATGCTTTATTCTGTTAAGTGTGCAATAGCATTATGTCTAAAAAATATATACATACCTTAATTTTAAAATATTGCTAAAAAATGCTAATCATCATCTGAGCCTTCAGCTTCAGCAAGTCATAGTAGCAATATCAAAGATCACTGATCACAGATCACCATAACAAATGTAGTAATAGTGGGAAAGTTTGAAATATTGTGAGAATTGCCAAAATGTGACACAGAGACATGAAGTAAGCAAATGCTATTGGGAAAATGGTGCCGATAGACTTGCTCAGTGCAGGGTTGCCGCAAACCTTGGGTTTGTAAAAAACATAGTATCTGCAAAGTGCAATAAAACGAGGTATGCTGTACTGATTTCACATACTTTTTATCATCCACAATCCCATAGTCTGGTTCCTTCTTTTTTCCTTATAGGGTACAGCCATCTTCCTTCTTCCAGCACAAAAATATCACACCTCCCACAGCAAATATAAAGTCCATTCAGTGTTCTTCAACTAGGGTCAGTGCTTGGTTAGGAATTCGGGCTTCAACTCAAGAAGCAGAACCAGTTAGATAAATTTATATACACATACATACCTATATATACATACACATATTTATTGCAGGTAACTGGCTTACACAATCACAAAGGCTGGTTAAGCAGTCTTTTTAAAGCTGTATCTGTCTCCACATCTGATACTGGAGCTTGAAGTTCATAGTCAGGCAATTAGGAAGGGAAAATCACAAGCATGAGCTGGAACCCCATGAGAATGTGCTGAAACCCCAGAAGGATGAACTGAAACTCATGTTCATTCTTGCCGCCTCTGACTTGGTGAAAAGGGTATACAGTAGAAGTCATTATTGCAGAGCTAAACACACACCTTGCCAAGGAAGCAGAAAAAAACTGAAGGTGAATCTAGAAAAGGTAGATTGCAGGTTACAATCCTGCTTCCTGCCTTTGAGATGAGTCAGCCAATCAGCAGCAATGTGGGTCAGTGACAAAATAGCTGCTTCATTTTTCTAGTTCTTCCAGATCTTGTGAGAATCTTCTTGTGGCTCACCCTAATTGGAAACTTACAAAAGGGAATACTGGGTAACGTAGTTTTCAACTTAGGCAAGTGACCCATTACAAAGCCATCACAGTTCCCCCAAAATGATAGTTTATCCTGAGATTTTATCCACCACAGCTAGAAAAAAATCTTTAGCAAGGGGCCATCAATATGATCTCTCCATATGTCTAACAGAATAGTTAAGCCAAAAATGACAGTGATAGGATTTTCTACATGGATCTGTTTAAGTCTGGCTTTTAAAATATCTGCCAGTGGAAATCCTTTTTGTTTAATCCTAGTTTTATATCAGTAACTTTTTTTTTTTTTTTTTTTCCCGTGGTATGCGGGCCTTTCACTGTTGTGGCCTCTCCTGCCGCAGAGCACAGGCTCTGGACGCGCAGGCTCAGTGGCCATGGCTTACGGGCCCAGCCACTCTGCGGCATGTGGGATCTTCCTGGGGCACGAACCCGCGTCCCCTGTATCGGCAGGCGGACTCTCAACCACTGCGCCACCAGGGAAGCCCCTATATCAGTAACTTTTGAATCATACAGCTTCCATTGGCTCAAAACCTTGAGCAGAACCATGATGTTAGCATATACATAGTTTTCTCCTTTTTACTTGCTGTGGTAGAAGAACCATCTTCTGATTTATCTAAAAGTGTCATCACATTATTATCTGATCATTTAAAATCACAGTAAATTATAATCTCTTTAGTTAGGATACTAGCCCTGATTTCTCCTGCTCTGATGGTATCATAAGCACTAAGACTTTATAGAAGCATTAATAATCAAACTCACAGCTGGGTCTTGTCTACACAACCAGAGACTAATGAAAGTGAATTAAAGCTGAAAGCAATGGTTGGAATGGTTCTGGAATCATTCTGCTACTGCTTATATAGCCAGGGCCATTACATGGTGCTCCAAATGTAATCCAAAACGGAAGGGAAATGAGATTCAGCTGGTCTTCAAGAGACACAGGGGACCTGATGAAAGCATTGTAAACAAGCCAGTGGACTCCATCTATCACAAATTGTAAGACATTTTTTATTAAAACAAAGGCCCTGGCAGAGAAAGTGCCAAAATGCTGTTCTTTAATAATGAGATGGAGCTGATAGTTTGTTCAATTTACACATCAATTTGTTCAGAAGCTTTTTTTGAAAGGCAAGAATGTTTGAATACTAATCACTTATATTTGAAAGGTGCCTAAATCTCCAGCCAGAGTGTATTGTGAAGAGATTAAAATGTTCTTAATTTGGTAAAGGCTGAATTTACAGCAGAGAATTTGGAAAGCTAAAATGTAATCTCCTATGGATAAGGCTGTCGTTGAAATATCAACATGATCATTTTAAGGCCTTGACTTGTCACATCTTGCATTGGTTTTCATAACAAACATATTTTCTTTCCTCTTTTTTAATTCTGAGAATTGTCGGCACCACCCCCAACCAAATAGGTTTTAGATAAATTTAATTTTACAAAAAATAACTTGTATGCTTTTATCAAAGTGATTTTATGGCTCAGTCTCTCAAGAGATAACTATTTTAGTTGGTATTATGAAGCTAAATTTCTTGGAAAGCCTCTTTGAATACACTAAAATAGTAACAAATATATTCATTTTAAGAGCAAACCAGGTGTTGAGCTGTATTCAAAACAGGTAGCAGAGAATGGGAACTCGAGTATATTTACCCCCATCAGACTAATTAGAAACTATATGTATTTTATTTATTTCAGTATTTTTATGGATAACTCTTTCTTGTAAATTAGTGACTCAGGTGGATGCTAGGTCTCTAGAGGTGGTTCAGGATGTCACCAAATTTAATTCAAATTTTACTAAATACACTTATACTATTAAAAATGTAATCTAAAATATAAATGTGCTGTGTAGCATAGTTTAGCATATTAAAGATGGTCAGTATGCTAATTTTATGTTGGATTTCTTCATATTTATGCAATTTTCAAGGAGAAAATCTTTTCTTGCCAATTCTTCCTAACTGAAGAACATCCTAAGATTGCAAGATAAACTATTAAAAACATTCTACCATAATCACCCACTTGTCCACGTGAGTAAGTCCCAATTTTAAATGCCTGTGTTCATCAAAAACTAACCTTGTCATTTCATTTACTTTCTAATAAGTAAATATTATCCATTTATCCTACATTGTTAAATAATATTAATAAAATTCTGCTTTTTTTCTCTTGATTTTTGGGATCCCACTTAACATTTCTTATAAAAAAGGATTTATGCTGCTGGGAACTGAAAATTTATGTTTTAAACTCTTTTAATGTTGACAAGTCAGTTACTCCTCTTTAAGCTCAAGGGCATGAAAAAGCCTCTCTTCCTGATTCCTTATGCCTTTGTTGCACTGGTTATACCCTCTGTAGTAGACTGTAGCCCTTTACATCCATTATAGCTATGTAATAGTAGGCCAACTAACCAGGGCTAGCAAATCAGTTCAGAATAACTGAGAGCTTTAGTGAGGCGGGGAGGCCATATTAACTTGAAAGCTCTTTTGCGTAGGTATCCACCCAGTGCCTATAAAAAAAACAGGAGGTTGGGAATTGCCCCTTCCATGATGCAGGTGTGCAAATGGTTATCAGCTGCCACTTGAGTCATACAAAATACCAACTGCTTTTCTGGATCTTACTCTCAGATAAATGAATCCCTTGAGAAGGGATTCAAACCCTTCCAACCCCAGGACCTAGATAAAAATCCATTGCTTCTAGGGAAGGATAGAACAAAAGACTTCTCCCTTAGGGGAGAAGAAGGAAAATCACTTGGTCCCAGGCTCTGGCATCAACACAAAACAGAAGTCTGCTCAGTTAGAGCAGAAGCAGGAAATCTCACACCCAAGACCTAACACAGATACAGGTAGGTCTTAGCTGTCAAATAGAGGAGGAGCAAAAATGCTTAAAAGGCCTCATATCCAAGGCCCAGAACAGGCCCACACAATATTGAGGCTGAACAACTTTAACAGAACTGGGTAGTTCCTTGCTGTACCATCATGAGCCCAGCAGTCTATTAAAGAAGAATTAGAAAATGCTGTCTCTGTGGCACAGACATTCAGGACCTATTGAAAGCCAAGGGTGAAGTAGAAATGCTGATAAAAATGCACTGGTATCTCAGGCCTTATACTAAGCACAAGGTAATAGAAGCCTATGACTGGAGAAATTTGAAACCTATGAGGCACAGACAGCTATGGGACAATATTGAAGAATCTAACATAGATGTGATTAAAATCTAAAAAGACCAAGAGAGAAAGAACAGGAAGGAATATTTGAAGAAGTAATGGCCAAGAATTTCTAAAATTAGTGAAATAAAATATTGAAGCTTAGAACAAATTAAAAAAAACAACACAGCACCTAGACACATTATAGCCAAACTTCTGAACACCAAAAATAAAGAAAATACCTTGAAAATATACAGAGGAAAAAAAGGAATTATTAGATTCAGAGAAACAGGGATGGAAAAAGGTATTCCATGCAAATGGAAATCAAAAGAAGGCTGGAGTAGCAATACTCATATCAGACAAAAGACTTTAAAATAAAGACTGTTGTAAGAGACAAAGAAGGACACTACATAATGATCAAGGGATCAATCCAAGAAGAAGATATACCAATTGTAAATATATATGCACCCAACTTAGAAGCACCTCAGTATATAAGACAAATGCTAGCAGCCAAAAAAGAAGAAATTGACAGTAACACAATAATAGTGGGGGACTTTAACACCCCACTTACATCAATGGACAGATCATCCAGACAGAAATCAATAAGGAAACATAGGCCTTAAATGACACATTAGACCAGATGGACTTAATTGATGTTTATAGAGCACTCCATCTGAAAGCAGCAGAATGCATATTCTTTTGTGCACATGGAACATTCTCTAGGATAGATCACATGCTGAGCCATATAGCAAGCCTCGGTAAATTTAAGAAAATTGAAATCATATCAAGCATCTTTTCTGACCATAATACTATGAGATTAGAAATCAACTACAATAAAAAACAAACAAACTGTAAAACACAGAAATGCATGGAGGCTAAACAATATGCTACTAAACAACCAAGAGATCAATTAAGAAATCAAAGAGGAAATCAAAAAATACCTACAGACAAATGAAAATAAAAACACAATGATCCAAAACCTATGGGATGTAGCAAAAGCAGTTCTAAGAGGGAAGTTTATTGCAATACAGTCTTACCGCAGGAAACAAGAAAAATATCAAATAAACAACCTAACCTTACACCTAAAGCAACTAGAGAAAGAAGACCAAACAAAACCCAAAGTTAGTAGAAGGAAAGACATCATAAAGATCAGAGCAGGCAGAAATAAATGTAATAGAGACAAAGAAAATAAAAGATCAATGAAACTAAAAGCTGGTTCTTTGAAAAGATTAGCAAAATTGATAAAACTTTAGTGGATTCATCAAGAAAGCACTAGGAAAGATAAGGGTAAATATAGAAGACTTTTTTCTTTTTAGTCTGAAAGATAATTAACAATTTAAAGGTTAAGGAGAGCAGTGTATTTGGGAGTTATATAGCATCAGTGACTGGGTTTCTTATTTAGTAAGCAACATTAGTAAGAGGTAAAATGTATTTGCTGGTTGTCCCATCCCATGTAATTGTCCCAAATTTCAAATCCTGATCCAGGCCTTGAATTTTTTTTTTAAATTTTTATTGGAGTATAGTTGATTTACAATGTTGTGTTAGTTTCTGCTGTACAGCAAAGTGAGTCAGTTACACACACACCTATATCCACTATTTTTTAGATTCTATTCCCATATAGGTCATTACAGAGTATTGAATAGAGTTTCCTGTGCTATACAGTAGTTATCTATTTTATATATAATATTGTGTAAGTTTATCAATCTTTTATTTATAAATTTATTTTATTTTTGGCTGCATTGGGTCTTCGTTTCTGCATGCGGGCTTTCTCTAGTTGCGGCAAGTGGGGGCTACTCTTCATTGCAGTGCACAGGCTTCTCATTGAGGTGGCTTCTCTTGTTGTGGAGCACAGGCTCTAGGCGTGCAGGCTTCAGTAGTTGTGGCACATGGGCTCAGTAGTTGTGGCTCGCGGGCTCTAGAGTGCAGGCTCAGTGGTTGTGGCGCATGGGCTTAGTTGTTGTGCAACATGTGGGATCTTCCAGGACCAGGGCTCAAACCTGTGTCCCCTGCATTGGCAGGTGGATTCTTAACCACTGTGCCACCAGGGAAGCCCTATCAACCAATCTTTATTTGACGTATGAATGATTACAGTCTTAACTACTCTTTCTAGTACTTCCTCCCCTAAAAATTACTAACATTAGGACATCTTCAATATAGTGTGTTAAACTGTTCTGGATAATTATAAATTGCAAGTTGTTCCATACTTGATTATGACAGCATGCTGACGAATTCAAATATCCCTGTGGCAAAAACATACATACATATTGAACACCATTTTATAAAAATCCATATTGTGCCTGATGGGACTCTGAGATAGGAATGGAAAAATGGGGGCGAGCGCGAGCCTGCGGCCAGTGGCCTGCTGAGCATCACCAGACTGGGGACCAGGGCCCCCAGTCACTGCAGCCGTTGGGGGCGGACAGGCAAGGAAACACCTGGTGTGAGCACCCTCTCCTGTGCACCGAGCTAGCCTGGGGGTCGCGGGACTTCCTGGGAGGGGCACTGGCACCCGCTGCCCCAGCCTTGGCCCCACTGCACCACATGCAGATGTGAGGCTGTGGCATCACTCCCATTTGGGTGCTGGGGCCCTAGAGGAAGAGGAGCCGAGTGTGCGAGAATGTGTGTGTATGTTAAAAACAAAAAAGAAAAGAAATGGAAAAAAAGGTATTTGACAAGCCTGTTATAGTATATCCATCCAACTTGTCCTGTTGTACTTCATTTGTACAGTCTTTATCCTGTGAGTACAGCTGAAGTAATGGGAACCACCATGATTCATCCGCATAGTCTACTCTGTCTCCAGAAGATGCCTTGAGTTCTGGTACCACAGGACTGTTAGAGAGTTTTTGGAATCACTACTCTACTTTCAAGCATTTGCTCAATTAGGGCAGTTATCTCGTGTTCCCTCCTGGGAATCTGTATTTCTTACAAGGAAATTGGAATAAGGTCATTAGCATGTTTCCAGGGAAATCAGGAGCCCCTTCTTCACTTGCCAGTGTGGAGTAATGCACATATCTCTGCTTCCTTCCTCCATCTTTCCCTCCTTTTCTCCTTCTCCTCCTTCCTCTTTCCCTCTCCCTGCCTCTCTCCCTTAGTCTCTGTCTCTCATCATTCTAGTCCAGTGGATAAACTTTGAGATGTCAGTCTGAAGATCACTGCCAGACATGGGAAAATCTCACTAGTTTTTAATATCCAAGTGATATACATGCATGAAGCTATGGCTTTGTCCTTGACTCTCTTTTCCTCTGTAAGTAGAAGGATTAAATGATGCATTTTTTGTAACATTTTTTATTTTTCTTTCTCTCTGCTAAACATTAACGTCTTTCATAAATGCTGGTAAAATTTCCTTTGACAAGTTTAAGCTATTATTTGCACTTAGTAACACACTTTCAAATGCATTTTTGTCACAGAAATGTGGTTTTGCTTTAGAGAGACCATCAGTCCTAGTGATCAGGGGCTTAGATCAGGACCCCAATTTCGTACTCCTAGCTCTTTTTGGAGCATTTTTCAGCAGTTTTAGTCCGCATTTATTATTTGTCTGCCTTCTGCCAAAAACTGTAGAAACTGTTTTCAACAATTTATTTAACCCCCAGGACACCATAGAAAATAGTCCATGTTGTGATCTCCATTTTACAATTGAAATTGAAGCTTGGATGAATTAAATAAGTTTCCTAAGATTACACAGCTAATAAATGATTTTAGGGGAAAAATGGTTTTTTTCTGTCATCAAAAATCAATTTACCTTTCTCTAATAATAGCCCTCACTTTTCAGATCATGTGCTTTTTAAGCTCTACAAGCTTGTGGTCATCTTGGCTGGATTGTACTCTGAGAGAACATGGAGCTTTAACCATTTTCCACCAAATAAATAAAATCATAGCATGAAAGAGAACATGCCAAATGGTAAAGAAAATTCAGTCCTGTTAACACTGTTTGATCCCTGAATTCAGTTCTACCTGAATCCAGATTCCCCTGGTCTTTTTTTAGCTTTATTAAATACAATTGACAAATGAAAATTGTTTATATTTAACATGTGTAATGTGATGTTTTGATACACATATATATGGTGACATTATTTCCACAATCAAACTAATTAACATATCCATTACTTCACATAGGTACCTTTTTTGTTGTTGTTGTGAGAACATTTCAGATCTCTTAGCAAATTTCAAGTATATAATACAGTACTGTTAACTATGGTCACCATGCTGTACATTAGATCTCCTAAATTCATTTCTTACAAACGAAACTGTGAAAATATGGTAAATATACAATGGCATATTATTCAACCTTAAAAAAGAAGGAGATCCTGCCATTTGTGACAATATGGGTGAACCTGAAGGACATTATGCCTAGTAAAATAAGTCAGAGGAAGACAAATACTGTATGACTTCATTTATGTGTGGAATCTAAAAAAGCCAAATTCATAGAAGCAGAAAGTAGAACCATGGTTGCCATGGGCTAGGGGTGGGGAAATAGATGTTGATCAAGGGGAATAAAGTTTCAGTTATACTGAAATTTTTCAATTATTTGAACAAACAGATTTCTAAAAACTGCTTAGGCTACTTTAAACTGTGTTTTCTATCACTTGTAATGATACAGTATTGGAGCCAGGACTTGAACCCAGATTTTCAGGACTCCAAAATTTTTGCTATAATCCATATGCTGTAGTGCCTCTCAATGGGTGTTACAGTGAGGACAGAGGCGGAACTTCAAGGGAACCTTCACCAATATCTAGTGACTTACAAGTAAAAGATACTCTGTAATTTCCTTCTCTATTAATAATGAGAAAATTGTCTTTTACAAATTCAAATGCATCCAATGTGACAATTTATTGAGGAAGTGCAAAATTATTAGATATCTTTCTCAGAGAGATGACCTATGAGTGACTTTTTTATTACAAATGCCATCATACATTTTCTGTAGATTTGAGGCATATTTTGCTTAAGAGTCTCCAATAAAGGGAGATCTCAATGTCATTCTCATCTTTTTCCAAAAACAATCCTCTGATATGTCTCCATTTTTTCCCTAGGTCGAATTATGTAAATGTTTCTTAAAGGGAGTTACACATATGGCCCATTTGTTTTACTTCTTTCTAGTGCCAAGTAAATATATTCTAGTGATGGGACAAATGACTCTTTTTTCCTCCCCTCCCCCTACTAAAAGGAAGTCACTTGATTCAAACTCTGGACCTGACCATGCATCTAAACCATGAGGATAAATTGGAACCAAAGGAAAAAAGACTGCTCTCAAATACACAGCCTTTAACAAAGTTGATGAAAGATTCCTTTTTCACTTGGCAAGTGGAGAACTTGCTACTTACTATGCTGGATGAAAACATAGTGTGTGTTGATATTTGAGTGATACTCATACTTACTGACTCTGAAATGAATAAAGTTCCTGTGATTTTTTTGCCATGTGCCCATTTAAAGACATTCATGCATTAGTGCCCTTGGCAGAGAAATACCCAATAGCGAACCTTGTGCCTCATGCGCTATACCTACCTTAGGCACACTGCTAGACTGCTCCTGTGTATGGCTTCTCTGAAGTTAGTGCCAGCTACTTAGTGGGCAGTGAGTAAACACAGGAATAATTCTGTCTGAAAACAAGGCAGCAACATAAAGCAGCATAAATATTGGGCTGGCCAGAAAGTTCATTCAGTTAGTGAATACGCTGTTCAATAAAGTTCTTGGTGAAAATGAAAAATGTGTCTTTTATTTTTACTTAAAACCAAACGAACTTTTTGGCCAGCACAATATAAAGTTGAGAGCTCTCAGAAAAAAGCCCCAAGACACGGAACTGCCTGATAAAACAGACTTAACAACTACCTTTGATTTCATTTGTATTTTTTGTCTTCAGACCACCAAATTTCAGCACCTCATTGCTGCTTTGAGCATCAGTTCTACCTCCGAGTAGGCTGAGGGGATCTTAAATTGTATTTTTCACAGTTAAAGACTAAATTTCACCTTGATGTTCCTTGAGCATGATAACAGTTCTTTATCTAGGTCAGTTTGAGGTGTGGGAGTTGGGAGAGAGTAGAGGGAAGCTACAGAAACTTTGCAGGGTGGAATAGAGGCAAGAGGCCAAGACTTGCTTATGCAAAAGACCAGTGAACACTTAATTGCCTGGAGACTTGTTCCTCAATATTAACTTTGTACCCTTACCTAGGGGAAAAGGAGAATGGCACTTATTCATTGGCCTATTTATCGAGAGTCTCCTATGAGCAGTCACTAAAGTATAGGTAGTAGGGTGGAGGTTTAGAGCTCTAGAGTGGAAAAGAAGAAGAAAAGCTCAAAACAATATTAAAATGTGGTCTGTATCCCTAAGAAGTAACAATGAAGTGAGAAAGTGAAACATCAATAAATTTTCAAAGAATCAGTTGTGCAGCAAACATTCAGTTTGTTAAGTGTCCTCTGTCAAGGGTTGGCCAGGACCGGATCTTCTGTAGGATTACATAGTTTCAAATCCCATCGTGGCTGTGGACCTTAGAAGGATGAGTCTGAACATCAAACAATTCACTGTGTTGTTCAGGTTCTGATGGTATTATGTATATAAAAATTCTGTGAGTAAAAAGAAAGGAGGTGGAGGTAGTATGGCCACAGGAAGGATGAATTATCTAATGACCTTTCTTGGGTGAAGCTGTTGAGATGCTGAGCATGCTAAGAATAGTACATGCTAGTAATCTGCAGTTCATTCCACAAAAAATAAGTAATTTCTTATTAGAAAGTAACTTTAAATACAGTGCTAACCTTTAGGAAGGTCATCTTTGTTAATTCACAACAAATAAAAACATGAGCCATGACCATTCAGCACTTATAAAGTCTAAGTAATCTCAAATAAAATTACTGATTAGCTGAATGCTTAAGCAATTTTGGATTGCTGGAGTGAATCAAAGAATACTTATAATGTAAGCTCATTATTTTCACAAGAGAGAGGTGCTGATTTAATTCAAGTGTTCTCCAGTTCATTTAAATCTCACCTTCTTTTCTTACTTTGGATTACTAGATGCTTCTGCTAATCCCATTTGGTAAACTGTATCTAGTCTTGTAAATTTAACCTTTTTGTCAACTGCCTTTGCTATTAAAAATTCTATAACTATAAATCACTTGAATCATGAGGAATCATTAAAAATGTTTTGCCCTTAAAAGTACCTCTTCTCTCCATCTATAGTATCTCACAATATACAAAATAAGTTAGAAACTTATATATGATTTTAATATTTTTGATGGTTTATATATGATGGATTACATGTGATTTTATATTTATGATGGTTACTAAGTATGATATAATTCATTCCAGGTTTAATAGATATCATGGCTCAGTTTCAATTTTATAGTTTGGGATTTTTATGGGAGATTTGGGGGAAAACTTTAATATTAATCTCTTATCCTGCCATGTAATGTTTCCCTGATTATGGCAAAGAGGATATTTTAAATTACAAACATTGCTCTAAGAAAGAGTTCCCCTTTTTTCTGTAAAATACATGGAAGTTCACATGGAGGAATGTTGGATATTTGGATGTATCTCCTGGCTTTAAGATTCTCAGTTCCGGAATCCCATGATTACTCTATCTAAATCCATTTGGGAAAATACCTATTTCTCTGTTTAAGAAATTACTTAGGACTTTACAGTAAACAACATTGTGGCAGTATTAATTTTATTATTATTATTTTACCACTTGCCTTACCTCTGTTCTCTTAGACCATAGACAAGTTGTAAATATAGACTGGCACATTGAGTTCAATTGTTTAGGCAGATAGAGGTTATGATCCACCCTCTCCTCATTTTGTCTGCCCCCACCATATCAAAATAGCAACAACTTGGGGCCTGAAGCTGCGTGGATCATTGAATTTGCTACTGCTAGGCAGAGATGCTGGAGAACGTCATGAATAATAGCTGAATATGGTTTACATGTTCTTTTTAATATGAAGTAATAAGAAATATAAATCCTTTAATTGTTTCCTATCTATTAGTGTCCTGAAATTTTTGATTCACAGCAAGTAGAAAAATCACAGTGAGGTTTGTCCCAGAATGAGGAGCAGCTTTGAAACAAAGATTAAAATCCCAAATGAGTGTCTTTCAATAATGTAATTCTGTTGTTATAACCACTGCTTTGCCTCATAAGAATACAGTTATTCACTAAGGTTCTATAGAAGAGAGAAAAATAAATGTATATATGTTTAGATTTATCCCATTTCATACCTCATCTAACATGGTTTGTTCTCAAATTACTATTAACATGGTGTTTTTGCTAGCACTCTTTCCCCAAGAGATTGAATTGTAGAGGTAACACTGATTGGAATGAATTTCCATTTTAATGTAAGAACAGATTCTTGGATCTTATAATTAATAACGGTCCAATGTACACTGAGTCTGCACCAAAACAAAGGAAAAAAAGAAAAAAATGCAGTCTTGGGGAGACTTAGGCTTCAAATTTTCTTTTTTTCTATTTCAATCACCTGAAATTTTCAGCCAGAAGGAGAATTTTATTAAGATCTGAGTTATCTCTCATTTGATCTGGCCATCTATATACCATTGTCATTTCAAATATCCATTTCATTTTGAGTATTTAGGTTTTGTTTACATGTACATGACAAAATTTAGGACATTGTTAAAATATTAAGCTGGCTGGCTTTACATCATAGCATAGTTGATTTGATCTATTGTGTTGTTTAGTTTAACCAAAAACCAAACTATTAAAAACAAGCATGTCTAGAGTAGCTTTTAATTTTCTCAGAAAACTTGACTATTTTCATGAAATTGCAGAAACTTGCAATATTCTTTCACACCTCACTTTTCCCATTTAAAAATGAGCAAAGGGGGCTTCCCTGGTGGCGCAGTGGTTGAGAGTCCGCCTGCCGATGCAGGGGACATGGGTTCGTGCCCCCGTCTGGGAAGATCCCACATGCCGCGGAGTGGCTGGGCCTGTGAGCCATGGCCGCTGAGCCTGCATGTCCGGAGCCTATGCTCCACAACGGGAGAGGCCACAACAGTGAGAGGCCCGCGTACCGCAAATAAAAAAAAAAAAAAAAAAAAGAAAAGCAGGTTATTTATAGACATGTTTTTAATAGATAGTTCACTGACAAATAGAAGTAACTTTTTAAAATTATTTTTTTATGGCTGCGTTGGGTCTTCGTTGCCGCGTGCAGGTTTTCTCTAGTTGCAGCGAGTGGGGGGCTACTCTGTTGTGGTGCGAGGGCTTCTCATTGCGGCGTCTTCTCTTGTTGCGGAGCACAGGCTCTAGACGTGCGGGCTTCAGTAGTTGTGGCCCGCGGGCTCTAGATCACAGGCTCAGTAGTTGTGGCGCATGGGCTTAGTTGCTCCGCAGCATGTGGGATCTTCCCGCACCAGGGCTCAAACTCGCGTCCCCTGCATTGGCAGGCGGATTCTTAACCACTGCGCCACCAGGGAAGCCCTCACTTTTAAATTATGAGGCAAAATGTGAAATTAATATATGAAATTTAATTTTTTAAATGGTTCATTTTTCTCAAATATAATTATAAAAATCAACCTGGTTTGAAAGTAGCAAGTGCCTTTTACCATCCTAAGAATGGACGTTTTGGAAAGCCTTTGTATGTTCTTGATTGGTACATCAAAGATTACTGAGGTCTGCAGAATAGTGATATATTAAATTATGTATTACCTTCACCATTTTCCAGCTTTATTGAGATATATTTGACAAATAAAAATTATATATATTTGAAGTGTACAACATGATGTTTTAATATATGTATACATTGTGAAATGATTCCCATAATCAAGTTAATTAACATATCCATCACATCACATAGTTACCATTTTTTTGTGATAAGAATACTTAAGATCTACTTTCTTAGCAAATTTCAAGTATACAGTACTGTAGTGTTATTAGCTATAGTCACCATGCTGTACATTAGATCCCCAGAATTTACTCATCTTATAACTGGAAGTTTGTAGCCTTTGACCAGCATCTCCCCATTTCCCATACCCCCAGCCCCTGGCAATCACGATTCTATTCTTCACTCCTGTAAGTTCAACTTTTTAAAGATTCCATATATAAGTGAGATCATAAAATGTTTGTCTTTCTGTGGCTGGCTTATTTCACTTAGCATAATATCCTCCAATTTCATCCATGTTGTCACAAATGGCAAGATTTTCTTCTTTCTTATGCCTGAATAATAGTCCTGTGTGTGTGTGTGCGTGCGCGCGTGCATGCATGCCCACACATGCGTACGCATAGGCATACACCAGATTTTCCTCATCCATTCATCTTTCTGTGGACACTGATGTTGTTTTCATATCTTGGCTACTGTGAATAGTGTTGAACTGAACACAGGTGCATAGATATTTGAGATACTCATTTCATTTTCTTGGATTATATACCCAGAAGTGGGATTGCTGTATCATATGGTAGTTTTGTTTTTAAGTTTTTGAGGAATATCCGTACTGTTTTTCATTATGGTTGTTCCAATTGACCATCACCATTGAACCTAAAATTGTGTTGCTTGACTGTGTCTTTGTTTAAATACTTATATTCCATCTTGTCTCAATAAAATTTTAAGAGGAAATATCAGTATGATTTACATTGAAATATTTTTTCAGAGTGCTTCAGAAGGCTATATATTGGTAAATGTACCAAAAATCTGTTTATTTGTTAACAAATATTACTTGACGACCTATTATGTACAAGAAACCATGCTAAGTGAAGGAAATGTAGTAGTGAATCAAGCAGATGTGGTTCCTGCTCTCACAGAATAAAAGGCAAAAACATAATAGCTATCAAATGAAAAAGTCTTTATAAATAGTGGTAAATACTATGAAAGCAATGAAAAAATGGAGAAAAATGGAAAAAATGGAGAAAATGAAAAACAGCTACTTTATATGAGAAAAAGCCTCTGAGGAGTGGATGTTTAAGCTGAGAATTGAATAATTAGAAGGTGATAACCATGTAAAAACTAGAGTGAAATGAATGATAAACAAAAGAACTCAGGAAAGAAAATTGTGGCACGGGCATAGTGATCAATGAAGGTGTATTAAGTGATAAGGATGAAGAAATAGATCATGGTGAGAGCAAGAAGAATCAGGAGATGCAGGAAGTCATTGGAATTTTTATTCCCAGTGTAATGGAAGCCTTTAAGGGGTTTTAAGTAGCAAAGGGATAGGATCTTTTTTACATTTTAAGATGATATATAGGGAAAGATTAGAGGTGGCAAGGGAACCAGTTGAGGAGTGGCTGCAGAAGTTCAGATGAGAAATGGTATAATTGATAAATGTGGTAGCTATGGACATAGGAAGGTAGAGATGTTCATAATATACTTTAGAGGTAGATTAAAACTTGATGACAAATTGGATGTAGAAGTAAGCAGGGGTTGGCAACAAACTAGAAAAAAGTAGACTTCTGCCTTAAGAAACTAGGTATATGGTGGAACATTTACTGATATGTGGATATTTGAATGAAAATGAAGTGTTCTCTTTTGCATGTTGAGTTTGACAGATTTGAAGTGTTAAATTATAAATGCTATGAATTCATGTGAAAATGGGAATTTTGAACCCAGAGGAATGACTTGGGCTACAAATATATATTATTATCAATATGTAGATTTTATTTGAAGGAATTCTCTTTTCTATGATAATATGATTGTGTGTTCATGACTAGGTACACTTCTGCTGAAGGACATGAGGCATAAACTCCTATTTCCAGTTGTTTATCTTTCTATTTATCTTTTTATTAATCTTTTCTATAACCACCCTTACCAGTCTTTTTATATTACTGAATATACTGTGTACCTCGCTTCTGTATCAGCCACCTAGAAGTCAACAGCCGCCCTCACATTCACATTCATCATCTCCCATACATACAAAAGCCATATTCAGAGGTCTCAGGCCACCATTTCAGACAGCCCTGTCAGGCTTTTGCAGATGTTATCATAGAGCCCTTACTTTTCTTTACTTACCTTAGGTAAATTATTTGATATAGTAATGAATAAGTTGCTTCTTCAGAATTACCTGTTTTATTTATTTCCAATCAATGTTATTGTCTCCTGTGTCCCATTGTGAGCTGATATAATCAGCCAATTGGCTAATATTTGGTTCTCATGAGTTAAAATGTTATCTTAAAGCAGATACCTGCTTGTTCTGATCAGCATGGCTCCAGTTGTTACCTCTTATAGATGACCATGATCCACCTCTAGCCCTGAGTCCCCCAAATTTAATTTAATTAAATAAAAATTTAATTAAATTTAATTATTTAATTCCACCCTTTAAGACCCAGGCAGGCATTCACCCTCCCTGAAACCAAATCAAAACCAAATTTTATCGATGTCCTTCTTCCTAAATTTTCTAAGGCCCTTGCTGAGTATTTATTTAATTCTTGCTCCTTTTTGTTTTTCCAAATGCTTGATTTCATTTTCTAGGAAATCTTTGTGATTTGAATAATGACTTACAACTCATTATTTCTCTTGGAACCTGCATAGCACATTGCTGAGTTTAAGATGTTCAACAAACAGTAACTGAACAAAACTTTAACAGGTGCTTATTAGAAATATTAAATGAAGTGATATTTAGGCAGAAATTTCAGTTCATTGTAATTGATGGAAATAATATTTAGCAGTTGATAGACTTCTTGACACTTTTTCATTAAAACCATATTTGTGGTTACTTAGAATTTTCACAAGGACAGTTTTACACAGAATTATACAGAATAATGCAAGGCACAATTTTGACACAAAACAGTTCAAGGCATGCAGAAATGGAGTTTTTCCATTTTTTAAGGTGGATGGTGAAATTATGGTACCAAGTATAAAGTCTCCTTGGAATAGTCTAAAAGACAAACTTCCATTACACCATTGCTTTTGTTTCTATTATCAAATATCTTCTTGATTCTGAATACTTACTGAGTTCAACAATTAGTCAGAACTTCTTGGAACTATTAATTTTATATTAATTCTAGCCAGTTTTTCTTTTCCCTTGGACTTATATGCCAGTTTAACAAATAGTCTATTAACAAATAGACTATCATACCAACAAAACCCCCAATTATTCCATGAGACATTTTTCGAATAGCAATTCACAGTAACAAGGATATTACACAGTAAATTGATTTGGGTCACCCACTAATTAGCTGGAATAAAGTCTCAAATTTTGTATAAATAGATAATATGTGATCATTATTTCACTGAAAAGAAATCAACATTTATCACGTGGTAAGTTAATACACACACAGGGAAAGGCACTAGGGATACAAAAACTGAATGAAATACTTTATCAGCACTCATGAGCTCAAAGGGGAAATAGATAAGCAAACAACCATAATATCATACAAGTGCAATTATAGGAACATGTATAAATTGTTTAAGAAATCAGGAGTATGCCTAGGAAGCTAGCTTTGAAGGGAAAGTCAGAATTCATCAGGAGGATAAGGAGAACAGCACATGGAGAGAGCAACATGAGCAAAAGTACAGATACAGCCACAGAGGAAAAGCTGGTGCCTGACCCACCTTCCTTCTTTTCCCTCTCCCACCTGTACACTCTGTCCAGCCCCATTCTCTAATACAACTTCTCTTCCTTGGTCTTTTCGTATAACCTAGGGATGATCACACTGGAGATTTGGTCTACATTTCTGAAGGTAGACCTGGGGAAGGGGCTGATACACGCCTTGGATATGGGCTTGGCACCATTTGGGCAAGGAATTCCAGCATCTCAGTCACCAGAAACATGGTGTAGAAGTGGGGAAACATACAGTATCACAGTGAACTTGTCCCTTGGCCTCCCAACTCTTAGCATAATGAGAGGAAGACAAGGGAAGTCATCTCAAGTACCGTAACCAAGCCAAGGACCCCTCTTGCCTTGGTTCAAGGATTGTACTGGCTGCAATTGTCTATGTTTTCTCTGCTTATGGGAAGTATCAGTGTAAATGCAGACCCCCACTCCTGAAGATATTTTTCCAGGTTCTAATATTGATATTATTGTATTCTCCAAAATAGGATGGTCAGTAAAGTGAATAATGAGCAAACTTATTTAAAATAAGTGAAAAAAAGGTAGCCCTACCACCAGTTTATCTTCATTTTGAAGATTATGTTAGTTTCCTCTTGTAACTTAATAGAACTAAATGTAACAAGATGTTTTTCCGAATTTGTAGCAGAGTGTGACACTTTTCTCTAAAAGTTCTGATAGTTAATAATCTTGTCTGTGACCTTCTTGCAGGAAACCAGTTCAATTAACTGCTGTATTAAAAAGTCATTTGCTGTGAAAAGAGAGTACTCATCTTGATTCCATCTCATTTTCATAATCCTTTGAAACACATTACACATAATGGAAAACAAATAAATACACCAGACAATTTATTGAACCAAACAGCAGTTCGTCCCTTTTCTCACATATATTTATCTTGCCATTCCTTCTTGAATGTTTTATCTGCTGGGTGAATGCTTTATTTTTTAATTATTTTGAGGAAAGCTTAACAGAGATAAGAATAATCCAATTAAAATAGTCTTGTTCTTACAACTTTGTTACCTATTGTAGAAATGTAATTCTTCTATAACTTTGGTGGATAAATATGTTAATAAGAGATTTTACTGAGAAAAATTAAAGCTAAAGAAAGAGATATTCCCTAGACATGATAGCCTTCTCTGTAAATGATAATTTCTTACAATTTTTTTCAAGAAAATTCTAACATGTACCCAGTGATTAAATTCCATGGCCTTCAAATAAAATATCTTTGATATGAATAACCAGAGAAGCTCAGCCAGTATCCTATCTGTACTTTTTACATTTATTTTTCAGGTAATGGCATCTGTTATTATTGGTTTTAAATATCTGAGCATTGTTAAACATTAACAGTTAACTAACAATAATAACTGATATTAATTAATGTTTATTATCTAAATAATTAGAAACCTTATTTCTATGTGAAATAGAATTTTTCATGTAAACTTATAGATTTTTACCTTTGATCATTTTTAGTGTAATGAAAATTACATAAATATCTTGAAAAAATATGCTGAAACATTTTTAATATAAATAGCAAGCACAGAAAACACAGATACACATGAATCACGCACATGCAGAAAACAGGCTGCCCAAACCAGAAAGTTACCTGGATTTGACTGATTCTTAAGAATATTTTTTTTGCTTTCCTTTGATTTCAACTATTAATATGCAAGGCCCAGAGCTCCTGGTAATGATGTCCTATGCATAGTTGGTATCCTTTAATATAAAGTTGTCGAACCATCTATGAGCTATATCCTGGCAAAAGACACTGTGAGGAGCACTTAGTTTATATTTCTTTGGAGTCATTCCCATATCCTTGATGGAGATTTGCCCATGACTATCAAACTTCATCTGGGGAAATGAACTCTATTTTAAGTTCACAGTGTGATGGATTTGGAGAATGAACAAATCTGGAAGGACTTATAAACAGATTCTGTTTTAAATCATGGGCATGTAGCAGGGGATAAAGTGGCAATAAATTCTAAGCTTCTGCATCACATTTGGCACGATTGTGAAAGCTAAAGCAGAAGGAAAGTTTAAGATTTCTCAGAGAAAACAAAGAGGAGCAGAAGGCAGAAAACCAGAGGATTAACACCATGTAAAGGACAGGCTGAGGAGAAGGAGACCTCTAAGGGAGAGCAAAGACTGAGGGAAGAGAGGTTTATGTGAAGGAAGGAGTGGTGAATGGTGCGAAATGCCGTTGAATGGTTAAGGAAAAGGGACTGAAAATTTTCCTCTGTGTTTATGAATTTGGAAATTTGGTTGATTTTATAGAGAGATTTCAGTGGAGTGATAAACAGCAAATATAGAATGTCTGAGGGCCTCAAATGAGATAAGAAAAAGAATTGTTCTGAGAAAGAGAATGCAAGGTCAAGAATTAGATTTGTTAAGTTTGAAAGAGTTAGCTCCTTGAGAGAATTAGTTCCATCATGTCTTTTTTTTAGCATTGACTCTATTATAGGGCTTTACATTTTTAACAGAAAATTTTAATTTTTACATAAATTTTACTCTATATTACATACCTTTTAAAAAGTCATATTGTAAACAGACCACTCTGTTTCTTTTTCAGTTTGAATGAGTAAGTAATATTTAGCAAAACTTTTCTTAACATATGTACCTTATCCAACTTAATGTCGTATCTAATGAATTTATAGTTTTAAGTAAGATTTAGCTCTGATTCAAATGTTTTATGATTTGTTTGTTTGCTTACTTACAGTAATATTAGTATAGTAAAGATCCTGAAGAATAATAGAAATGTGTTTCTGGCTAACCATACTTTTTGTGTGGAGTGTACTTAGAACTACAGACATTAGTGGTATCTCTAAATTCATCAGTGTATCAATTTTTTTAACAAAGATGTGTATCAGAGTTTTTCCCATACCCACAATGCCAAAATCTTCCTACAATTTGACTCTCATGATGTGTTGTAATCCATACTTTAATTCTGTTACTTTTGCCTTACTTTAAAACAGTGAGAAAAGCATAATTCTAAAGCATAAGCTGGACCTTAGATGCTGAAGTATTTATTGGCTCCCATTATATGCCTCACCTTTATTTCCAGAAATTAAATTATTATTTGATAAAGTTAAGGACCATACAGTCTCACATGGTCATCACTGATGTTTGTGATCTGAAAGGTGGAAGGGGAAGGAGGGCAACTAATACAATCTGCGAATTCATTCATTCTGCACATGTCTGAGCCCAGTGAGCCTTAGGAGAAAAAAAAAAAGTCATTACAAACTGTGACTAATGGCTAACCTCCAGAGCAAAAACCCCCAAGTGATTCAATAACAAGACCCATCTCTTATTCTCTCAGAATATCAGATGAGGAAGTAAGACAAAGAATCTAGGTCTGCCATTTTACATTGGAGAATTTGGATAAGAAAGTTGTGAAAAGAAAAGATTTTGAGAGAAATTCCTTTCTTTTTTTTTGGGTAAATTCTCCGGCTGTTGCCTGGGGAACTAGAGCAGGCAAAGTCTTAGATTTGCGATGAGTGGGCACTGGACTGAGGATATATGGACAAAGTAGAATGCAGATTATTTTTACAGTAGTCATGAATAAAAGTATGAAAAATAAGTCTCTATGCTAAGTTAAACAGGACAGGTATGCGTGATTTTAGGTGAAAGGAGGTCAGTCCTATCTCCCGTTTGTCCTCAGTCACACAGTGCACTCATCAAAGGGCATTAATTCTTTTTTTTAATTAGTTAATTAATTATATAATTTTTATTGGAGTAGAGTTGATTTACAATGTTGTGTTAGTTTCAGGTGTACAGCAAAGAGAATCAGTTATACATATACATATAGCCACACTTTTTTAGATTCTTTTCCCGTATAGACCCTTACAGAGTATTGAGTAGAGTTCCCTGTGCTATACAATAGGTCCTTATTGGTTATCTATTTTATATATAGTAGGGCATTGATTCTTGTGTGATCAACAGAGCCATGGGATTTTCCAACGAGGTTTTACATTAAACTTCTATATGTTTTAGGACTTAATTTTGCTCATGTTATCTCCTAACATTTTATATGCAATATATGTAGTGCTACCCACTGTTTGTTACTTGTTACTGATTTCTGTCATCATTTCATCTAACCTAAATGTTTATACAAGTGAAAAAAAGTTCTATAATATGGGAATTAAATGAGGGAAGCTCTACCTGAGGAATGATGTGTGTTTCTTAGAAAATATGTGTGTTCATAGAATTTCTAGGTACTAACAACTTAGTAAGTTTCCTAGAGTTTGACTTTGATGACCATATTGAAACCCATAATCTTATCAGTACTTATCATTCTTTTTTTCCCTTTAATTTATCAAAGTGGCTTAAATCACAATTCTAGTGCCAATTGTATTTTGACTTTTTTAAAGCCTGGTACAAACGAGTTTTTTAGAAATGCAATGCATATGGCTTTGTGTTACTCCTTTATAAGTCTAGATTTATTGTAATACTTTATAATCTGTCCCCCAAATCAAGACTCTGCTACTTATCATATACTGAAATATATATAAATTGAGCATATAGGCTATTTCTCATTTTACATCTCCACTTAATAGCAAAAAATCATGTGGAAGCTCAAAGCATTGAGGTTTCAGAGAGATGAACAATTTACTGACAGTGATGACAAGACACAATGCTTGGAAATTCATGTGTGTGTATTCTTCACATAGTTCATAAGAAAATGAGGATTTAAGTGCCATTACTGCTAGTTTTTTAATTAGAGCAGATTCTTGGCCTTCAGTATGACCTCCTTTCTGCTATACAGAAGGAACTAGCTTTTAGCTTTTACTCTCTTTGAAGGAAATTCACTGTAGAAAACCTGTGGAAAGTTGAATTTTTTTTTTAATTTTTTAAATTATTATTTTTAACATCTTTATTGGAGTATAATTGCTTTACAATGGTGTGTTAGTTTCTGCTTTATAACAAAGTGAATCAGTTATACATATGTTCCCATATCTCGTCCCTCTTGCATCTCCCTGCCTCCCACCCTCCCTATCCCACCCCTCCAGGCAGTCACAAAGCACCAAGCTGATCTCCCTGTGCTATGCGGCTGCTTCCCACTAGCTATCTACCTTACGTTTGGTAGTGTATATATGTCCATGCCTCTCTCTCGCTTTGTCACAGCTTACCCTTCCCCCTTCCCATATCCTCAAGTCCATTCTCTAGTAGGTCTGTGTCTTTATTCCTGTCTTACCCCTAGGTTCTTCATGACATTTTTTCCCCTTAAATTCCATATATATGTGTTAGCATACAGTATTTGTCTTTCTCTTTCTGACTTACTTCACTCTGTATGACAGACTCTAGGTCTATCCACCTCATTACAAATAGCTCAATTTCATTTCTTTTTATGGCTGAGTAATATTCCATTGTATATATATGCCACATCTTCTTTATCCATTCATCTGATGATGGACACTTAGGTTGTTTCCATCTCCGGGCTATTGTAAATAGAGCTGCAATGAACATTTTGGTACATGACTCTTTTTGAATTATGGTTTTCTCAGGGTATATGCCCAGTAGTGGGATTGCTGGGTCATATGGTAGTTCTATTTGTAGTTTTTTAAGGAACCTCCATACTGTTCTCCACAGTGGCTGTATCAATTTACATTTCCACCAGCAGTGCAAGAGGGTTCCCTTTTCTCCACACCCTCTCCAGCATTTATTGTTTCTAGATTTTTTGATGATGGCCATTCTGACTGCTGTGACAGGATATCTCATTGTAGTTTTGATTTGCATTTCTCTAATGATTAATGATGTTGAGCATCCTTTCATGTGTTTGTTGGCAGTCTGTATATCTTCTTTGGAGAAATGTCTATTTAGGTCTTCTGCCCATTTTTGTATTGGGTTGTTTGTTTTTTTGTTATTGAGCTGCATGAGCTGCTTATAAATTTCGGAGATTAATCCTTTGTCAGTTCCTTCATTTGCAAATATTTTCTCCCATTCTTAGGGTTGTCTTTTCGTCTTGTTTATGGTTTCCTTTGCTGTGCAAAAGCTTTGAAGTTTCATTAGGTCCCATTTGTTTATTTTTGTTTTTATTTTCATTTTCTAGGAGGTGGGTCAAAAAGGACCTTGCTGTGATTTATGTCATAGAGTCTTCTGTCTATGTTTTCCTCTAAGAGTTTGATAGTGTCTGGCCTTCCATTTAGGTCTTTAATCCATTTTGAGCTTATTTTTGTGTGTGGTGTTAGGGAGTGTTCTAATCTCATACTTTTACATGTATCTGTCCCCTTTTCCCAGCACCACTTATTGAAGAGGCTGTCCTTTCTCCACTGTACATTCCTGCCTCCTTTATCAAAGATAAGGTGACCATATGTGCATGGGTTTTTCTCTGGGCTTTCTATCCTATTCCATTGATCTATCTTTCTGTTTTTGTGCCAGTACCATACTGTCTTGATTACTGTAGCTTTGTAGTATAGTCTGAAGTTAGGGAGCCTGATTCCTCCAGCTCCGTTTTTAGTTCTCAAGATTGCTTTGGGTATTCAGGATCTTTTGTATTTCCATACAAATTGTGAAATTTTTTGTTCTAGTTCTGTAAAAAATGCCAGTGGTAGTTTGATAGGGATTGCTTTGAATCTGTAGATTGCTTTGGGTAGTAGAGTCATTTTCACAATGTTGATTCTTCGAATCCAAGAACATGGTATATCTCTCCATCTATTTGTATCATCTTTAATTTCTTTCATCAGTGTCTTATAATTTTCTGCATACAGGTCTTTTGTCTCCTTAAGTAGGTTTATTCCTATATACTTTATTCTTTTTGTTGCAGTAATAAATGGGAGTGTTTTCTTGATTTCACTTTCAGATTTTTCATCATTAGTGTATAGGAATGCCAGAGATTTCTGTGTGTTAATTTTGTATCCTGCTACTTTACCAAATTCATTCATTAGCTCTAGTAGTTTTCTGGTAGCATCTTTAGGATTCTCTATGTACAGTATCATGTCATCTGCAAACAGTGACAACTTTACTTCTTCTTTTCTGATTTGGATTCCTTTTATTTCCCTTTCTTCTCTGATTGCTGTGGCTAAAACTTCCAAAACTATGCTGAATAAGAGTGGTGAGAGTGGGCAGCCTTGTCTTGTTCCTGATCTTAGTGGAAATGCTTTCAGTTTTTCACCATTGAGGACGATGTTGGCTGTGGTGTGTCATATATGGCCTTTATTATGTTGGGGAAAGTTCCCCCTATGCCTGCTTCCTGCAGGGTTTTTATCATAAATGGGTGTTGAATTTTGTCGAAAGCTTTCTCTGCATCTATTGAGATGATCATATGGTTTTTCTCCTTCAATTTGTTAACATGGTGTATCGCGTTGACTGATTTGCGTATATTGAAGAATCCTTGCATTCCTGGAATAAACCCCACTTGATCATGATGTATGATCCGTTTAATGTGCTGTTGGATTCTATTTGCTGGTATTTTGTTGAGGATTTTTGCGTCTATGTTCGTCAGTGATATTGGCCTGTAGTTTTGTTTCTTTGTGACATCCTTGTCTGATTTTGGTATCACTGTGATGGTGGCCTCGTAGAATGAGTTTGGGAGTGTTCCTCCCTCTGCTATATTTTGGAAGAGTTTGAGAAGGATAGGTGTTAGCTCTTCTCTAAATGTCTGATAGATTTCGCCTGTGAAACCATCTGGTCCTGGGCTTTTGTTTGTTGGAAGATTTTTAATCACAGTTTCAATTTCAGTGCTTGTGATTCGTCTGATCATATTTTCTATTTCTTCCTGATTCAGTCTTTGCCGGTTGTGCATTTCTAAGAATTTGTCCACTTCTTCCAGGTTGTCCATTTTACTGGCATAGAGTTGCTTGTAGTAATCGCTCATGATCTTTTGCATTTCTGCAGTGTCAGTTGTTACTTCTCCTTTTTCATTTCTAATTCTATTGTTTTGATTGTCCCCCTTTTTTCTTGATGAGTCTGGCTAATGGTTTATCAATTTTGTTTATCTTCTCAAAGAACCACCTTTTAGTTTTATTGATCTTTGCTATCATTTCCTTCATTTCTTTTTCATTTATTTCTGATCTGATTTTTATGATTCCTTCCCTTCTGCTAACTTTAGGGTTTTTCTGTTCTTCATTCTCTAATTGCTTTAGGTGCAAGGTTAGGTTGTTTATTCGAGATGTTTCCTGTTTCTTAAGGTGGCTTGTATTGCTATAAACTTCCCTCTTAGAACTACTTTGGCTGCATCCCATATGTTTTGGGTCGTCGTGTCTCCATTGTCATTTGTTTCTAGGTATTTTTTTATTTCCTCTTTGGTTTCTTCAGTGATCACTTTGTTATTAAGTAGTGTATTGTTTAGCCTCCATGTGTTTGTATTTTTTACAGATCTTTTCCTGTAATTGATATCTAGTCTCATAGCGTTGTGGTCGGAAAAGATATTTGATACAATTTCAATTTTCTTAAATTTACCAAGGCTTCATTTGTGACCCAAGATATGATCTATCCTGGAGAATGTTCCATGAGCACTTGAGAAAAATGTGTATTCTGTTGTTTTTGTATGGAATGTCCTATAAATATCAATTCAGTCTATCTTGTTTAATATATCATTTAAAGCTTGTGTTTCCTTATTTATTTTCATTTTGGATGATCTATCCATTGGTGAAAGTGGGGTGTTAAAGTCCCCTACTATGAATGTGTTACTGTCGATTTTCCCTTTTATGGCTGTTAGTATTTGCCTTATGTATTGAGGTGCTCCTATGTTGGGTGCATAAATGTTTACAATTGTTATATCTTCTTCTTGGATCAATCCCTTGATCATTATGTAGTGTCCTTCTTTGTCTCTTCTAATAGTCTTTATTTTAAAGTCTATTTTGTCTGGTATGAGAACTGCTACTCCAGCTTTCTTTTGGTTTCCATTTGCATGAAATATCTTTTTCCATCCCCTTACTTTCAGTCTGTATGAGTCTCTAGGTCTGAAGTGGGTCTCTTGTTGACAGCAAATATATAGGTCTTGTTTTTGTATCCATTCAGCCAATCTGTGTCTTTTGGTGGGAGCATTTAGTCCATTTACATTTAAGGTAATTATGGATATGTATGTTCCTATTCCCATTTTCTTAATTGTTTTGGGTTCGTTATTGTAGGTCTTTTCCTTCTCTTGTGTTTCTTAGCTAGAGAAGTGCCTTTAGCAGTTGTTGTAAAGCTGGTTTGGTGGTGCTGAACTCTCTCAGCTTTTGCTTGTCAGTGAAGGTTTTAATTTCTCCATCAAATCTGAATGAGATCCTTGCTGGTTAGAGTAATCTTGGTTGCAGGTTTTTCTCCTTCATCACTTTCAGTATGTCCTGCCACTCCCTTCTGGCTTGCAGAGTTTCTGCTGAGAGATCAGCTGTTAACCTTATGGGGATTCCCTTGTGTGTTATTTGTTGTTTTTCCCTTGCTGCTTTTAATATGCTTTCTTTGTATTTAATTTTTGACAGTTTGATTAATATGTGTCTTGGCGTGTTTCTCCTTGGATTTATCCTGTATGGGACTGTGTGTGCTTCCTGGACTTGATTAACTATTTCCTTTCCCATATTAGGGAAGCTTTCAACTATAATCTCTTTAAATATCTTCTCAGTCCCTTTCTTTTTCTCTTCTTCTTCTGGAACCCCTATAATTCGAATGTTGGTGCGTTTAATGTTGTCCCAGAGTTCTCTGAGACTGTGCTCAGTTCTTTTCATTCTTTTTTCTTTATTCTGCTCTGCAGTAGTTATTTCCACTATTTTATCTTCCAGGTCACTTATCCGTTCTTCTGCCTCAGTTATTCTGCTATTGATCCCATCTAGAGTATTTTTCATTTCATTGATTGTGTTGTTCATCATTGTTTGTTTCATCTTTAGTTCTTCTAGGTCCTTGTTAAATGTTTCTTGCATTTTGTCTCTTCTATTTCCATGATTTTGGATCATCTTTACTATCATTATTCTGAATTCTTTTTCAGGTAGACTGCCTATTTCCTCTTTATTTGTTACGTCTGGTGGGTTTTTATCTTGCTCCTTCATCTGTGGTGTGTTTTTCTGTCTTCTCATTTTGCTTATCTTACTGTGTTAGAGGTCTCCTTTTTGCAGGCTTCAGGTTCATAGTTCCCGTTGTTTTTCCTGTTTGTCCCCAGTGGCTAAGGTTGGTTAAGTGGGTTGTGTAGGCTTTCTGGTGGAGGAGGCTAGTTCCTGTGTTCTGGTGGATGAGGCTGGATCTTGTCTTTCTGGTGGGCAGGTCCACGTCTGGTGGTGTGTTTTGGGGTGTCTGTGGACTTATGATTTTAGGCAGCCTTTCTGCTAATGGGTGGGGTTGTGTTCCTGTCTTGCTAGTTGTTTGGCATACGATGTCCAGCACTGTAGCTTGCTTGTCATTGAGTGAAGCTGGGTGCTGGTGTTGAGATGGAGATCTCTGGGAGAATTTCACCATTTGATATTATGTGGAGTTGGGAGGTCTCTTGTGGACCAGTGTCCTGAAGTTGGCTCTCCCACCTCAGAGGCACAGCACTGACTCCTGGCTGCAGCACCAAGAGCCTTTCATCCACACGGCTCAGAATAAAAGGGAGAAAAAGTAGAAAGAAAGAATTAGTGTAAGAAGGAAAGGAAGGAAGGAAGAAAGAAAGAAAGGAGGGAGGGAGGGAGGGAAGAAGGAAGGAAGGAAGGAGGGAAGGAAGAAAAAAAAGAAAGAAAAGTAAAATAAAATAAAGTAAGAAAATATAATAAAGTTATTAAAATAAAAAAATAATATTAAGAGAAAATAAGAAAAGAAATTAGAAAAAAGAAATGAATGAATACAACCCTAGGACAAATGGTGGAAGCAAAGCTATACAGACAAAATCTCACACAGAAGCATACATATACACACTCACAAAAAGAGGAAAAGGGGAAAAAATCATAAATCTTGCTCTCAAAGTCCACCTCCTCAATTTGGGTTGATTCGTTGCCTAAAGGAGGGAAGGAGGGAAAGAAAGAAAGAAAGAAAAAGTTAAAATAAAATAAAGTTATTAAAATAAAAAATAATTATTAAGAAAAAAATTTAAGAAAACAAGAAGAAACAAAAAAAAAAACGGCCGGATAGAACCCTAGGACGAATGGTGGAAGCAAACTATGCAGACAAAATCTCGCACAGAAGCATACAGATACACACTCACAAAAAGAGGAAAAGGGGAAAAAATCATAAATCTTCCTCTCAAAGTCCACCACCTCAGTTAGGGATGATGTCTATTCATGTATTCCACAGATGCAGGGTACATCAAGTTGATTGTGGAGCTTTAATCCGCTGCTTCTGAGGCTGCTGGGAGAGATTTCCCTTTCTCTTCTTTGTTCTCACAGCTCCCAGGGTCTCAGCTTTGGATTTGGCCCCGCCTCTGCGTGTAGATTGCTGGAGGGCATCTGTTCTTCGCTCAGACAGGTCGGGGTTAAAGGAGCCACTGATTCGGGGGCTCTGGCTCACTCAGGCCGGGGGGAGGGAGGGGCACGGAGTGTGGGGCGAGCCTGCCGCGGCAGAGGCCAGCGTGACATGAGGCATGCTGTGCATTCTTCCGGGGGAGTTGTCCCTGGATGCCGGGACCCTGGCAGTGGCGGGCTGCACAGGATCCCCGGAAGGGGGGTGTGGATAGTGACCTGTGCTCGCATACAGGCTTCTTGGTGGCAGCAGCAGCAGCCTTAGCGTCTCATGCCTGTCTCTGGGGTCCGCGCTTTTAGCCACGGCTCGTGCCTGTTTCTGGAGCTCCTTTAAGCAGTGCTCTTAATCCCCTCTCCTTGCAAACCAGGAAAGAAAGAGGGAAGAAAACGTCTCTTGCCTCTTCGGCAGGTCCAGACTTTTCCCCGGACTCCCTCCCGGCTAGCCGTGGCGCACTAACCCCTGCAGGCTGTGTTCACGCCGCTAACCCCAGTCCCCTCCTGGCACTCCGACCGAAGCCCAAGCCTCAACTCCCAGCCCTGCCCGCCCCGGCAGGTGAGCAGACAAGCCTCTTGGCCTGGTGAGTGCCTTGGCACCGATCCTCTGTGCAGAAATCTCTCTGCTTTGCCCTCCGCACCCCTGTTGCTGTGCTCTCCTCCATGGCTCCGAAGCTTTCCCCCTCTGCCACCCACAGTCTCCGCTCGTGAAGGGGCTTCCTAGTGTGTGGAAACCTTTCCTCCTCCACACCTCCCTCCCACTGGTGCAGGTCCCGTCCCTATCCTTTTGTCTCTGTTTATTCTTCTTTCTTTTGCCCTACCCAGGTACGTGGGGGGTTTCTTGCCTTTTGGGAGGTCTGAGGTCTTCTGCCAGCTTTCAGTAGGTGTTCTGTAGGACTTGTTCCACGTGTAGATGTATTTCTGGTGTATCTGTGGGGAGGAAGGTTATCTCCGTGTCTTACTCTTCTGCCATCTTCCCGGAAGCCGAAAAAAGCTGGAAGGTTGAATTTGTTCTCATATATTAAGCTCTCTTATAGTTTTCTATTCATGTCATTCTCCTGAGCATAGCCCAGTGTACTGCATACAAACAAGGTGATTTTTAAATTTTAAGTAAAAGATGTGATGAGATAGTCTTTTGCACTGAATATGGGTAGAAATCTTCCAGTTTTAAGTATGCCTGAGGCATAGACAATTGGTAGCAGATGTAAGAACATTGAAGTACTGGGAATTTCTCTAGATTTTATTTTTACTACCGGTTCTGTTATACCTTCTCAAGCTGGAAGATACCTATTTTTACCAATTCCCCAAAAATGTAATCTTTATTTGTAAATTGTATATATATATATAAAGCTGAGACAGTTGTTATGAAAGAGGAAAATGATACAAATTCCAATCACCCATGTTAAAATAGTTTATCTTATCTCGGTACTACTGGTTGATTTTCTAGACCCACCCCAACTTGCCCAATAAGCATATGGGTTTTTCAGCAGGTATCATCAATAGTCATAATTTAAAAGAGTCTGGAAAAAGAATGCACTGCTCAGAGAAATGCTCCCTATACTCAAACTTAAAGTAAAATTCCAAAAGAATTAAACCATTGCACAGCATCAACCTTGCCTAGTGAAAAAGAAAAAGGTCAGGAAGTTGGATTCATATACTTGAAGGAAGCATATTAAGTTATAGTCTAGGTAAATGTTTCTTTTGTTTTAGTGATTATATAGCTGTTCCTTTTAGAGTATCTTTTTATTTGATTATGCTTTGTTGTTTACCAGCTGTGTTCCAGAGACCTGATAATATGTTGGACGTAGTTCAGGTTTATTATATGTAGCTCCAAAATTCATTGAAAATATTTTGCTTTTAATAATGTAGTTCTCATATAAGCTATATAAGATATTTCAAAGCACAGTTATGTTTATTGGTTTTTAGAGAGTAACTTCCATATAAGTAAAGATATTTTCTTTAAACTAGTTAACATTTAAGGAAGAAAAATGGGCCATAAAATTTTCCTAATAGGCAGATTTTATCTTGAAACATTGTGATCAAAAACAGCTGTGATATTTGAAATAAGATTAAATAGTGAAAATATAGTCACCATTTTTGTTGTAGTTGAGTTTTTTGTTTGTTTGTTTTTTCCATAACATCTTTTTTGTGATGGCTCTTCCAGGGCATTTTAAGCTATTCTGTCTGAAAATACAAATTTCTAGGATACAGTAATGGCTATTTGCTAGTGGAACCTGAACTGTCACCTTCATTTTCCATTGAGACAGTCATGAAAATGCACACATATACACAACATCACTACAGTTCTAAAAATTCAGTTTAGATTTAATTATCTGCAACATATAAAAGGAATCTTCACTCATCAAATCACAAAAGGGCTGTGAATTTCAACCATAGGAAGAAATAGGAGAATATTTCCACTACCCCTTGGAGAGATGTGGCTTTCAGGAATCAAAAACTAACAGCAGCATCCTTCCAAATGGGAAGTCTTGGTTCAAGAGCCAGAAAACCCAGTTACAAAACCTAGTAACCAAAACCCCATCTGGAGAGTTGCTATATATGTTTATAAAATTTATTATAAAGGTAACAAATAATGATAAGCTATATTATCTGTATATAAAAATCCAAATTTTCTTATCAAAATGTAGAGTTGAATGGGTGAGTGAAGTCAAGTAAAATCATTCTTGATTCCTTATATTATTTAAATAAACTATAAGTTATTTATATTACTGATGGATAAAATGTATATATTTTTAAAAATAAAAGCTTCTATGAGGAATTAAGATTTAAGAATATTTATACATATTTATACATGCACACAAACTTAGCTTTGATTTAAAAATAAAATCTTAGTAAGTCTTGTTTCCTGGGGAAAGAATACATTAAAAAATATCAAACATCAAAAGATATATAGGAAAAGGCAGAAATTTGAGGAATTTGTAAAAATACCTCTTCCAGGATAGTTGTATTAATTTGTTGTTTTAATTTAAACATTCTTAATGCAAAACTTAGGAAGGATCTCTTGGTAGGAATACTGAAATATTTTTAATCAGTAGTGTTCTACTTTAAAAACGTGGTATCACAGATCACGTAGTCATGATTCTCTGGTCACTCCAAAGAAATATGAAAAAACCAAACAACTCCTTAGGAATTAGGTATTGTTTTGTGTCATCCTTTCTTCATTTTTATCCCAGATAACTTGAAAATATTTAGCCAGAAGAAAATGTTTTTATTATTAAAGAAGACAATATAGTTATTAAGGGGAACATGTCCTCAATTACTGCAATCAAGTGCTAGATTTTACTGTGTAAAGTCTCAAGAAATATATCTAATATTTCCTTTTGATAAAAGAGCTTATATCTTTTTCCAAATGAGCTTGCATTCCTCTATGTTTTTTATGATGAAACATGCAAATTGTATAGTCAAGTAAAGAGAATAATACAAAAAAAAGGACTTACCATTGATTTTTATCAAGAGAAATGAAGCAATGCTCACCATAAATAATTTTAAGGATATAGAGATCCAACTGAGAAATTAAGAGGGCTATGAATATAACGGGCAATGATGAACATTAATAAGGTCAGTTTCAAAATTTTCATGGTACAATAGAAAAAGCAATATTCTACATGCTTTGAGACTTTGGGGAGGCTCTTTTGGTGGCATAGGACAGATCCTTTTACGTTTCATCTTTCTCTGGTCCCTATTCCAAAGTTGCATGATACTGTGTTCCTCCAAAGTATTGTACTTGATTAAAAGTTAAGATTTTCAGTGGAAGCTACCATAAGCAAAATGTATAAGCTTATACAAATATGCCATCATGTCGTAATAAAAACAGTTTAAGAAAATGCTATGATCATTAATTTGCAGGAAATTCAGTTAAAGTACATAAGGTCTCATGAAAAAATGCTTTATGATAATATCAATTGTATTTGAGGTTCAATGTTAATTTCTGAAAAAGAATGAGTAAGGACTATTTAATCCTTATAATAAGTTATTACATAAAATAAAGGCAAAAAAAGAAATAAATCTTGAAATTGATAATAAAGAAAATGTACCTGTAGTATATAGTACAGACTGGCAAACTGTGTCCCACAACACAAATCCAGCCCACCTCATGTTTTTAAAATTAAGTTTATGCAAATACAGATGCACTTATGTTTGTTTTGTCTATGACTGCTTTCTCACTACAACTGTAGAATTGAGTAGGTGTTACAGAGACTGGCCCATGCCTAAAATTTTTCCGGTCTGGCCCTTCATAGAAAAAAACTTGTTGATATCTGGTATAGAAAAATTCAAAGCCAAAATATTAATTAATGCCATACTAAAATATAATCAACTGTTTGATTTAATGTCTTTGGGCTGCAGTATAAATAAATAAATAAACCTCTTATGACATGAAAGATACCTTGATATAAGATCACAAATTTGAATCCCTAATAAGTAGCAAAATAGCGATTCCTTAGAGATGTAAATGTGGAATAAAAGTGAATTATATATCATTTTTGTTTCACATTTACTACAGTTTTTAATCCCTCATTTTATTTAAAACCATGACAAGTCAGAGGGTTTTACATTATGAATGTTATAAGATTGGTCTACTTCTGAGAGAAGTTTCATAATCATAAATTACAATGAAAATGTATTCTTTGAATTACAAAGTCTTCATTGTCATTTATTCTCCCATAGAGAAGCCTTCTGTCCAGGCAGAATCCTAGTCAGTGCCTAGCCTGGAACTTAGCAGGTGCTCTATAAATATAAGTTAAATAAATGAATTTCTTCTGATAAAATTTTGTAATCTTTGTCTCTTATTATCCATGCAAGGAAGATTTCGGTAGCTATTCTTTTTTCTGCAGACAACATTTGTCAGGGAAATAAAAACAGGCATGTAAATTATATTAATCATAAGCACACAATTTCCAGAGATTGTCTTTCAGTTGGAAATAATGAAACAGCGATGGCTGGTTAGGTTTTGATTTACTTTAAGTTTCTATGGCTGATCTTTCCATTTAAATAGATTTGTGAGTCTCTTCCTTAGACATTGAATTTATCCAGAAACACTCTTTCTTTCCATGATGTTAAATAAATGTTGATCTTCCTTTGAGTTTTAAAAGCCATCAATTGAGTTTTTAAATATATCAGTGATTATTATGAGAATTAAATAGTGCAGGTAAAATGACCACTTTAATTAATCCAGTTGAGCAGTTAAAGACCAGATACATTTTTTTTTTTTTTGCGGCACGTGGGCCTCTCACTGTTGTGGCCTCTCCCGTTGCGGAGCACAGGCTCCGGACGCGCAGGCTCAGCGGCCATGGCTCATGGGCCTAGCCGCTCCACGGCATGTGGGGTCTACCCGGACCGGGGCACGAACCCGTGTCCCCTGCATCAGCAGGCGGACTCTCAACCACTGCACCACCAGGGAAGCCCTCCACATACATTTTTTACATGAAGTCCTGTTCCCTTCTTTAGTTAGTCCAGTGACGTTTTGTCAGGGAGAAGTCCAATAGGAATAATACAAATTGTCTGCATAAAGAGCTGATTTTAACATAGAGACTCTGTAACTAATCTTTTCAGAAGCTGAAAGAATAAAGGAAGAATGAAGACAGTGGGCTGTCCCCTTAAAAATAATTTATCATTCAAGAGGTAAAAAGTTAGGTTCTTTGTCTTCCTATCCCAAAGTTTCTACATTTCAAAATTAAAAAGAAATATTAATCAGTCCTTGAGGATTGTATCATAATTATTGCCATTAAAAAATTGAAACAACAATGGATTGTTAATTTTACTTTATTTTCTTATACTTGCTATTATTGATATATTCAAATAATTGTACTTTTTCCTGAGAATCAGCTTTTCTTGCCTTTTCATTTATTTAACCATGAAAATTGGTTTACATCCATTAAGTAAGAGCTTTAAAGGGCTTTTATTCCAAACTCTAGTTGAGATCAGATCAAGTCATGGGTGCAAATATAAGACTTTGACAAGACTTTGAGAAATTTGAGGTGGCCCTTATAGCTTCTCAGCTAGACAGAAGACTTCAAAAAGTTAAAGCCATTGTCTCATAATCTTCACTTTTCGGCCAAAAGTAGAAATGATCCTGGATCAAAAATGTATACAGGTGTGGCTTTTGTCTAATGGAGTGGATTATAGTCTAATATGCAGGAAGCCAACAAAACTTTTAAAGAAATTGCACTATCTTGGACTGAAAAGGGTAGAGATTGTTGAAAATGAAAAGAGAACTCTTGGCCCCCAACCTTCTATGGAGAGAAAGCAGTCCTACAGAGCTGCTCAGATGCAAATATGAGCCATTTTTCAAGAAGAAGAATGACTCAGAGGGCCTAAAATTGCAAAGGGAAGAGTCAAAAACCCTGGAGAACTATTCTCAAGGAGTCAAACTGGGTTCTAATCAGCAACATTCCCTACCCTCAGAGCGTGGTAGATGCAGAATGGGCATTGCTTTCAATATGTGATTCAATATGTAATTACAGTACAAACAGAACAAAACAAAACACTTAGTAAAGTAGAAATAGATGGGAATTTCCAAAGCCTAATAAAAATTTTTCATAAAAATCTAGGACAAACATCATCTTAAATAAGGTAACAATAGAAGTAATCCCTTAAAAATAGTGAACAAATCAAATACCACCACATTTATTCTATGTTTTGTTGGAGGCCCGAGGTAGTATAAGAAGAAATAAAAAATATATTAGGGGCATAGGATAGGAAAGCAAAATTTATTTGGAGATAATTTTTATCATTCACATAGAAAATGCAAAAGGTTCCATAAATCTAGCAAAAAGACAGTATATAAGAAGTCAGCATTTCACCTGGAAAACAAAAATAAAGAGAAGACACTATTTGCAGTAGTGTAAATACCATTTAGAAGAATATATGTCTAGCACAAGATGCATGAAATGTCTACAGGAAAAATACAAAAATTTTAGAACTATTAAAAATAGCTGAAAACCTGCAAAGGTATACTATATTTATAATTAGGAAAACTTAATATTGTAATAAATGTCCATTTTTCCTTATTAGATCTATAGATTTAATGTAATTCCAATAGAAAGTTCTATAGAGTCATTTTTTTTATTGGAGTATAGTTGATTTACAGTGTTGTGTTAGTTTTAGGTGTACAGCAAAGTGAATCAATTGTACATATACATATATCTACTCTTTTTTAGATTCTTTTCTTATATAGACCATTACAGAGTATGGAGAAGAGTTCCCTGTGCTATACAGTAGGTTTTATATATGGTAATATGTATATGGCAATCCCAATCTCCAAATTTATTCCTCCTCCTTCACTTACCCCTGATAACCATAGGTTTGTTTTCTACATTTGTGATGGCTATTTCTGTTTTGTAGATAAGTTCATTTGTACCCTTTTTTTTGAGATTCCATATATAAGTGATATCTTATGATATTTGACTTTGTCTGACTTACTTCAGTCAATATGACAATCTCTAGGTCCATCCATGTTGCTGCAAATGGCATTATTTCATTCTTTTTTATGGCTGAGTAATATTCCATTGTATATATGTACCACATCTTCTTTATCCATTCCTCTGTTGGTGGACACTTACGCTGCCTATGTTATAGAGTCATTTTTAATGGAACTTGTTCAGATTATTATAAAAAGTATATAAAAAGTGCCAGTAAATTGCCAGGGCTCATTTGAATAATTGCAGGATGGGTGACTTGTCCCACAAGATTTTTTTTTCTATTTTTATTTATTTATTTTTTTTACATCTTTATTGAAGTATAATTGCTTTACAATGGTGTGTTAGTTTCTGCTTTATAACAAAGTGAATCAGTTATACATATACATATGTTCCCATATCTCTTCCCTCTTACATCTCCCTCCCTCCCACCCTCCCTATCCCACCCCTCCAGGCAGCCACAAAGTACCAAGCTGATCTCCCTGTGCTATGCGGCTGCTTCCCACTAGCTATCTACCTTACGTTTGGTAGTGTATATATGTCCATGCCTCTCTCTCACTTTGTCACAGCTTACCCTTCCCCCTCCCCATATCCTCAAGTCCATTCTCCAGTAGGTCTGTGTCTTTATTCCTGTCTTACCCCTAGGTTCTTCATGACATTTTTTCCCCTTAAATTCCATATATATGTGTTAGCATACGGTATTTGTCTTTCTCTTTCTGACTTACTTCACTCTGTATGACAGACTCTAGGTCGATCCACCTCATTACAAATAGCTCAATTTCGTTTCTTTTTATGGCTGAGTAATATTCCATTGTATATATGTTCCAACATCTTCTTTATCCATTCATCCGATAATAGACACTTAGGTTGTTTCCATCTCTGGGCTATTGTAAATAGAGCTACAGTGAACATTTTGGTACGTGACTCTTTTTGAATTATGGTTTTCTCAGGGTATATGCCCAGTAGTGGGATTGCTGGGCCATACGGTAGTTCTATTTGTAGTTTTTTAAGGAACCTCCATACTGTTCTCCACAGTGGCTGTATCAATTTACATTTCCACCAGCAGTGCAAGAGGGTTCCCTTTTCTCCACACCCTCTCCAGCATTTATTGTTTCTAGATTTTTTGATGATGGCCATTCTGACTGGTGTGAGACGATATCTCATTGTAGTTTTGATTTGCATTTCTCTAATGATTAATGATGTTGAGCATTCTTTCATGTGTTTGTTGGCAGTCTGTATATCTTCTTTGGAGAAATGTCTATTTAGGTTTTCTGCCCATTTTTGGATTGGGTTGTTTGTTTTTTTGTTATTGAGCTGCATGAGCTGCTTATAAATTTTGGAGATTAATCCTTTGTCAGTTGCTTCATCCATAAGATATTTTGAAGCCATAATAATCGAGATATAGGGCCTGCTCCACTCCCAGCTGCCCTGCCAATGGGACTTTGGGCACAGTGCTCCCCAGGGATTGCCCTGCTGTCTCAGACCTGTTTCAGCTCCAGCTGTCCAACTGAAGCAGCCTCAGGCATAGTGCTCCCTAGGGAGAGCTTCTGGCCAGGGTTCACTGTAGCCCCAGCCGCCCCACCAAGGTGGGCCTTGGGGACATTTCTCCCTAAAGACTGCCCCCACAGCCCATGCCTGCTCCAGCTGGCCTGCCAAAGCCACCAGGCACAAGCAGTCTACACAGGGAATATTCCCACACAAGGCTACTCCTTAAAGACCCAGAAAGGTAGCTTTTTCACCTGATTCATAGAGACAAAAACTGAGTGTCAAACAAAATGAGACAGAGGAATATGTTCCAAATGAAAGAACAAAATAAAACCCCAGAAAAAAACCCGGAATGAAACAGATAATTTACCTGATAAAGGATTCAAAGAAACAGTTATAAGGATGCTCATTGAACTCAGGAGAAGAATAAGGATCTCAGAACATCAGCAAGAACTCAGAAAATATAAGAAAACTAATCAGAAATTAAGAATACAATAACTGAAATAAAAAATACACTAGAGGGAATCAGCAGCAGATTAGATGATACAAAAGAATGGATGAGCAATCTGTAAGAAATGATAGTGATAATAACCTAATCAGCACAGCATAAAGAACACAGAATTTTTTAAGAAGAGAGGTTAAGGGACCTCTAGGACAACATGAAGCATACTAGCATCTGCACTATAAGGGTCCCAGAAGGAGAAGTGAGAAAGAAAAGGACAGAAAATTTATTTGAAGAAATAATGGCTGAAAACTTCACTAACCTGGAGAAGAAAACAGACATCTGGTTATAGGAAGCACAGGGCATCCAAAACAAGATGAACCCAAAGAGATCCACACCAAGACATGCTATAATTAAAATTGCAAGAGTTAAAGAGAGAATCTTATAGGTAGCAACAGAAAATTAATCACATACGAGGGAAACCCATAAGACAGTCACTGATTTTTCAGCAGAAACTTTTTTAAAAAATTTATTTTAATTATTTATTTTTGGCTGTGTTGGGTCTTCATTGCTGCGCATGGGCTTTCTCTAGTTGCAGCCAGTGGGGGCTACTCTTCGTTGTGGTGCACGGGCTTCTCATTGTGGCTTCTCTTGTTGCAGAGCACGGGCTGTAGGTGCGTGGGCTTCAGTAGTGGCACATGGGCTCAGTAGTTGTGGCTTGGGCTCTAGAGCACAGGCTCAGTAGTTGTGACGCACAGGTTTAGTTGCTCTGTGGCATGTGGAATCTTCCTGGACCAGAGCTCAAACCTGTGTCCCCTGCATTGGCAGGCAGATTCTTAACCACTGCACCACCAGGGAAGCCCTCAGCAGAAACTTTACAGGCCAGAAGGGAGTGGCACTTTTTCCTAAACCTGAACATTCTTTGCCTTATGGCACAGAAATTACGCTCCTAAATATAAAACCAAAAAACCCACCTCAGGGCAATATAGGGGTAGGAGATTAAGAAGTAAAAACTATTATGTGTAAAATAAACTACAAAGATATATTGTACAACACAGGGAATATAGCCTATATTTTATAATAACTAAATGGAATATAACCTTTAAAAATTGTGAATCACTATATTTATACCCATAACTCATATAATATTGTACATCAACTATATGGCAATAAAAACAAAATGAAAAAAAGCCACCCCATATGTACAACAAAAGATACATACAAGGATATTCATAGCAGCATGATTGACAATAGCAAAAACTTAGAATAATTCAAATGCCAATGAATAAATTGTGGTATATCACACAGTAGACTATTTATAATAGTAAAAATGTAAGTTCTAAGCAACTGTACAAGTGAGTTTAGGAAAAATATTAAGTTAAGAAAGCAATTCCCCAAATATTAGATATAATTTAATACAGTTAGAAATAAAATATGACTGTTCAGAGAATACATAGATGTAATAAGAGAGTGTAAAAAGGGATGATAAATATGGAATTCAGAATGATGTTACTTTAAACTAAGGTAAGTAGGAAAATGAGATACATAGAATAAATAAAAATATATTTTAAAAATAGAGAAATACATTAAATTGACTGCCATTTCATCCAGTGAGAGTGAACAAGACATTGAAGATATAAAATGATGAACCCATAATGGGTATCAGTTCCCCAGAACTTCCCATGCTGTGAGAATCCAGCCTAACTGAATGTGATTCTAGTCTATAAGAATAAATAGCTTTCTTATGACATGGCATCTTAACTCAAAACAAGTACCTCTGCTGGGACTCAACTGGAGAACCAGCCCCTGGAGGAAATACTGTATTTACTGAGCAATGGCATCTCATCATCCAACGTGACACTTTCCTAAGATGTATTGAGAATAATTTTACTACTCATAATTTTCATTTTATTAGATTATTAACATGTACACTCACATGATAGTTTAACTTTTGTGTAAACTAACATTTTTTTCCCTTTATCTTTTCAGTTTTCTTTACCAAACATTAAATTAGCAGATTGTTGTAATTTGTTATAGCTGCCTAAGCTGATTAATAAACATATCAACCATTGTCTCAACTCTTCTTTCTTCTTGTGTCTCAGAACTCTCATCTGGTAATCTCTTTTCTTCTGGCAGAAGTATATGTTTAAATTATCTTTTAATGAGAATCGTGTGAAACACAAATTTTGTTTGTTTGAAAATTTGTTTTTCCCCACATGGAATTTTGAAAGATAATTTTGTTGGATATAGACTTTGAAATTGGCAAGTACTTCTCTTAGCACATTGAAGAATGTCATTCCTCTGATACATAGCTTCCAACTGTTACTTTTAAAATAATCTATTTGTAGCTATATTTTATATATTTATTAAAACTTGTTTTTACAGTTTTAATGTATGCATAAGTACAGGTTTATTTTGTTTTTCACCCTTCGAAAACTGGGCTTCTTAACTGTAGGTTCAGAAAAATCCTCAGCCATTATTTCTTCAAATAATACCTCTGTTCCATTTCCTCTCTTTCTCCTTCTGGAACTACTTCCAGTTCATAACCACTGACAAACATTCTCTCCTTGACCAAACTCTAATCAAGCTCCTTTGAGCTCTTTCCCAATTAGATCCCATCTTTGGGCATGTCCTCAAAAGCCCCATTTTAACAAGAATCCTGCTAAGTCAGTTTAGCCAGAATCCCCCACCCTCGATATCTGATCCCTCTCAATATCCGACCAAATTCCACATCCCCCAACATCTCCCAGGTCTGATGATGCTGGCCGGTCTTCAGCTAGAATCCTGCTAGATCAGTTTAGCCAGAATCCTCCCTTACTCCTGATGTTTCCTCTTAGTGATTTTCCACCCTCACACGTGCACACACACACCCCTTACACAAACAAACACACACACACATGCACGTGTATGCTCTGCTCCTTAGCTATGAATCCCCATTTTTCCTTGTATTTGAAATTGAGCACAATCTCTCTCCCCTATTGCAAAACCCCGTTACAGTAGTCCTTATACCTATCATGATGGTCCTGAATAAAATCTGCCTTACTATTTTAATGTGGCAGTGTGATTTTATCTTTAACATCATCTGTGTAGTGTGAATTTTGGTAGCAATATACGTAAGGAGCAGCTTATGGTTATGGATTCTAAAAAGAGATTTTTTTATCTCCTACACTCAGTGCCAGCGTTTGAAACAAGCAATTTTCTTTAAGGGTAAAATTTACCACTAAGCTGTAGATGTAACCCCTGCATCTCATTTTATAGTGGCAATCTTCTTTTACACACCTCAGTTTGGGTGAGCCCTGGGCTTGGTCTCTTAACCTCTGAACTCTGAAATGCTTCACAACTTCAGCTCAAATTAACCCATTTTGGCAAATGTCCTAAGGAGAAAAAAAATCAGCTTTCATGTATACTTTTATCAGCAGCATCTGATTATTACTTGATTTTTGGTCAGTTCTTAGATACATTAAGATGATTAAAAACATATTTTATTTTTCATTTTTAGTTACATACAGTGGTTAGATCTGTCCAGAGAATGTGCTGCCATTCTGTTGGACAAGCATCCATAATGATAACTTGGGGACAGAAAATTGTCTTATTGTTTGAGTCTTTGAGGTAGAGAGCATATCTGTAGGATTTATATGAAATACCAAATATGTGACTCTGTAGAAGTAATATTTTGTGTAATATAATTTCATGTGGTTTAACTCCTCACATATGTAGACCTTGTCTTTGCTTTTGCATCTCATACTCTTTTTTTTTTTTTTTATCAGTGTTTTGGGTATTTTACTGCTCTTAATCCACTCCACTTAAATATAAGGGGAAAGTAAAAAGCAACAAAGAGTAGCACTTACCAGTTTAGACTCTAGGTATCTTGGATTTTCTACTTACTAGCTGTGAGATTTGGGAAGTTATTCATCTCTATACACCTCATTTTCTTCATCTGTAAGAAAGAACAGAATAGTAATGATATCTAAGCCATAGGGTTTTTCTGAGGATTAAATGGGTTAATACGATTAATGTTTTCAGAATAATGCATGGCACATAGTAAGTGCTATGTAAATATATAATGTCATTTTTACAAAGAAGAGCGCTTAAACCCCCAAAATGTATTTTTCTAAACTTTAAAACTTAAAAGGCAAGGAAAAATGTAAACTAATAAAGTTACTCGTTTATCCTTAGATTTTATTATTCATGGCTTCTCTTCCCAATAACAAACACAATCAGAAGTTAGTTACTGGAAACTATGTTGCATTTGTTTTTAGACTCTTCTCTGGTCATTAACATAAAGAGTCATCATGATTTTGTATTGGAGGTGCTATTGGTGGTTATTTCATTATGGAACTTCCAAATGTGGAGATTGCTTTTAAAACATCCCTGACAAATACTCACTAAACCTCAAATTTGCTGTAACACTTCAAGAAATGGGAAAAACTCTGCTTTTAAGGCAGCCCACCCTATGGTTGCTGGATAGCTGTAATTTTTATGAAGTTCTGCTTCATCTTGTATCAAAAATAACACTCCCTTTAACTTCTATGCAATGTATTTTGTTCTGCCACCTAAATAATGTGTGTACTCCATATTGTGTCAAAAAGGAAACATATCACTTCCTCTGCAAATAAATGAATCAACCATTTTAAAAGCACTTATTTAGCAAAGCTCATTGGGAAAAATAGGCATTTAAAATATTCCCCTTCTTCAATTTCCTGCTTTTTAAAATATGTATTAAGTAACCTTTTTGTGGTAATCATTTTGTGATATATGAGTATGTCAAATCACCACATTGTACACCTTAAGCTTACACAATGTTATATGTCAATTATATCTCAATAAAGCTGAAATAAATAAATAAATAAATCTTTTAAAAGTGGAAAATAAAATAAAATATATCTTTCCTCTTATTCCTTTCTATCTCCTGCTGTCTTCCCCTCCTTTCCTTATTCCCACTGCAGCCCTTAGAAGATATGTATTATACATCTGCAAATCTTTCCTTCTTTACAATTTCCTTCAAGCCTTAGCTTTATAGTGTGGTTTCACAACTAATTGCCATTCTGCCCATTTCTTTCATCACTTGAATTTTCCAATTACATCTTCACATGCAGCTCAAAGTACTGTGGAAAACGCCGATCTCATTTCCTCCGCTGCTTTAGCTGCCATGATGCTGGACACTATAAACTGTCACTTAGCTTTTATTTACCTAATGTAGGTTGTACAATGAGCTTGAGGTCCTTCAAAGTCCTCAAGGGCCTTTGCATCAATTTCTTTTAATTAAGGACTACAACTTTCATACTGAAATTGTACAATTGAATATTTAGCCTGAAGTCAGGGTTTTATATTTATTCCTATTGAATTTTATCTTATTACTTCTGTCTATGATTTGGGCCTGTAAGGATGTTTCCATCTTGATTTGACAATTCTTCCCAAGATGTGCCAACAGGAAATTTGAAAAGTCTGACTTCCATTGCTTTGTCCAAGTTATTGAGCAAGTTCTTCAAATATCCTTTTAAAACCACCCTCAAAATACCAACGTACTGATAAACATTATTTCAGTACATTTACTTAACCTATTATGTCTCCCCAAACCCTGTTACTATGTGAAAACATTTTCCATGCTTTCAATAAAGATGTATTGAAAGGCTTCACATGTGTAGTGTTCATCCAACCTGCCAATCTGGAAACTACTCTCAAAAAACAAGCTATTTAAATTTTCCATGACATTCTAAGTCAATTCATCCTCATTCCTAGAAAATGTATCTTTATTTAAATGTTCCAAGCCATCTGTACAAAAATCTTTTCTAGAATTTTTCCAAAGTATAATTTAAATGTATTTAACAGTAGCATATGAAATCCCCATTTCCATGTCTGAAAATCTGGAACAAGATGTGCTAGTGTTTAGATCTGGCAGATCTCCTATCCTCAATGGATTCCCAAAACTTACTGAAAATGCTTTATGTTCATTCACATCTGATGAGTATATTTTCTCAGTACCCTATAACTTAATTCCTCTGAATACAAGTGCTTTGAATTTATTTAGGAAGGTACACTATCTCACTGTCTCATTTGGTATGTCATCTTTTAGTTACTCTATAATCTTCATAAAATCTGTTCCACTCCTTCTAGTTTGAAGATAATTCTGCCAGATGGAAAAGATGGAAGCAAACAAATCTTGTATAGTATTACTGTTTTTTCTCATCTGTCTTCACCAACTTTATGGAAAATTGAGTTCATCCCTTCTATTTTTATTTTATTTACTTTACTCATATATTTACAAAATTGTTTTTAGTCTTCTTAGTTTTTTCTTCAAATCTGCAATACATTGTGGCCATTGGTCTAGTGAATTTCAGCCTCTAACATTGGTGTTGCTCTTTGATCATGTGCCCTCTGTTTTCTAATTCTTTAAATCTTAGTTTATCAGCAGTTTTCTCATTTTGATATTTTTTAAATTAATTGGCTGCTTTCTTGTCCTCATCTATATTTTATAAAACTTTATTTGAAGCCTTTCCCATCTTTAGTCATAGAATTTCTTGTCATGAGACAAAACATAGCTTTTCTCATATTAAAAATTAATCTGATTTTCTAAGGCCTGGCATCTGTGTACCTATATGAATATAATTACTCAGTTCCTTTATTATTGGAAGCATTAAAATTTTATCTTAATTTTCTTCCAGACTTGCTATTCTTATTATTAGCCATTTCTTCTTTAACTCCAGAAACAAATCCAGGTTAATAAAAATCCTTGCTCCTTCTTCTAGCTTCTGATATCACTTTTGGCAGAAGATTACCATTAGATGTCCAGATAGTTGATATTTTTAAAATCTCAGATTTGTTTTGCTGCTATAATTATTCACATTTTCTATGTGTCTAGAATATCTGTAGCATATTAATTTCCCCCAAAATATTACTCCTTTCTTCCTCAGTGTTAACTTGCCTGTAGGCTATGAGCCCCCAAGTCTTGAATTTTTGTATAGATAAATGTATTTTTTTTCCATTGCTAAGTGCTTTTATTGAAAAGAATAAACATTTAGCATATATTTCTATAGAAATACCGATTTTTATCTGACAGTGTGATTATTTTTAACTTCTAATGCCTGTGTATTTCTGGTTCTCATATTCAAGCCATAAATAGTACTACAAAAGTCTCAAGTATACTCATAAGAACATATAAATTTTGTTAATTTAAAAACAAGCTTATTTCATCATATACATTCTTTGCAGTGAGACATAGATATATATGTATGACATAAGTACTGTATGTATATGTATCTGTGGCACATGTCTAACATGAACATACCTGAGTATTGTTCCTGACCATCATCTTTAGTTTCCTGCCGATAATTACTGAAATATTTTCCACATTTTTTTTTCTTATTACAATACAATTTTGTCCTACATAGTATATATGGTTGCTCAGTGTAATTTAGGATTGTGTTCTCTTGGTTTCAAATTTCACTTTGATGCTTTAAAAAAGTTCACTCTATTGCCTACCAAAAATATTCATACTGATTTTCTAAAGAGCAGTTTCATCTTGGCTATAGACCACCATTTAATATTTATCTATGAAATAACCTTGTCTACAATGTCAAATATGTATTTTAAAGACCACTGATTCTACAAATATGCAGTAGGTTCTGGGGATGAAGTGAAGATTAACAAGGTCCCTACGCTCATGGAACTCATACTTCTGTGAGGGAGACAGGCAGCAAATAACTAAACACACAAAGCAATTACTGAATTTGATCAGAGCCATAAAGGAAATATGCAAGGTGATGTGGAAAGGAAGAAACTGAAAAAGGGCAAATTATATTAGAGAGGGATAGGACTGCCAGAATGGATCTCAAGTAGAAGAAAAGAAAAATAGTTTTTCTTATTCTACTCTGTTCTTGATTCTACTCTGTTTCCTTTCAGTGATTTTAAAGAGACTAGGGATACATTTGTTCCCATACAAGTCACCTAAAGTCAAACGGTTTGAAAATTTCGGGGAGGGTTCTTGAATATGTTAATAATGAAGACAACAATCATCATTACTGTATCTACATCTACTTCCATATCCACGTTAGAGACTCATTGACAATGAAAACCCATGTTTTCTCCATGGGGCTGTTAAAAGTAACATTTTTACATGTGACTGTTTGTTCATCTTAAGGTTATATTGGATACTTGATGCTGTTACTTCCTCAGAACATCCATATTTATAGTTCTGTTCAGTGGGTAAAAATACAGCTCAAATGGTGTTATTTTCTTCCTCTTTTCTTCTCTTTTATCTTATTTCTATCATCAGCCTCTTGACACTTCACTGCCTTTTTTCTTTTTCGAAAATCTCTTCCGCCTTGTATAATAAAATTCTTCATCTTTATTAAAAAGTGAAGGATAGATAGGTGTACCTCAAGATCACTGATTATATTCACAGATATTTAGTGATTCTCATCTCAATCTAGTATGGGGGGCTCACGAAGCAACGTCTGTACCTCTGCTTCTATGCATTCCAATCCTCTAAAGAACACCCAGTCAAGTGACTGAATCAGGGCTAATATGGGTCTTCCAATTCAAAGTTGTGTGTTCATTCCAACACACGACAGAACGAAGGGGAGATTTGCTAAGTTTCCAGTTTAGCAGACTGTGTACTGAAACTTGATGTTTGAAATCCCACAAACTCACTTTGGGTTCTTATTCATTAGGTTGTAGACAAATTGATTAAGTGGGTGATTTCCAAATTTTATAAATTTTGTGGAACGTGAAAAAAGTTCAAGGCAAAAAAGGACACAACATGTAATATTTAAAAGAGTAAACTTGGACATCTGATGAAAGTTCTCAAATTATGGTTCAGCAAATTATGACATCAGGCAGTCAAGATGATTATAAATTAAAAGCCTTAATTATCTTTCTTAAGATGTCAACTCTTTTAGATTTCATATTTCTTACCATAAATTTATTAAATATTTCTGGAGGTGAATGTGTCATGTGGACCTGTGCATATCAAACCCAAAGCCATGTTGATTTTTCCCAATTTATTAATATTACAGAGAACTCATTCAAAATTGAACTCATGATATTTTAGTAGCAGAAATACAAAGTTCTTTAGATCCTGAAATGGTCATTTCTCTCCTATGATAAGCACTAAGTAAATTTATCCTTTTATGGCTTTGGAAATCTGGCATAAAATCTTGATGGCTATGGTATGTTTTTCTATGATGTATATTATTTTCTCAGGTTGTTTCTAGCTTATTTGTAGGGAATTTTAATCATAAATACAACTTTCAGTGAAATAATAAAGTAGGTTATTCTTGACATATTAACAATAGAAAGTTAGAAAAGTTGATGTTTCTCACTACGAAAGAAAGAAATTAATCATCCGATTAAAATTGTTTTTTTTTTTTTTTTTTTTTTTTACGGTGCGCGGGCCTCTCACTGTTGTGGCCTCCCCACTGCAGAGCACAGGCTCCGGACGCGCAGGCTCAGTGGCCATGGCTAAAGGGCCCAGCTGCTCCGCGGCATGCGGGATCCTCCCGGACCGGGGCACGAGCCCCTGTCCCCTGCATCGGCAAGCAGACTCTCAACCACTGCGCCACCAGGGAAGCCCTAAAGTATTTTTAAAATTAAATAGTTAATTACTTTTGCCTAGAGGTTTCCCACCTTTTCAGAAAGTCAGGCATTATGACAGGCAAATATATGCCTGAAGAAAATTGATTTATTTGATTTATATGCCATTATCTCTTTAAATTTCCCCATTTTAAAATAGCAAAACAGCACATCAAGATAACTAGTGTTCAAACTAACTGCATGTCAGATTGCTTACTGGAAAAGAGAGGATAACTAAAAGCTCTTCTGTCATTTTGGGAGGCACAATATGCAGGCAACCTTTCTACAGGACACTGTTTGCAAGTATGTAAGGGCAGATCGTGTGAACTCTCTTTTAACTTCATTTTCCTTGGTTCCTATGAGTCAAAAAGCACAAATGTATTGAGATCACTGGGCCAGTAGGTACACTGAACTGTAAGGTTTCTTTCTGAGTACTGAGAGTTTTCTCAACATTGAATCAAATGCCAGTAAACAATCACATCTGTGTATTTAGCTCTGTAACCTTTAGAATGTTTTATTATTACATAACTAGTTAATGATACATGTTCATTAAGAAAATTAGAAAATATATTGAAAGCAAAATGAAAACAATTTAAAAGCTCATAGTTTTACCAATGAGATATATCATTTTGGTGTATATTCTTTTTCTACTTTTTTAAGTATAATTTAGAATTTTTGCCTTAAAGTGTTTTTTTTCCTTTATTCTGTCTTGCTTCTCTTTTTCTCTATCACTAAAAACATCTCCTCCATGTAAAAAGATTTTTAAAGTATCTAAATGCGGCTATGAAAATGATATTTAATGGTCAATGATAGAACCTAAAACATTTTTTAAAACTACCTAATGGTGACAACACTTGCTGAAAATATATTTAAGAATTACTCTTTAGAAACTTCCTAGAAATAGGATCAATCAAAAGTCCATGTACTCAATTTATTCATCATGTTTGAGTCAGTAACCTTAGGAAACCTTTCTGAAATTAATTGATCTAAGTCTTTAACAGTTCAAATACATCAAATTGATGATGGTGGTGATGGTAACAAATCATTCTCAATTCCACTAGGCATGAAATGTAAATGGGTATGTAGTGTGCTTATTTTCCTTATAAATAATAAATGTATTCCTTTATAATACAGTCATCGATATGGGGCCCTCCATTGCCCACTAAGTACGCAAAAGGTTTTTTGACCCAGAAGGCCTAATAGCCAATAAGCATAATTTGTGTTCTGCTGGCCAGATTGCTTCATGAACATTCAGTTGATTTCCTTAAATGTCACAAAGCTTGATGAGTTATCAGAAATATGAAAAAATGAACACCTTCATGCATTTATAAGCTAGATTTTGAAATAGAACATTATCTGCACTCCACAAACTCCCTGTCCCTTCTTAGTCACAAATAACCCTTCTCCATTCCTCAAGCTTATTCTTGTATTTTGACATCTGACACCAAAGATTAGTTCTAAACGTTATATCAATAAAATCATATGGTGTATTTTTTTTGTCTGACCTCTTTTGCTTATATTATATGTGTGAGTTTTTCCAAATTGCTCCAAGTGGCAGCAGTGTATGCATTTTCATTACTGGATCGTATTCTATTTTATGAATGAATTCTAGTTTATTCATTCCAGTATGAATAATGCTGCTATGAATATTCTGGTATTTGTCTTTTTAACACACATGTACCTGTTTCTTTTGGCTGTTTAATTATGAATGAAATTGTCGGATTATGGGTTATGTTATATGCTCAACTTTAGATTCTGTCAAGCAGAATTGATAGTTAATTGTACTAATTTACATTTCCAGCAGCAGTGTAGGAAATTTTCTGTTGCTTGATGTGTTTACTAATATTCTTCAGTATTTTAAAATTTTAGCCATAATAGTAGGTGTAAAGGGGTATTTCATTTAATTTTAATTATAATTCTTGATAACTAACTAGTTTGAGCACACTTTCATGTGTTTATTGGCCATTTTATCATGTTCTTTTGTAAAGTATCTGTTCACATATTTTCCTCTTATTGGATTGTCCGTTTATTTTTCTTTTTTTTTGCATCTTTATTGGAGTATAATTGCTTTACAATGGTGTGTTAGTTTCTGCTTTATAACAAAGTGAATCAGTTATACATATACATATGTTCCCATATCTCTTCCCTCTTTGCATCTCCCTCCCTCCCACCCTCCCTATCCCACCCCTCCAGGCGGCCACAAAGTACCAAGCTGATCTCCCTGTGCTATGCAGCTGCTTCCCACTAGCTATCTACCTTACATTTGGTAGTGTATATATGTCCATGCCTCTCTCTCGCTTTGTCACAGCTTACCCTTCCCCCTCCCCATATCCTCAAGTCCATTCTCCAGTAGGTCTGCGTCTTTATTCCTGTCTTACCCCTAGGTCCTTCATGACATTTTTTTTTCTTAAATTCCATATATATGTGTTAGCATACGGTATTTGTCTTTCTCTTTCTGACTTACTTCACTCTGTATGACAGACTCTAGGTCTATCCACCTCATTACAGATAGCTCAATTTCGTTTCTTTTTATGGCTGAGTAATATTCCATTGTATATATGTGCCACATCTTCTTTATCCATTCATCCGATGATGGACACTTAGGTTGTTTCCATCTCCGGGCTATTGTAAATAGAGCTGCAGTGAACATTTTGGTACGTGACTCTTTTTGAATTTTGGTTTTCTCAGGGTATATGCCCAGTAGTGGGATTGCTGGGTCATATGGTAGATCTATTTGTAGTTTTTTAAGGAATCTCCATACTGTTCTCCATAGTGGCTGTACAAATTCACATTCCCACCAGCAGTGCAAGAGTGTTCCCTTTTCTCCACACCCTCTCCAGCATTTATTGTTTCTAGATTTTTTGATGATGGCCATTCTGACTGGTGTGAGATGATATCTCATTGTAGTTTTGATTTGCATTTCTCTAATGATTAATGATGTTGAGCATCCTTTCATGTGTTTGTTGGCAGTCTGTATATCTACTTTGGAGAAATGTCTATTTAGGTCTTCTGGCCATTTTTGGATTGAGTTGTTTGTTTTTTTGTTATCGAGCTGCATGAGCTGCTTGTAAATTTTGGATATTAATCCTTTGTCAGTTGCTTCATTTGCAAATATTTTCTCCCATTCTGAGGGTTGTCTTTTGGTCTTGTTTATGGTTTCCTTTGCTGTGCAAAAGCTTTGAAGTTTCATTAGGTCCCATTTGTTTATTTTTGTTTTTATTTCCATTTTCTAGGAGGCGGGTCAAAAAGGACCTTGCTGTGATTTATGTCATAGAGTGTTCTGCCTATGTTTTCCTCTAAGAGTTTGATAGTTTCTGGCCTTACATTTAGGTCTTTAATCCATTTTGAGCTTACTTTTGTGTATGGTGTTAGGGAGTGATCTAATCTCATACTTTTACATGTACCTGTCCAGTTTTCCCAGCACCACTTATTGAAGAGGCTGTCCTTTCTCCACTGTACATTCCTGCCTCCTTTATCAAAGACAAGGTGACCATATGTGCGTGGGTTTATCTCTAGGCTTTCTATCCTGTTCCATTGATCTATCTTTCTTTTTGGTGCCAGTACCATACTGTCTTGATTACTGTAGCTTTGTAGTATAGTCTGAAGTCAGGGAGCCTGATTCCTCCAGCTCCGTTTTTCATTCTCAAGACTGCCTTGGCTATTCGGCGTCTTTGGTGTTTCCATACAAATTGTGAATTTTTTTGTTCTAGTTCTGTGAAAACTGCCAGTGGTAGTTTGATAGGGATTGCTTTGAATCTGTAGATTGCTTTGGGTAGTATTGTCATTTTCACAATGTTGATTCTTCGAATCCAAGAACATGGTATATCTCTCCTTCTATTTGTATCATCTTTAATTTCTTTCATCAGTGTCTTATAATCTTCTGCACACAGGTCTTTTGTCTCCTTAGGTAGGTTTACTCCTAGATACTTTATTCTTTTTGTTGCAGTAGTAAATGGGAGTGTTTTTTTGATTTCGCTTTCAGATGTTTCATCATTAGTGTATAGGAATGCCAGAGATTTCTGTGCATTAATTTTGTATCCTGCTACTTTACCAAATTCATTGATTAGCTCTAGTAGTTTTCTGGTAGCATCTTTAGGATTCTCTATGTATAGTATCATATCATCTGCAAGCAGTGACAGCTTTACTTCTTCTTTTCTGATTTGGATTCCTTTTATTTCCTTTTCTTCTCTGATTTCTGTGGCTAAAACTTCCAAAAGTATGTTCAATAAGAGTGGTGAGAGTGGGCAGCCTTGTCTTGTTCCTGATCTTAGTGGAAATGCTTTCAGTTTTTCACCATTGAGGACGATGTTGGCTGTGGTTTGTCATATATGGCCTTGATTAGGTTGAGGAAAGTTCCCTCTCTGCCTACTTTCTGCTGGGTTTTTATCATAAATGGGTGTTCAATTTTGTCGAAAGCTTTCCCTGCATCTATTGAGATGATCATACGGTCTTTGTCCTTCAATTTGTTAATATGGATGTTCACATTGATTGATTTGCGTTTATTGAAGAATCCTTGCATTCCTGGAATAAACCCCACTTGATCATGGTGTATGATCTTTTTAATGTGTTGTTGGATTCTGTTTTCTAGTATTTTGTTGAGGATTTTTGCATCTATGTTCATCAGTGATATTGGCCTGTAGTTTTCTTTCTTTGTGACATCCTTGTCTGGTTTTGGTATCAAGGTGATGGTGGCCTTGTAGAATGAATTTGGGAGTGTTCCTCCCTCTGCTAGATTTTGGAAGAGTTTGAGGATAGGTGTTAGCTCTTCTCTAAATGTTTGATAGATTTCGCCTGTGAAACCATCTGGTCCTGGGCTTTTGTTTGTTGGAAGATTTCTCATCACAGTTTCAATTTCAGTGCTTGTGATTGGTCTGTTCTTATTTTCTATTTCTTCCTGATTCAGTCTTGGCAGGTTGTGCATTTCTAAGAATTTGTCCATTTCTTCCACGTTGTCCATTTTACTGGCATAGAGTTGCTTGTAGTAATCTCTCATGATCTTTTGTATTTCTGCAGTGTCAGTTACTCCTCCTTTTTCATTTCTAATTCTATTGATTTGAGTCTTCTCCCTTTTTTTTGATGAGTCTGGCTAATGGTTTATCAATTTTGTTTATCTTCTCAAAGAACCAGCTTTTAGTTTTATTAATCTTTGCTATCGTTTCCTTCATTTTGTTTTCATGTATTTCTGATCTCATTTTTATGATTTCTTTCCTTCTGCTAACCTTGGGGTTTTTTTGTTCTTCTTTTTCTAATTCCTTTAGGTGCAAAGTTAGGTTGTTTATTCGAAATGTTTCCTGTTTCTTAAGGTGGGCTTGTATTGCTGTAAACTTCCCTGTTAGAACTACTTTGGCTGCATCCCATATGTTTTGGGTCGTCGTGTCTCCATTGTCATTTGTTTCTAGGTATTTTTTTATTTCCTCTTTGGTTTCTTCAGTGATCACTTTGTTATTAAGTAGTGTATTGTTTAGCCTCCATGTGTTTGTATTTTTTACAGATATTTTCCTGTAATTGATATGTAGTCTCATAGGTCAGAAAGGTACTTGATACAATTTCAATTTTCTTAAATTTACCAAGGCTTGATTTGTGACCCAAGATATGATCTATCCTGGAGAATGTTCCGTTAGCACTTGAGAAAAATGTGTATTCTGTTGTTTTTGTATGGAATGTCCTTTAAATATCAATTAAGTCCATCTTGTTTAATGTATCATTTAAAGCTTGTGTTTCCTTATTTATTTTCATTTTGGATGATCTGTCCATTGGTGAAGGTGGGGTGTTAAAGTCCCCTACTATGAATGTGTTACTGTCGATTTCCCCTTTTATGCCTGTTAGTATTTGCCTTATGTATTGAGGTGCTCCTATGTTGGGTGCATAAATATTTACAATTGTTATATCTTCTTCTTGGATCGATCCCTTGATCATTATGTAGTGTCCTTCTTTGTCTCTTCTAATAGTCTTTATTTTAAAGTGTATTTTGTCTGATATGAGAACTGCTACTCCAGCTTTCTTTTGGTTTCCATTTGCGTGGAGTATCTTTTTCCATCCCCTCACTTTCAGTCTGTATGTGTCTCTAGGTCTGAAGTGGGTCTCTTTTAGACAGCATATATATGGGTCTTGTTTTTGTATCCATTCAGCCAATCTGTGTCTTTTGGTGGGAGCGTTTAGTTGATTTACAGTTAAGGTAATTATCTATATGTATGTTCCTATTCCCATTTTCTTAATTGTTTTGGGTTCGTTATTGTAGGTCTTTTCCTTCTCTTGTGTTTCTTGCCTAGAGAAGGTCCTTTAGCATTTGTTGTACAGCTGGTTTGGTGGTGCTGAACTCTCTCAGCTTTTGCTCCTCTGTAAAGGTTTTAATTTTTCCATCAAATATGAATGAGATCCTTGCTGGGTAGAGTAATCTTGGTTGCAGGTTTTTCTTCTTCATCACTTTAAATATGTCCTGCCAGTTCCTTCTGGCTTGCAGAGTTTCTGCTGAAAGATCAGCTGTTAACCTTATGGGGATTCCCTTGTGTGTTATTTGTTGTTTTTCCCTTGCTGCTTTTAATGTTTTCTTTGTATTTAATTTTTGACAGTTTGATTAATATGTGTCTTGGTGTATTTCTCCTTGGATTTATCCTGTATGGGACTCTCTGTGCTTCCTGGACTTGATTCCCATATTAGGGAAGTTTTCAACTATAATCTCTTCAAATATTTTCTCAGTCCCTTTCTTTTTCTCTTCTTCTTCTGGAACCCCTATAATTCGAATGTTGGTGCATTTAATGTTGTCCCAGAAGTCTCTGAGACTGTCCTCAGTTCTTTTCATTCTTTTTTCTTTATTCTGCTCTGCAGTAGTTATTTCCACTATTTTATCTTCCAGGTCACTTATCCGTTCTTCTGCCTCAGTTATTCTGCTATTGATCCCATCTAGAGTATTTTTCATTTCATTGATTGTGTTGTTCAATGTTGTTTGTTTCATCTTTAGTTCTTCTAGGTCCTTGTTAAATGTTTCTTGCATTTTGTCTATTCTATTTCCAAGATTTTGGATCATCTTTACTATCATTATTTTGAATTCTTTTTCAGGTAGACTGCCTATTTCCTCTTCATTTTTTACGTCTGGTGGGTTTTTATCTTGCTCTGTCATCTGTGGTGTGTTTTTGTGTCTTCTCATTTTGCTTATCTTACTGTGTTTGGGGTCTTCTTTTTGCAGGCTGCAGGTTCTTAGTTCTCGTTGTTTTTGGTGTCTGTCCCCAGTGGCTAAGGTTGGTTCAGTGGGTTGTGTAGGCTTCCTGGTGGAGGGGACTAGTGCCTGTGTTGTGGTGGATGAGGCTGGATCTTGTCTTTCTGGTGGGCAGGTCCACATCTGGTGGTGTGTTTTGGCGTGTCTGTGGACTTATTATGATTTTAGGCAGCCTCTTTGCTAATGGCTGGGTTTGTGTTCCTGTCTTGCTAGTTGTTTGGCATAGTGTGTCCAGCACTGTAGCTTGCTGGTCGTTGAGTGAAGCTGGGTGCTGGTGTTGAGATGGAGATCTCTGGGAGATTTTTGCCGTTTGATATTATGTGGAGTGGGAGGTCTCTTGTGGACCAGTGTCCTGAAGTTGGCTCTCCCAGCTCAGAGGCACAGCACTGACTCCTGGCTGCAGCACCAAGAGCCTTTCATCCACACAGCTCAGAATAAAAGGGAGAAAAAGTAGAAAGAAAGAATTAGTACAAGTAGAAAGAAAGAAAGAAAGAAGAAGGAAAGAAGGAAAGAAAGAAAGGGAGGGAGGGAGGGATGGAGGGAGGAAGGAAGGAAGGAGGGAAGGAAGGAAAAAGAAAGAAAGAAGATAAAGTAAAATAAAATAAAGTTAAATATAATAAAGTTATTGAAATAAAAAAATAATTATTAAAAAAAATTAAAAACAGAAAACGGATGGATAGAACCCTAGGGCACATGGTGGAAGCAAAGCTATACAGACAAAATATCATACGGAAGCATACAGATACACACTCACAAAAAGAGGAAAAGGGGAAAAAATCATAAATCTTGCTCTCAAAGTCCACCTCCTCAGTTAGGGATGATTCGTTGTCTATTCATGTATTGCACAGATGCAGGGTACATCAAGTTGATTGTGGAGTTTTAATCCGCTGTTTCTGAGGTTGCTGGGAGAGATTTCCCTTTCTCTTCTTTGTTCTCACAGCTCCCAGGGGCTCAGCTTTAGATTTGGCCCCGCCTCTGCATGTAGGTCGCAGGAGGGCGTCTATTTTTCGCTCAGACAGGACGGGGTTAAAGGAGCTGCTGATTCGGGGGCTCTGGCTCACTCAGGCCGGGGGCAGCGAGGGGCACGGAGTGCGGGGCCAGCCTGCGGCGGCAGAGGCTGGCGTGCGTTCTCCCGGGGAAGTTGTCTCTGGATGCCGGGACCCTGGCAGTGGCGGGCTGCACAGGCTCCCGGAAGGGAGGTGTGGTTAGTGACCTGTGCTCGCACACAGGCTTCTTGGTGGCGGCAGCAGCAGCCTTAGCGTCTCCTGCCCGTCTCTGGGGTCCGCGCTTTTAGCCGCCCATCTTTTTTTCATATTCACTGTCGAATTCTTTCTGTGGTTTGATAAAAGATTGTTATGTATTGTATGTTTTACAAATATCTTCTCCCATTATGCAGCTTGACTTTTCATTCTTAAGGGTGGCTTTTGATGAACAGATTTCCCTAATTTTAACGTAGTTCAGCTTATCAATCATTATTGTTCTCTGTTTTGTACTTTGTGTGACCTGTTTAAGAAATTTTTAGTTATCTAAAAACCAATGTTATTTTCTAGATGCATTCTTGTTTTATCTTTCTTATTTAGATTTACAGTTCCCCTGCAGTTGACTTATGTAGTATGAGGAATGGGTAAGCTTTCATTTTTCTATTTAAATATACACTTGGCCAAGGCTTTTTAAAAAAATATTTAGTTGCTTCATGTTCTACAGTGCCACCTTTATCATAAATTGAATGCCCTTAAATACGTTACTCATCAGAATCTATTTTGTTCCATAGATTTTTGGAACAAAAATCTATTTTGTTCCATAGATTTCTATGAGGATGGTCAATTTGACCATCCTCATAGAAATAACACAAAATTTTTCAATAGTGTGACTTTAATAATAGCTATTAGGTAGCATACATCTTTAATTTTGTTCTCCTTCAAGAATGTCTTTGCTTACCCTACTAAGTGGGAGAAGATGTTTGCAAACGATATATCTATTAAGGAGTTAATATTAAAAATATATAAAAGACTTACACAATTCAACATCGAGAAAACAAACAACCTGACTAAGAAAAATGAAATTTTGCCATCTGTGACAACATGGATGGACCTAGAGGTTATTATTATGCTAATTGAAATAAGTCAGAGACAGATAAATATTGTATGATCTCACTTATATGTGGAATCTAAAAAACAAAACAAACAAAACAAAACAATACTCATAGAAAACAAATGGGTGGTGCTGGAAAGGAGCAGGGACAAAATAGGTAAAGGGGATTAAGGGGTACAAACCTCCAGTTTTAAAATAAATAAGGCAAAAAGCTATAATGTACAGCATAAGGAATTTGGTCAGTAATATAATAACTTTGTATGGGGACAGGTGGTTACTAGACTTCTCGTGGTGATCACCTCCTGATGTATGCAAATGTCAACTCACTATATAGTACACCTGAAACTAACATAATATATGTCCGCTATATTTTAATAAAAACAAACAAATCATAAATAAATAAATACATATCTTTGTTAGCCTTAGCTCTTCGTATTTCCATATAAATTTTAGAAATTTCATGTTAGTTTCCACAAAGAGACTTGCTAAGATTTTGAATGTGACCTCATTAAATCTGTAGATTAGTTTTGAGGTATTTTACGATCTTGATTCTTTCACTTCATGAACTAGGTAGTCTAGCAGGTAAAGCCCAAAAATGTCACCTTTGCTAATTGTCTGGGCAATCACCCTCCTTTTCAATGTTTGCTAATAATTCTCTTATCAGAGACATGTGTCCTGATGATCAGGATTTAAAACATGGCAGGCTGAAACTAAGCATCTTCAGCCTCATCTGTTCAATATAATTATGTTCTAAAGCAAATTTAGAAGAGCAAATACCAAGTTACAAAATCTTTCATTTCAGCAGGTTAGGACTGGAAAGTTTTAGACTTGGAATGACATGGTCATTTTTTCTGTATAAACTTCAAATGTTAAACGTATTTGTATAGTTCAAAATGTTTAGCTATAAAAAGCAAACATTACTTTTAGGTAATCCGTTGTCTGATTACACAAGGCTTTTCTCAATATTATGGACTCCATTTTTTCTACCACCATAAGCAGTATTATTAGCTCAGTGCCTCTTATCAGTTTGTCATCCACTGAAATGAAAAACACAAACAAAGCCACTCAGACAAAGCAGTCTTGTTTCAAATGCAACATTTTCCTTAACATATTGTTAGTCCCTGATCTTGATCTTGAAGTGTTATTTCATTCATTTAGTCATCAAATATTTATCGAACACTAACACCAGTTTGAGCAATATGTCATATAATGAAAACATGGTTGCTGCTGAGAAGGCAAAATTCACATATGTGAACTTTATATACATGAAAAAAATAATAAAACATTTCTTTCGTTAAGTCACTTCACGTTGGTCTCTCCATTTTTTTATCATTCAGACTTCCTTCTCCAAAGCCATAGAGGCATATAATAATCATTTCTAACTCTACGCTTGTACACAATGCCTCTCATTTTTATTTCCAAAGTATACCCTGCCATCATCCGTGAAAGACTAAGTTCAATGAATCTGCTTGTAAGTGTCCTTTTTGTTGAGTTCCATTTGCACATATCCTCATGCTTATCAGTTATCTCTACTTAGAAGCTCCACAGTGACTTTAACCTCAATAAATGCTGTACTGAACTTACTATATTTACACTTAAGCTTGCCCAATGTTGGTAGATAAGAACATACTCCAAATAACTCTACAGACCAAACTTGGGATTGAATCTGGAGTCATTACATCCTCTCATTCCGATGTTAACTACTCTAATGGTTTAAATCTTCACCTAACTTCACTTTATTACTGAATATTTTCATATGTGTAGACAGAAACTGGCTCAAGAACTAGAGAGAATCCTGACACCATTTTTTAGCTTTTGGTTCCCATTCCTTCCAGAATCCAAGCTGCATTTTCATTTATGAACACTGGAGACCTCTTTGATCCTTATCATCAATCCTTCATTTTTAACTTAAGCTAGCTAAGGTTGATAACCTGGCATTTAAAACCAAATGACCTTACATCCTCCATGTTCCAAACAGAATGTACTATAGTCTTTTTCTATGACCATTTTTACGCAAATGCTTGCAGCACCTATAAAAATGTTGCATTTTCTTTTTCCATGTTTCTTTATCCCTAGTAAAATTCTACTAAGATTCTTGAGTACAGAGATTTCTATGTCCCCAGCATCTGCCCCAGGGCTCAGTAAATATTTATTTAATTGATAAATGTGTGGATGAATGTATAGATAAGTCATTCAATTCAAATTATATTTTTCTGGAAGTCTTCTTGACCTTGCCAGTATGGTCTGATCTCTAGTACTTTGAAAAGATGATATTTATTATCTGTGTTCTTCAACAAGTAATATTTTGAAAGCTTTTTTATTATATTGCCTCTTAGCTATTTTTATACTAATGCTGTGACAAATACAAGCACGAAATATTTTTATCTTTAAGATAATTCGTACAGTATTATACACAGGGAAAATATACAATATTTATCAAATAATTCTTAGATGATTAGATAAGAGTCACAGAACTGACAAGTACATAAACATATGTCATTCTTAATAATTTTATAAATATTGACAGTGGATTCCAGAAAGTTTCTGTGTCTTGTCCAAAGAAGCAGGGCTAGTTTGTGGAGCTGAGCTAAGATTGATAATCAGCTAAATGAAGGCAAAACATAGGCTTTTTAAATAACATTTTTTTTTAATATTACTGTGCTTAACATTTTAACTTGTGCTTCACGTAAGTTATGTTTGACATAACTTATGGCGTGATAGGAGACATGAGTTAAGGTGCTGCTGTTCTGGGGAAGGAGGGAGATGATGAATAGTCCAACAGTGGATTGTCTCAACTAACACAAAAGAAGAAGACAGAAAGGAGAGTGGAGTTTATGGAGGGAGGAAATCAGAAAAACAAAGTATGTAGGATTAACAAAGCCAAGAAAAAATTTTTTTGAAATGGATTAAAACGTGCTTATAAGTAGTTCATGGAGATTTGGCAATGGCCAGATATCACTGATTAGTGATGCTAGTTCTAGATAGGAGGAATTCAAAGGTCCTGAGGTTGCTGCTTGTAAAAATTGAAATGAATTTCCAGTAAATTCTCCACAACTCATAAATTAGCATAGTCCTGTGGGCTCAAAATGAAAACTTTAGGTCAGGCATGAGAGAATTCAAATTGCAAGCTTGAACAGTTTTCAATAATAATTGAAAATACAGTTCATAAAGTGTAACAATTCTCTGAGCTACTGAGGCTTGCTGCCAAATTATCTGTCATTTTCATAGAAATGATTTTATTTCTTTTTAAATGAAAGAATTTTAAATTGCTTTTACATGGTGGAGGATAGATGTGTGAGCAAATTTAATTTTTCAAGTGTGTTGAAAAGGATTAACTTCTTAAAAGAAAAAGCTACACAATGTCTCATATTAACCATATTGATAGTTTGAAATGTATTTTTGAAAAACTGTAGAAAAGGGCTGGGAATACACATGCTCCAGGATTCTGGAACTGGAATTTCCTTTGCATCTTACTTTTTCCTTTGTGCTCAATTCTGTACATGTATCTACTTTCACAACTGTGGGATCCATAGGTTGTTACCAATGTTTTGCTTTTTGATCCTTTTTCTGGTCACTGTATTGTCAACAAATACTATTAATTGCTATTTCAAAATGATCTTATATACCTCAGATAAGATACAAGAAAAATAAAATATTCTCTAACTACTTACCCTCTATTAATATCTGCTAGAATTTCAGTTTTCCATTATTGACGGGAGTGGAAGTGGAGCATGGCACTGTGAAAGTACCATTGTTGATTTAGTACACTAGTTTTTATGTGTCCTATATTTTTGTTAAATCCTACCATAAACTATAAATAGATAATGTAAAGCCAGTTGTTCTGAACCTCTCAAACTCTGTTTCTTCATTTGTAAAATGAAAGTGTGATCAGCTGAAAAATGGCCCTTCAAAACTATCAGGTCCTAATATACAGATCCTGTAAATATTATCTTACATGGCAGAGACTTTGCAGATATGATTAAGTAAGGATCTTGAGATGGGGTGTAGTAGTTTACTAGGGCTGCCATAACAAAGGACAACAGATTGAGTTGCTTAAACAATAGAAACTGATTTTCTCACAATGCTGGAGGCTACTATCCAAGATCAGGGTACCAGCAGAGTTGGCTTCTTCTGAGGTCTCTCCCCTTGGGGCTCATAGATGACCATCTTCTCCCTGTGTTCTCACATGGTCTTCACTCTGTGTGTGTCTGTGTCCTAATTTCCTCTTTTTGTGAGGATACTAATCATATTGGATTAGGGCATAAACTAATAGCCTCATTTCAACTTAATTACATCTTCAAAGACCCTATTTTTTTCTTTGTTAAACAATTTTATTGAGATACAGTTTACATGCCATAAAGCTCCCCGCTTAAAGTGTACAATTCAGTGGTTTTAGCATATTTACGAAGTGGTGCAACCATTACTACAATCCAAGTTTAGAACATTTTGTCCCCAAAAAGGGAGGCATAGCCACTAGCAGTCAGTGCCATCCCACTAGGTCCCCCAGCCCCCGGCACCCACAGAGGTACTCTCTACAATTATGGATTTACCTATCCTGGACACTTTTGTAAATGGAATTTTACAATTTATGACTTCACTATGTGGCTTCTTTCACTGAACATAATGTTTTCGAGGTTGATCCATGTTGAGCCTGTATCCATATTTCATTCCTTTTGTTGGCTAATCATAGTCCATTGAATGGAAGGACCACATTTCCTTTACCCATTCATCAGTTGATGGACATTTGGGTCCTCTCCATAAAGACCCTATTTTTAAATGCAGTCACTTTCTGAGGTACTGGAGATTAGGATTTTAATATGTGACTTTGGTCCAAGTGGGGGCACAGTTCATCCCATAACATTCCACCCTCAAAATTCATGTTCTTATATCATGCTAAATTCAGTCACCTGATTTCAGTAGCCCCAAAAGTCTTAATCAATTCCAGTATCAACTCAAAGTCCAAAATTTCACCTAAGTATCATCTAAACCAGATAATGGGTGAGACTTGAAGTATGGTTCATCTGGAGGCAAAATTCCTCTTCTGCTATGAGTTCGTGCAGTCAGACAGATTATCTGCTTCCGAAATACGATGGTGGGACAACCATATTATAGACGTTACTATCCCCAAAGGGAGAAACTGGAAAGAAAAAAAGGATGAACCCTAAAGACAAACACTAGTCTTGTAATAAAGAAACAGAGGGAAATCTGAAACACAGAATATAATGTGAAGATGGAGCATAAAGAGATGTGAAGATGCTGACCTTAAAGATTTGAGTGATATGGCTGTAAGCCAAGGAATGCTAGCTGCTGCCAAATGCTGGAATAGGCCAGAAATAGATTTTCCTCCAGAGCCTCTGGAGAAAGTATGGCCCTCTTGACACCTTGATTTTGGGACCTGTGCTACTGACTTTGAACTGCTAGCCTCCATAACTCTGGAGAATAAATTTCCGTTGTTTTGAGCCACCAAGTTTGTGATCATTTGTTACAGTTGTCTGCAAAACTAAACAAAACCAATAAAAGGATAAAATCTATATCATAGGATTTTTGTAAGGATAAAATATAGTAATTTATAGCACTTTGCACTGTGACCTGCACGTGAAGATCTGGTCAATGAATGTAGTTCTTCAGCTTTTCTTTTTCCATATCTTCACAACCACACAATCTGTCTCATCTTGTTTCTCTAGGGCTCACCCCAGGAATTTAGATACAGTCAGTGAATTTAATAAATATTATGGGTCATTAAATCAAGGTGATAGCCTGAAACATATTTCTACTTCTTCTCCCGGCACAATTTCCTTTGTTACAAAGGAAGAGAGCAGATATAAGAAAAGAAACAAAGCTCTAACATTACTAGAAAAAGAGTATCTTCAGAGGGAACAGAACTTTTGGTATACTGGAAAGATAGAAAATAAATAGGACACTCAGTTCTAATGTGGAACCTCTTTTCATGAAAAACAAATAGAAATGGTGGTTAAGATATTTGTAAAGAATTATATATGTTCATAGCTCTGCTCAGTAAGAGAAAAAGAAATCCCCAAGTGCCAGAATAAATGAGAAAACTTCTAACACGAAAGAGCTGGAATTCTTTCTCCTGATTATCAAATCAATGCACATTCATAAGAAAATATTATGAAACTATATAATATAGTGATGGAAAATCTCTCATTATCTCAGTCATCAAATATAAATTCTACTGACAGTTTTGGGAATATTTCACTTGATCTTATTCTTCCCTGCATTTGGTAACATTTGTATTTCTTTACTGACATACAAGAATCATGCTTTATAGTTTCATTTATATAAAGTTCAAAGTAAGGCAAAAACTAACCTACTTAGAAGAACTAGAAACAAAATCCCAAAATAGGTCATGCAATATACACCTCTTTGCAACTTACTTTTTTCACTTAATAACTCTTGGAATTCTTCCCATATCACTCTTTATAGACCTACATAATTATTTTAATGTTTATTTAACATTTATATAAAAGATAGAAATGAACTAATTTCTTTTAATTTAAAAAGCACAATGTGTTTCACTTGATGTACTTTCACTGGCCAAATTAGAGTTAATATTCTAAAAATTATCCAGTAAAATATTTCTCACTTTCATGTAAGCACATTCATCTTTTCACTTATCTTCTGTGATTTTTCTAAACCAGATAGCTTCTTGAAAAGCACATTTAAAATTTTTAATGTTATATAATTTTATTTTCTTTTTAAAATAATTTTTTTAATTTTAAATTTTATCAAAGTAAAATATACATGCAAAGAGTACGTAAATTGTAAGTGTTCAGAGAAGTGAATTTTTTGTGTGAATTTTTAAAAAATGAACATAATCATGAAAACTACCATTCCTATAAGAAATAGAATATTACTAGTGCCCCCAGGGCTCCTACCCAATCACCAAAAGTTGACTTGAAAGTAAAAATACTAAATCAGCCATATCTTCAGTCATTTTTAACTTGAACAGCTGTGAATAGAAAGCAGAAGGAAGCTTCTGGCTGCATTTCTATTTTGATAAACACACATTTATTAATGAACAACTTTTAATGAAGAACTTTAATGATTGTCTGGAAGAATTATTCTCAGGGCTCCCTATAAAGTAGGAGAATTCACAGTAGCCAGAGGGAGAGAGATGCCAGACCCATGAAAAACAACCAACGATATAGCATTTTGGAAACAGGAATAGGTATGTAATCTAATGGTTTTCAGATTATGTTAGTGGATGCGTTGTCCTTCCAATGAAATTATGAGTAGAAGATTATATGAAGTCATCTAGTTCAGGATGGTACATGGAACACACATCTGTCTCGCATTTCTTCTGGAATTATCTTAAAAACAATAAAAGAATAAAAAAGGGTATTAAGAGCCACCCATTTGGAAGTCTTTTCATTATCTGTATAATGAGAGTTGTACAAGGTATTTCCTAATAACCTACTTTGCTTTCATACTGAATTTTTTTATTTTTAAAACATTATATGGCTTCCCTGGTGGCGCAGTGGTTAAGAATCCGCCTGCCAGTGCAGGGGACACGGGTTTGAGCCCTGGTCCTGGAAGATCCCACATGCTGCGGAGCAACTAAGCCCGTGTGCCACAACTACTGAGCCTGCGCTCTAGAGCCCATGAGCCACAAATACTGAGCCTGCATGCCACAACTACTGAAGCCCGCTGTGCCTAGAGCCTGTGCTCCGCAACAAGAGAAGCCACTGCAATGAGAAGCCTGTGCACCACAACGAAGAGTAGCCCCCGCTCACTGCAACTACAGAAAGCCTGCATGCAGCAACGAAGACCCAACGCAGCCAAAAATAAATAAATAAATTTTTAAAAATACATGATTTATATTGGCATCACTATGGAAAATAAGTGAGAAGTATCTATGTTATATGAATAGATTGAAGCGCTGGTGACAAGAGGGTAAATATTGTGTTGAATCATTTTATGTGCGTGGCCAGAAAAAAAATCTTAATAAATCTTCCACACATTTTAATATAAAAATTAAAGGCATCTACAGTTACCTGATAATGAAAAGATAATTTCTAATTTTAAAACTACCCTGAATATGTCTAGCCATTTATCCATTAATAGCTGGAAAAGGAATTTCAGTGTTCATTGTGTAGGGTACTTATCAATACAGAAAGGGAAGTGAAATGGAGGATGAGAAGTAGATGAGAAGGAAGAAGGAGTGAAGGAGGGAAGGAGTGAGAGGGAGGGGTGGGGGAGAGAGAGAGAGGCCCTTCCTAGAATCTGTTTTTAAAAGTTTGAACCAGTCTGCTCTAGTTCACAATAGTGTGTGTGTCACAATCTAAAAACCTTAAGTCATTCTCTGTGTAATTTTTTCTCAACGAACATATATACGCACTACTTTATATGCATTATGTCAATTATTCATCACAAGAGCCAATGAAAGAGCCCTTTGCATTTTGAAATTGAAGAAACTTAGCTGTAGAAAGGTCAAATAATTTTCCAGCATCATCAGGATGAATGACAAAGCTGAGGATGAAATCCATGACTGTCCTCTAAAGGTCACATTGTCATCCGTTCTGGTATGCATCTCTTGTCTTCCCAGTTAACAGACTCCTCCTAGTGATTACTGAGGAAGGACAAAGTGAGAATATTTGACAGATACTTTCGGAAGGGATATGAATTGTCAATGGAATGTCAATTATTTCTAAATTAAAGGTTATCTTTTCCTGTACTGTATTCTTTGGGTGTTTAATTTGACAAACTAAAAAGTTGGGAAATTTTTCAAAATTAAGAGAATGGACTTGAGGGGGAGGGGGACGGGTAAGCTGCGACAAAGTGAGAGAGTAACACTGACATATATACACCACCAGACGTAAAATAGATAGCTAGTGGGAAGCAGCCGCATAGCAGTGGGAGATCAGCTCTGTGCTTTGTGACCACCTAGAGGAGTGGGATAAGGAGGATGGGAGGGAGGGAGACGCAAGAGGGAAGAGATACGGGAACATATGTATAACTGATTTACTTTGTTATAAAGCAGAAACTAACACACCATTGTAAAGCAATTATACTCCAATAAAGATGTTAAAAAAAAAAACTATTAGTAATCAGTGGTGTTTGAATAATCATGACTCTACCAACTGCATTGTACTTTAGTATTTATTCAAACTACAGATTGTTCTGGAAAGGTAAAATTGCCTAAATTAATGTGTTTTGTGATTTATAATACGTCTTTAGTGAGAAATCTTTAGGTTTATAAAGCTTGTTACCCAAATGTAATTTATTTTAGTGATTGTTATTTGAGTTATGATAAAAGTTAAAGGAGGAAATCTAGATGGAACTGTTGTGTTCTATACTGGGCAGCTACCTTAAAGAGCAATGTCAAACCATCAGTAAACAGCCCACAGGAGCCTTGGCCTGTTTGCCCCCTTCTGTTTTCCTTTGCAGTGGGTAATTTCTTATCTACTGACACCCTTTATTACCTTTAGTCTTAGATTATTTTATTGTTTGTTATTGGGTATATTTGCAGATTGGGTAGGATTCTTTGGAGTTGCACAGTGTTTTTATGTGATAGATACTTGTTTTTTATGTTTTTTGGGTTTTTTTTAAACTATGGTTTTTTATCTATTTTAAATTCTCCAAAGGCATTAAATGGTCTCTGACGTAAAGCATATGGTTGTTTTGTTTTTAAATTAATTTTTATTGGAGTATAATTGATTTACAATGTTGTGTTAGTTTCTTTTTATAATTTATTTTTTATTATCTACTTTTCCTCTCTATGCATTTGGACATTTTACATGAATGAAATAATAACAATATATGGTCTGTTGTGACTGGCTTCTTTCACTTAGCATAATGTTTTCAAGGTTCATCCTTGTTGTAGCCTATATTATTACTTATTCCTTCTTATTGCTGAATAATTTTCCATTGTATGGATATGCCACATTTTGTTTATCCATTAATCAGTTTATAGACAGTGACATTGCTTCTATCTTTTGGATTTTATAAAGAATGCTACTATAAGCACTCATGTACATGTTTTTGTGTGGACTTAATGTTTTCATATCTCATAGATGTATACTTAGGAGTGGCGTTTCTGGTCATATAGTAACTCTGTTTAACCATTTGAGGAACTGCAGACTTTTAACAAGTGTCTACACATTCCCACCAACAGTGTATGAGGTTCCAATTTCTCCACATCCTCACCTGTACATATTGTCTGTCTGATTTTTTTTTGAATTTAATTTTTTTATACAGCAGGTTCTTATTAATTATCTATTTTATACATATTAGTGTATATATGTCAATCCCAATCTCCCAATTCATCCCACCACCAACAGCCCCCCAACCCCCGCTTTCCCCCCTTGGTGTCCATATGTCTGTTCTCTATATTTGTGCTCCATTTCTGCCTTACAAACCAGTTCATCCATACCATTTTTCTAGATTCCACATACATGCATTAATATACAATATTGGTTTTTCTCTTTCTGACTTACTTCACTTGGTATGACAGTCGCTAGGTCCATCCATGTCTCTACAAATGATCCAATTTCATTCCTTTTTATGGCTAAGTAATATTCCATTGTATATGTGTACCACATCTTTATCCATTCGTCTGTCGATGGGCTATTACATTGCTTCCGTGTCCTGGTGATTGTAAATACTGCTGCAGTGAACATTGGAGTGCATGTGTCTTTTTGAATTATGATTTTCTCATGGTATATGCCCACTAGTGGAATTGCTGGGTCATATGGTAGTTCTATTTGTAGATTTTTAAGGAACCTCCATACTGTTCTCCATAGTGGCTGTATCAATTTGCATTCCCACCAACAGTGCAAGAGGTTTCCCTCTTCTCCACACCCTCTACAACATTTGTTGTTTGTAGATTTTCTGATGATGCCCATTGTAACTGGTGTGAGGTGATACCTCATTGTAGTTTTGACTTGCATTTCTCTAATGATTAGTGGTGTTGAGCATCCTTTCATGTGTTTGTTGGCAGTCTGTATGTCTTCTTTGGAGAAATGTCTATTTAGGTCTTCTGCCCATTTTTTGATTGGGTTGTTTGTTTTTTTACTATTGAGCTGTATGAGCTGTTTATATATTTTGGAGATTAATCCTTTGTTCATTCATTTGCAAATATTTTATCCGATTCTAAGGATTGTCTTTTCGTCTTGTTTATGGTTTCCTTTGCTGTGCAAAAGCTTTTAAGTTTCATTATGTCCCATTTGTTTATTTTTGTTTTTATTTCCATTACTGTACGAGGTGGATCAAAAAAGATCTTGCTGTGATTTATGTCAAAGAGTGTTCTTCCTATGTTTTCCTCTAAGAGTTTTATAGTGTCCAGTCTTAGATTTAGGTCTTTAATCCATTTTGAGTTCATTTTTGTGTGTGGTTTTAGGGAGTGTTCTAATTTAATCCTTCTACATGTAGCTGTCCAGTTTTCCCAGCACCACTTATTGAAGAGGTTGTCCTTGCCTCCTTTGTCATAGATTAGTTGACCTTAGGTGCATCGGTTTATCTCTGGGCTTTCTATCCTGTTCCACTGATCTATATTTCTGTTTTTCTGCCAGTACCATATTGTCTTGATTACTGTACCTTTGTATTATAGTTTGAAGTTGAGGAGCCTGATTCTTCCAGCTCTGTTTTTCTTTCTCAAGATTGCTTTGGCTATTTGGGGTCTTTTGTGTTTCCATACAGACTGTAAAATTTTATGTTCTAGTTCTGTGAAGGATGCCATTGGTAATTTAATAGGGATTGCACTGAATCTGTAGATTGTTTTGGGTAGTATTGTCATTTGCACAATATTGATTCTTCCAATTCAATAACATGATATATCTCTCCATATCTTTATGCTATCTTTCATTTCTTTCATCAGTGTTTTATAGTTTTCTGAGTACAGGTCTTTTGCCTTCTTAGGTAGGTTTATTCCTAGGTATTTTATTCTTTTTGTTGCAATGGTGAATGGGATTGTTTCCTTAATTTCTCTTTCAGACATTTGTTTTTAGTGTATAGGAATGCCAGAGATTTCTGTGCATTAATTTTGTATACTACAGCTTTACCAAATTCATTGGTTAGCTCTAGTAGTTTTCTGGTGGCATCTTTAGGATTCTCTATGTGTAGTATCATGTCATCTGCAAACAGTGACAGTTTTACCTCTTCTTTTCCAATTTGTATTCCTTTTATTTCTGTTTCTTCTCTGATTGCTGTGGCTAGGACTTCCAAAACTATGTTTAATAAGAGTGGCAAGAGTGGACATCCTTGTCTTGTTCCTGGTCTTAGAGGAAATGTTTTCAGTTTTTCACCATTGAGAATGACGTTTGCTGTGGGTTTGTTGTATATGGCCTTTATTATGTTGAGGAAAGTTCCCTCTATGCCTACTTTCTGCAGGGTTTTTATCATAAATGGGTGTTGAATTTTGTCAAAAGCTTTCTCTGCATCTCTTGAGATGATCATATGGTTTTTCTCCTTCAATTTGTTAATATGGTGTATCACGTTGATTGATTTGCGTATATTGAAGAATCCTTGCATTCCTGGAATAAACCCCACTCGATCATGGTGTATGATCCTTTTAAAGTGCTGTTGGATTCTGTTTGCTAGTATTTTGTTGAGGATTTTTGCATCTATGTTCATCAGTGATATAGGCCTGTAGTTTTCTTTCTTTGTGACATCCTTGTCTGATTTTGGTATGAAGGTGATGGTGGCCTTGTAGAATGAGTTTGGGAGTGTTCCACCCTCTGCTATATTTTGGAAGAGTTTGAGAAGGATAGGTGTTAGCTCTTCTCTAAATGTTTGATAGAATTCGCCTGTGAAGCCATCTGGTCCTGGGCTTTTGTTTGTTGTAAGATTTTTAATCACAGGTTCAATTTCAGTGCTTGTGATTGGTCTGATCATATTTTCTATTTCTTCCTGATTCATTCTTGGCAGGTTGTGCTTTTATGAGAATTTGTCCATTTCTTCCATATTGTCCATTTTATTGGCATAGAGTTGCTTGTAGTAATCTCTCATGATCTTTTGTATTTCTGCAGTGTCAGTTTTTACTTCTCCTCTTTCATTTCTAATTCTATTGATTTGAGTCTTCTCCCTTTTTTTCTTGATGAGTCTGGCTAATGGTTTATCAATTTTGTTTATCTTCTCAAAGAACAAGCTTTTAGTTTTATTGATCTTTGCTATCATTTCCTTCATTTCTTTTTAATTTATTTCTGATCTGATGATTTCTTTCCTTCTGCTAACTTTGGGGTTTTTTTGTTCTTTTTTCTCTGATTGCTTTAGGTGCAAGGTTAGGTTCTTTATTCGAGATCTTTCCTGTTTCTTAAGGTAGTATTGTATTGCTATAAACTTCCCTCTTAGAACTGCTTTTGCTGCATCCCATAGGTTTTGGGTCGTCGTGTCTCCATTGTCATTTGTTTCTAGGTATTTTTTGATTTTCTCTTTGATTTCTTCAGTGATCACTTTGTTATTAAGTAGTGTATTGTTTAGCCTCCATGTGTTTGTATTTTTTACAGATCTTTTCCTGTAATTGATATCTAGTCTCATAGCATTGTGGTCGGAAAGGTACTTGATACAATTTCAATTCTCTTAAATTTACCAAGGCTTGATTTGTGACCCAAGATATGATCTATCCTGGAGAATGTTCCATGAGCACGTGAGAAAAATGTGTATTCTGTTGTTTTTGTATGGAATGTCCTATAAATATCAATTAAGTCCATCTTGTTTAATGTATCATTTAAAGCTTGTGTTTCCTTATTTATTTTCATTTTGGATGATCTGTCCATTGGTGAAAATGGGGTGTTAAAATCCCCTACTCTGTATGTGTTACTGTTGATTTCCCCTTTTATGGCTGTTAGTATTTGCCTTATGTATTGAGGTGCTCCTATGTTGGGTGCATAAATATTTACAATTGTTATATATCTTCTTCTTGGATCAATCCCTTGATCATTATGCAGTGTCCTTCTTTGTCTCTTCTAATAGTCTTTCTTTTAAAGTCTATTTTGTCTGATATGAGAATTGCTACTCAAGCTTTCTCTTGATTTCCATTTGCATGGAATATCTTTTTCCATCCCCTCAATTTCAGCCTGTATGTGTCCCTAGGTCTGAAGTGGGTCTCTTGTAGACAGCATATATATGGGTCTTATTTTTGTATCCATTCAGCGAGCCTATGTCTTTTGGTTGGAGCATTTAATCCATTCACATTTAAAGTAATTATCGATATGTATGTGCCTTTTACCGTTTTCTTAAATGTTTTGAGTTTGTTTTTGTAGGTCATTTTCTTATCTTGTGTTTCCCACTTAGAGACATTCCTTTAGCATTTGTTGTAGAGCTGGTTTGGTGGTGCTGAATTCTCCTAGCTTTTGCTTGTCTGTAAAGCTTTTAATTTCTACATCAAATCTGAATGAGATCCTTGCCAGGTAAAGTAATCTTGGTTGTGGGTTCTTCCCTTTCATCACTTTAACTATATAATGCCACTGCCTTCTCGCTTTTAGAGTTTCTGCTGAGACATCAGCTGTTAACCTTATTTGAGTTCCCTTGTATGTTGTCATTTTTCCCTTGTTGCTTTTAATAATTTTTCTTTGTCTTTAATTTTTGTTAATTTGATTACTGTGTGTCTCGCTATGTATCTCCTTGAGTTTATTCTGCGTGGGACTCTCTGTACTTCCTAGACTTGGGTGGCTATTTCCTTTCTCATGTTAGGGAGGTTTTTGACTATAATATCTTCATGTATTTTCTCAGGTCCTTTCTCTCTCTCTTCTCTTTCTGGGACCCCTATAATGAGATTGTTGGTGTGTTTAATACTGTCCCAGAGGTCTCTTAGGTTGTCTTCATTTCTTTTCATTCTTTTTTCTTTATTCTGTTCTGTGGCAGTGAATTCCATCATTCTGTCTTCCACGTCACTTATCCATTCTTCTGCCTCAGTTATTCTGCCATTGATTCCTTCTAGTGTATTTTTCATTTCAGTTATTGTATTGTACATCTCTGTTTGTTTGTTCTTCAATTCTTCTAGGTGTTTATTCTTTCTTTCTTCTAGGTCTTTGTTAAACATTTCTTGCATCATATTGATCTTTGCCTCTATTCTTTTTCCGAGGTCTTGGATCATCTTCACTATCATTATTCTGAATTCTTTTTCTGGAAGGTGCTTATATCCACTTCATTTAGTTGTTTTTCTGGGGTTTTATCTTGTTCCTTCATCTGGTACATAGTCCTCTGCCTTTTCATTTTATCTATCTCTGAGAATATGGTTTCGTTCCACAGTCTACAGGATTGTAGTTCTTCACACTTCTGCTGTCTGCCCTCTGGTGGATGAGGCTATCTAAGAGACTTCTGCAAGTTTCCTGATGGGAGGGCCTGGTGGTGGGTAGAGCTGGGTGTTGCTTTGGTGGGCAGAGCTCAGCAAAACTTTAATCCTCTTGCCTGCTGATGGGTGGGGCTGAATTCCCTCCCTGTTGGTTGTTTGGCCTGAGGCGACACAGCACTGGAGGCTACAGGCTCTTTGGTGGGGCTAATGGAGGACTCCAGGAGAGCTCATGCCAAGGAGTACTTCCCAGAACTTCTGTTGCCAGTGTTCTTTTCCCCACAGTGAGCCACAGCCACCCCCACCTCTGCAGGAGACCCTCCAACACTGGCAGATAGGTCTGGTTCAGTCTCCTTTGGGGTCACTGCTCCTTTTCCCTGGGTCCTGATGCGCACACTACTTTGTGTGTGCCCTCCAAGAGTGGAGTCTCTGTTTCCCCCAGTCCTGTCGAAGTTCTGCGATCAAATCCCGCCAGCCTTCAAAGTCTGATTCTCTGGGATTCCTCCTCCTGTTGCCAGACCCCCAGCTTGGGAAGTCTGATGTGGGCTCAGAATCTTCACTCCAGTTGGTGGACTTCTGTGGTATAATTGTTCTCCAGTTTGTGAGTCACCCACCCAGTGGTTATGGGATTTGATTTTATTGTGATTGCGTCCCTCCTACCATCTCATTGCAGCTTCTCCTTTGTCTTTGGATGTGGAGTATCTTTTTTTTGGTGAATTCCAGTGTCTTCCTGTTGATGATTGTTCAGCAGTTAGTTGTGATTCCAGTGCTCTTGCAAGAGGGAGTGAGCGCACATCCTTCTACTCCGCCATCTTGAAGCAGTCTCTCTGTTGTGTTAGTTTCTCCTGTACAGCAAAGTGAATCAGTTATACATATACATATATCCACTCCTTTTTAGATTCTATTCCCATATAGTTCATTACAGAGTACTGAGTAGAGTTCCCTGTGCTATACAGTAGGTTCTTGTTAGTTATGTATTTTATATATAGTAGTGTATATATGTCAATTCCAATCTCGCAATTTATACCTCCTGCCTCTCCCCCCACCCAGTAACCAGAAGTTTGTTTTCTACATCTGTGATTCTATTTCTGTTTTGTAAATAAGTTCATTTGTACTATTTTTTAAGATTCCATATATAAGTCATATCATATGATATTTGTCTTCCTCTGGCTATCTTTTGGTGACAATGGTAAGATGCTAAATTAGTCCATAATTTCCCAAGGTTATATAGGATTAATGGTGGATCTAGCATTGAAATCCATGGCTGTCCTACTTTAAAAGTTCATACTTTATTACAAGATAATGAGAGCTCACAAGGAGACAAAATCACTATGGGCCCCTTGAGTACTGGAGCCTGTGGTTGGGGACAATGTTTAAATTCAAAATCTCCTGTTTTTCTGAAAATACTCCAGATGTCTATAACAGACTGTACTTTTTTGTTATTCTTGTTTTTAATGCAGAAAGGTGATTCAAAATATGTTGCAAAGGAGAAGAGTTTACAGCTTTTAGCTAAACTTGTCATTCTAAGTCACCTACATCTAGGATGTCCTGTGACAAAATGAGGTTAATAAATTCTGAAGAATCTGAAAGTGAGAATGGTATCTATTCTCTTTCTCAGTTACCTGGACAGGGCTTGCCTGGTGTCGCAGTGGTTGAGAGTCCGCCTGCCGATGCAGGGGACGCGGGTTCGTGCCCCAGTCCGGGAAGATCCCACATGCCGTAGAGTGGCTGGGCCCGTGAGCCATGGCCGCTGAGCCTGCGCATCCGGAGCCTGTGCTCCACAATGGGAGAGGTCACAACAGTGAGAGGCCCGCGTACCACAAAAAAAAAAAATGTTAGTTACCTGGATGACCTGAAGAAGCCCACAGATAACTGAAGTAAGTCAGTTTTCTAACACTTTTAAGAAAAAATTATCAATTCATAATTAGCTTCCAAAAGCTTTTTTAAGCTGCTTTTATTAGATCAGATGCACACACACACATACACACACATACATACTGACACACACATACACACTTACACACACACAGACACAATTTAATGCAAATTTAATGTATAGTGACAGAAAGCAAATCAGTGGTTGCCTGGGGATAGAGGTGGGAATAAAAGAGAAGGATTACAAAGGAGTATGAGGAAACTTTTAGGTATGATGGATATATTCATTGTGTTGATTTTGGTGGTGATGTCACAGACTTATGCATATATCACAACTTATCAAATTGTACACTTTAAATATGTGCAATTTATCCTACATCATTTATACCTCAGTAAACCTATTTTTTTAAACACCCTTTGAGGACCATGTTATCTACACTCCTTTCTGGAACAGATATGCTATTTTTTTCTCCTTTTAATGTTACCATAGACCTTCTCAATACATGTGTAACAAGGAGTAAATATTGGTCTTTTTGGTTAAAGTATGAGAACATCTTAATATGCCCCAAATTATTTTTAATCTTTATTAAATTATTTTCTATCAACTAGTCCTAACACAGATTCTGCCCTATGTTAACATGCTATTTATAGACCAGATGAGGGAAAAGTACAGTATTTTCAATAGAGATTTAACCTATTCTGATGACTCATCGCAGAGAAGAGGGGAGATTTAAGAAAGTTGTCCAGTCATCTGACTTCTCACAACAGTTGCTTTTTTGATAAACCAAGTGGCTTTTCCACTATTCCTAATTAAATGAGCAGCGTTGCCTTTCACTCTCCCCCAGCTTCACTTTGAATGCGCCTAATAGAAAGTAAAGACTTTGAGAAAACAGGATACCTAGATAACAATTTCAGTTCTATAATAAATTGTTGATCTCAATAAAAATTTTCTAATGCCTGTGGGCCTTGTTTTTCACATAGGTGAAGTAGGAATAGTCATACTTACTCCATACAACTTCACTGGTTTGATTTGATTTTAATGAAGGTACAAAGAGATAAAGTTTTCCTTCAGAGCTTTCTTCTCTTTCTTTAGAGCATTAGGAAAGCCTAGACTCTGCTCTATTTCTGGCAAATTTATCATGAGTGTATTCTTAATTTCCTGCATTATAACTTCTTTTCTACCTCCAGAAAAGGTGTGGTTATATTCTCTATGATTTTTCCTTTAAAGGCCACATACACTTCCAGGGCCTCAAATGTCACTGCTGTACAGCTGAATTAAAGTCAAGACCCAGACTGTCTAGAATTCTATTCATACTTTTCAGTTCTCTAGATTTTCCTTTGGATATCTTGGTGTTATTCAGGTGTGACAAATAATGCATATTTCAACTTAGTTATTATTCCTGTCATACTGTTTTCACTTATAAAACATAACTTCCAATTACCCATGCTCAGCGCCTCAACACTAAGCATTGTGTTAGGCCCAAAGAAGAGTCTCAGTAAATATCTATGGATGTTACATACTCTTCATCTCCATTGGGAGCCTCAGCATAGTTTGTTCAGAGCACCACATCACTTTGGATAGAGCTAAAGTGCTGTCTAAGGGAAATTAAGAGTGAAAATCATGAGTGTCGATGATAAAAGGTTATGTTTACGGGGAAGCCTGCATCAATGAATGGAGATGCTGGAACGTCGTGTCATTGTAGACATTCTACAGAGCTGTGGGTACAGTTGCAGAGAGATATAAATGTTATATGTCTAGATGATGTCCACTAAGTACAACTGAGTATTAAAAAGTGCACTCTCATCACTGTATATTCCATTAGTAGTCAGAGAAAAAGAGTAACAGACAGAGCTTAAGAGCAAGACTGAGGGATTCATAGAGAAGGTTGTCAGCTGTAGCAATAGGAAAAAGAAAGCTGAAGAAGGGAGGGTAAGTTTCTCAGAACACAGAAGAAGCTGGAACATAGTTGAGGACTCTGCTAATCTGGCAGACTAGATAAATTTTGTTAGTCCAAATGATTTTTTAAGGCTATTTGTAAAGCTGGCTTTAACATACCTTGATAGGGATTCATTAAGGAAATGGCTTGTTACCATTCTTGTGTTTAATGATTATGCCATATTTCCTTAACTAGACGTGCAATTAATTGCTTTAAATACCCAGCTCTACAAGGCTATTTCTGTACTTTGCTGCATAAGGTAAGCTTTCTTCATAGAAATGTTTCTATTCACTGGGAAGAGATTATATTTAAACACCTGTAGTTTGTAAAATACCGAGAGAGAGCACACATTAAACACAAAGACAGTGATTTTATTATTAAAGTTATGATTTTTCAGTGGCCTTATATTTCATTTGTTTATTAAGTGATACATATGCATACCCTGGTGGGAGATGACATAAAAACTAATTACGGACAAAAGAAAGGTTCAGAGACTTACCAAGGCTAATGTATTTTTCGATATTGTTATTCTTCCCTTCTTGCCTTTATTAGCATGATTATCTTAGTTTAATTATTTCCATTATGCTCCTGTTCAAAGGGGTTTACTGATAGTTTTAGTCCTGGTGACTCCATCAATGAGCCTGTGGTGAGTAACAGACGTCTAGCATTTTAACATCCCCTATATGTTATCTGGAACAATCTCTACATCACATGTTTGCTTGCTTGAGAAATATAAGTGCTAGAGAAAGGCACTGTCATAGAGTGAAAGAAACCTAGACTGGGAGTCCAAAGATATCAATTCTAGTTCTTCTTCTGCCACCTGAGTAAGCTTGAAAAATCATTAAAAACTGCCTAAGCCTATATATCTCTACCTGTAATGTAGAGATAACACTTTCACTATCTCACAGAGTTATTGTAAGAATCAGATACATTCATTTTAGCCCATATTTGTTCTTCTATGCCTGTCATAAAATATGGCACTCACTACAGCATACAAGATATTTAATATAAATTTTAAAATGTTTTATGGCATCATACTAGGTTACTATTTTTGTCTAGGTTTAAATTATATCATCTAGGGATCTGGCAGTCACATTAATTCTTTCTGACCAGTAAATGACATTCAGATTTGCAAATCTAAGTTTCCCATGTTGTTCCTATAGGACACAGGAAGATTAAAAGTTAAAATATGGAAAAAACACCAGACAAATATAAACAAAAATAGAACTGATCTAGCTATATTAGCATAAGGAAAGCTTTTTAAGGCAGAAAAATATGGCTAGAAATTAAAGATTACCATAAATTTTAAAAGGTTTAATTCAATAGAATATATAATAATGCTAAATTCATTAAGACACAAAACAAAGCATCACAGATACAAAGGGAAGTGGATAAATCCACCATTTGATATTTTCTGTGAAATTTTAAACACATTTCTCTTGGTAAATGATAGATGAAGAAGACAAAATATTTGGTAAGTATATAGATTTGAAAAACTCTTCCTAAACGAGTATATAGAACCATGTACTGAATAATTGGAAAATAAAGATTATTTCTCAAGGCCACGTGGAACACTTATAAAAATTGAGTAACTATTAGGACATAAACAGAATGAAAAATAATTTCAGAGAAGCAATATTGTTGATTGCATTGTTTTACAACAATAAATTAAGATGTAGATTGATAGCAAAATGATAATGACCCTTTATATATTTTGAAAGATAAAGTGCCAAATAAATCCCATGTTAAAGAAAAATTATAAAATAAATTTATAAGGTAATCTAAAATATGTGAGAATGTCAGCATTGCATTGAATACCTGTTATGTGTCAGGCACTGTTCTAGGACAGGTGAACAAAATGGACAAGTTTCCTGCTTTCTTGGAAGTTTACATCTTGGTGCGGAGGGGCAAACAATAAATAAGATGCCAGAGGCTAGTAACTGTTAAAAACTGAGAAAAATAAAGCATGGAAGCTGGGAAAGATTGGGGGAAGAAAAGCATTCAGTTTTAAATTGAGTGGTTAGAGAAACTATGGCTGAGAATGTGACATTGAAGCCAAATCTTAAAGGAGATGAAAGAGCAAACCATGCAGAAGCGTGTGAGGGAAAATCAGATATCTGATGCACGTGTGTGCACGTGTGTGTTTTTTTATTTCTGATTTAACTCGTTTTTCTAAAAGCAGGGTAAAGCTGAGATGAAGGAGGCTAATTCCTACAATATGTCATATCCATTTAAGTTGAAACATCTTAAAATCATAAGTAATGCACCTTTCTTCTCTTTTAGCATTCTATGGGTGATTCAACTTATTAAAATAGAAATTTTTATCCATTTCCTATGATGCTGTTTTATCATTTCATATTTCTAAAAGAGAATATGCCATTTACTTTACATTTGAGCTAATATTGACTAGGAATATAAAGCAGCAATTGTCTGGCTAGCTGCCAAGGTAAAAACATATAGAAAAGTAATTCAAGAATGTACTCATTGTTAAAGGGCATAATTTTTATTAGTCCAATTACCTTCTTCTTAATACACATTGTGAAGAACAAGTGAACTGCCTTTTTTGCATTTCATGAATGTAGAGTGTATACAATTTCTCAAGTTATCAGTAATTCTATCCATGGGAAAAAAAAAATGCCAAGTACAAAAATATGCTTCACTAAGATCAGCTACTTTGACCCTGAATGTACTAGATTTTTAGCACTCAAGACAGAGTTTTAATCTTTAGTAGTGCCTTTTTAAATATTACAATGAAATTCAAGGTTATAAATAAAATCTGAATGAATGCTGGTGGTGTAAGAGAAAATTAGGCAGGGTTGTTCCCTCTGTATGTTACAAAGCAGGTTTCTAAAGAAACAAATCTATCAATGTAGGATTATTGCTGCTTGAAAACAAATTAAGATTGCTGATTTTGGCATCAGAGAACTGAATCCTAAAACTTAGCACTAATTTGTGTTATTATTTTAGGCAAGTTATTGACTTCTCTTAGAGTTTGTTTCCCCCTCTATAAAACTGGCATAATAGTACCTACTATCAAAGATAGTGGGAATTAAACATGAAAAAATATGCAAAATTGTTAGCACATTATATCATAAGTATTTAATAAATGTTAGTGTAACATGTTTTTTAAGTGAACTGGACTTAATGAAGTGCAAATAGAAAAGAACTTCTGTATTACTTGGGGTTCTTCAGAGAAACAGAACCACTGGAAGGTGTGTGTGTGTGTGTATAATAAGGAATTGGCTTATGCAGTTATGGAGGCTGAGAAGTCCCAAGATCTACAGTTGGCAAGCTGGAGACCCAGGAGAGGTGATGATGTAGTTTTAGTCAGAGTCCAAAGGCCTGAGAAGCAAGAGAGCCAATCGTGTAAGTTCCACTTCAAGTTGGATGCCGAAGGAAGGAGAAGACTAGTGTCCCAGCTCAAAGACAGGCAGAAAGAGAACAAATTCTCCCTTACTTAAGCCTTTTTTTTCCATTCAGCCCTTCAGCTGATTGGGCATCCTTACATTGGGAATGGCAATCTGCTTTACTCAGTCTACCCAATTCAAATATTAATCCCATTCAGAAACATCCTCACAGAAACACCCGGATAATGTTTAACCAAATATCTGGGCATCTCATGGCCCAGTCAAGTTAACATGTAAAATTAAGTGTCACAACACCCTTTACCTATATTGCCCTCATACCTCCTGTGATGTGTCTTTCCTACATTTGAATATCTTATACAGACCCCATGGATTCATTCATTTTTCGTTCATTTCGTTCATTCGTTCATTTTTAGGTATCAAAAAAGTCAAGCCTAAATCAAAGTATTACTCTTATCTTTAATTAAAAACTTGTCCTCTTTCCTGGCTCATGCTTGAGCCTTGTGGGGAGAGGCTTAGAGAAGAGAACTTGAGGCCTCTTTCACACTGTCATGCTCCTCCTGGTGGCTATTGCAGCCGACTCCTTTGGGTTAGAGATGGGAGTTAGAAAGGGTAACATGATTTTATTTTGCTTAGTTGATACTGTTTATTGTTCTCTCTTGGCTCTTGAAAGACTTGTACCTTGGTAGGCATCCAAGAAGCCATAATTGAAAATATTGGTACATTTAAATACATTAAAAATAAGTGATGGACTTCCCTGGTGGTGCAGTGGTTAAGAATCCACCTGCCAATACAGGGGACACGGGTTCGAGCCTGCTCTTGGACGATCCCACATACCGCAGAGCAACTAAGCCTGTGCACCACAACTACTGAGCCTGCCTGCCACAGCTACTGAAGCCCGCGTGCCTAGAGCCCATGCTCCGCAACAAGAGAAGCCACCGCAGTGAGGAGCCTGCGTACCACAACAAAGAGTAGCCCCTGCTCATTGCAACTAGAGAAAGCCTGTGTGCAGCAACGAAGACCCAACACAGCCAAAAATAAATAAATTAATTAATTAAAAAAGAAAAATAAGTGATATGTATAGCTCCTAAAAGAGCATACACTTTAAACATTAAATGACAAAGTAAATAATATTTTTATCACAATGCAACAGATATTTAATCTTTACCATTTAAAGAACTCTTTTTTTTTAAAATCAAAGAAAAAGACATTTTATTTTTTTAAAACTATATGGGCAAAGATCATGGGCCATTAACTCATAAAGGAAAACAAGAAAAGTCCAATAAATAGACTAGTTGTGAAGAAGAAGGAATTCAGAGTCATTTACTAGCTGTGAGAATGTTGGCTAGTTACGTGTATTAACCAAATATCAGGTCTCTTGTTTGGTAAAAAGTTATAGTCATTTCATATTCATTTTGTAAAGTAGTGCTTAGAATGGACCTGATACGTAGTAAGTGCTAACTAAATGGTAGGTATCACTATATAAAAATGTTAAATAAAGCAAATAACTACACTACAGAAATATAATTAAGATAAGCAACTATAACTCTATTACAAATGAATAGTAGATCCACACTGAAAAAAAAAAAAAAAAAGCCAAGTTGGACAACATCATTTTGACCAATACCCTCTACTTTATTTTTTTTATTATTATTTTTTTTTTGGCGGTATGCGGGCCTCTCACTGTTGTGGCCTCTCCCGTTGCGGAGCACAGGCTCTGGACAGCGGCCATGGCTCACAGGCCCAGCCACTCCGCGGCATGTGGGATCTTCCCGGACCGGGGCATGAACCCATGTCCCCTGCATCGACAGGCGGACTCTCAACCACTGCACCACCAGGGAAGCTCAAAACCCTCTACTTTTGACCAAATTGTACAATTGATTAAAAAATATACACAAATATTTTATGCTTTTCAGTAAATTTTTTTCTCACAGGGTTTTGGATTAACGATTTAACTCTGAATCAACTTTATGTGTATTCTAGAATTGAGAAAACAAGTAAATATTTTGTGAATTATGAGAGCTAGGTTTCTCACCAACTGGAAAAGAATTTACAAATAAGGAAAAGGGGAAGGCTAAAATAAACCTGTGCTATTGTATTGCAGTCGAAGCTATTGCTATGAACTCATGTTTTTTAATATATGGACAGATAGATATATAGGTATAGATGTGTGTGTTTGTGTAGTGTGTTTATGTGTGATCAGTGTATATTTTTGCTGGCTTTTTCTGCTGGGAAAGCCTAGAAGCAATGACATCCCAGTAGGAATAGGCACAACTAGCACACAGATATTGTGTATACCTATTGCAAATACTATTCTCCAATAGAAGGAACCAATACTTCTTAGAGTAATGGTTGAATCCAGGGCTTGGGCAGGAAAAATACTAAATGAAACTGGAACGTTGTGAGACCAGAAAGTAAGGAAACCTTCAAAACATGATAGGAGTATGTCAAAAGAGTGTAGAAACTAATTTGAAGGTGTGCCCAATGACCAAATCCAGGACAATTTAAGATGAAATACTTAATGAAAATGATGAGTTATAGCCCATCAAATAAAATAAATACCTATGAGTCCGTACTGACATAAATAACATAATATATAAATAAATGAGAAGGGGCAGATCTTTCTTACAGTGTAATTCCAATAAATGTAGAAATAGTGAAGGAAGTAGATAAATCACCATTTAGCAAACACCACATTAGTCTGAGTTTTTAGTGTTTATAGGATACATAAGATTATATATGGTTATATAAAATGTTAACACTGGGAAAAGCTGGGTGAAGAGTATAAAGGAATTCTGTGTATTATTTTTGCAACATTTTTGAAAAGTTAAAATTGATTCAAAATTAAAAGGAAGAAAAGATATGTGGGGGAGGGAGGGGAATAAAAGATTTGGAAAGATGAAAGAAGACAGTGTAGGGTAGAGGTAAATTTTGAAGACTGAGTAGGAGTTAGTTTTGGACATGTTGAGTTTTGTTTCAATAGATCCCTAAAGTAGAAAAGACTAGAAAGCAGTTGCATATAAGCTGTTAGGACTAGAGACACATTTAAGAGTCCTTGACTACCAGGAGATAATAGAAGTCAGACAGACAAAATCAAACCAGGAAGATTGTATGCAAGCAGAAGCATGGAAGACAGAGTCCTAGGGAATACAGACTGAGAAGAAATAGCAAGAAAAAAGTTTAAAAACAAAGAGCAGAGAGTTTAAACAAGGAGGAAATTATCTGCTTGCCAAGTTGTTCAGTGGAGGATGAGGAAAAGGAAGACAGAGAAGAAGACATGCTCTTAGATACACTGTGGCTAAATTTCTGAATTTCAAGAATAAGAATAAAAAACTAGACATGCAACTAATACACAATCTGGCGATCATGTTCCTGGGCTTCTATCCCAGAGAAATGAAAACTTACATTCACACAAATTTTGTACACAAATGTTCATGGCAGATTTATTTGTAGCAGCCCCAAAGTGGAAATAACTCAGATGTCCTTCAGTGGGGTGAATGGATAAACAAGCTATGGTATATCCCTACTATAGAATACTACTCAGCAATAAAAATGAACAATCTACTGATACATGCAACAACCTGGATGAGCCTCCAGAGAACTATGCTGAGTGAAAAAAGCAAATCCCAAAAGGTTATATACTGTAATATTCAATTTACATATTCTTGAAATGACAAAATTATATAAATGGAGATTAGTGATTGCCAGGAGTTATGGAAGTGGGGGGGACAGGAAGGAACTGGGTGTGCCAATAAAAGGACAACATAAGGAATCCTAGTGGTGATAGAAATATTTTGTATCTTGCCTGTATCAATGTCAATATTCTGCAATATTGCACTATAGTTTTGCAATATGTTACCATTAGAAAAACACTAGATAAAGTTCGAATCTCTGTATTATTTCTTATAGCTGCATGACAATGTACAATTTATCTCAAAATAAAAAGTTTAATTAAAAGAGAAAAAAAAGAGAAGAGAATTTTACAAGCATCTGGACAGAAACACTTTTTTAAAAACCCATTTAAGGTAAAGAATTTGTATCTGCCACAATGGAAGCTAAGATACGGGGTAATTATCTACAGATTATTGAGAGCAAACGATTGTGTTTCAAGAAAACTATATCCAGCTGAGATGTAATTTATCTGTCGGATAAAAGAGAAACACTTTGAGCATGACAGAATTTAGCGGGAATACCAACCACATTATTTATCTGAGAAAATGTTGAAGAAAATATTCCAAACATTAAAAATTAAACACAGATCTAAAAGGAAGACAAAGTATGTGAAATATTGTTAGAATTTTTTGCAATTCAATTCTAAATTGATTATAAAGTTAGTAGGATTCTTTAATACATGTGTTAATTATTTGTGAAGTTGAAAAATAGATGAAAGGAGCAGAATAATAACAGTATACAACCAACATTTCCATACTGTCTCCGGAAAGCACAAGATTTGAATAAGGATGAGGTGAATGAGAAATAAAGCTTTCATTGTGAAGGACAGATGCACAGGAAGAATAACACATTAAGTATCTCGAGGCCAGTGCTATTCTCATATTTATATAATTACATACTTTTTATATAGTTACAAATCTTTAAAAAATTGAATGCCAGAGATGGGAAAATAAATATCAGTGGGACAGAAAATCTTTGTGTTAATAAGAAAGATAAAGAAAATTAAGATTTTTCCCAACTTGGCAAAAGGCAAGGAAAAGAAAAAATAAAGATGGAAGGAGAGGCTTGGAATTTGATAGCTTTATTTAATCCATTTAAAAATAAAACTAAAAATACAGGTGTAGAAAATGAGTCTTCCCCTGAAGAGCAAAAAAACATTTTGAAGAACAGGGTCCTTCTTTGAAACAGTCGAAGTTAGATTTTTGTTTACCCAAGGTCTTTGATTCCCTCTATGAAGGTATATTTCTTATATTCCTCTCCCTTGTCTACTTTCTCATTCAACAAAACCATATTATTTCACATTCTAAGGAAATAAATATTATTTCCTATGGCTCAAATGTATCAAAATTTGTTATTTTGTTCATCTCTGCTACATGATTACTTAGGATTAGTCTTTACCTGTTTTCAAATATAGACATGATTTTTCTGTATACTTTTGCTTTGATTATTTCCCAACACTGTCTCACATAAATCCCTGGAGGTTGATCCTTTCCACGCTGACTCAGTGCCTGCCATTCTGGTAGCCCGTTAATGGATATATGACTCTGTGGAGAGACTCTTCAGAAGTGGGAACTTGAAAAAAGTACAAGATCTTCATGATTCTGCTTATTCTTTAAGAATGGAATTCTTTATTAAAATAACAAAATGCACACTTGGAAATGTAATATCTTTTAAAATATAAATAAGTAAATGTAAAACAAGATTTAAAGAAGTAGAGGGCTTTCCTGGTGGCGCAGTGGCTAAGAATCCACCTGCCAATGCAGAGGACACAGGTTCAAGCCCTGGTCCTCAAAGATCCCACATGCCGCAGAGCAACTAAGCCCATTTGCCACAACTACTGAGCCCACGTGCCACAACTACTGAAGCCCGCACGCCTAGAGCTCATGCTGCACAACAAGAGAAGCCACTTCAGTGAGAAATCTGCACACAGAAACAAAGACCCAACACAGCCAAAAATAAATACATAAATAAATAAAAAAATTTTTAAATTCTTAAAAAAATAGATACATCTAAAACTAGTTATCATCCTATTTCCCTCATAAATTCAACTGCTAACTATAGCACTCATGTAAATTCTGCCTAAGAGAAAAATTTTACTTCTCTTCCTCAAATTTGGATATCCAAAAGTTCTCCATAATTTGCCACGTAAGGCAAAATATTCACAGGCTCTGGGGATTAGAGCATGGATATCTTTGGGGGAGCATTATTCTGACCACCAAAGTATTTATTAGAAGTTTTAGAGACATATTGATAGAGAGGATGGGCAGAGATCACAGAGCTCGTACCCTTGAAAGATAAAAGCGGGTAAGGTTTTAGTAAATAATCTTTGTCTCCTGTTGTAAACTGAATGTTTGTGTCCCCCCTCCCTGAAATTCATATGTTGATATCCTATCCTCCAATGTGATGGTATTGGGGGTAGGGCTCTTTGTCAGAGCCCTAGTGAGTGGGATTTGTGCCCTTACAAAAGAGACTGGGAGAGTTACCACACTTCTTCCACTATGCGAGGACACAGAAGAGGTGTGGATTTGCAACCCAGAACCTGGCTCTCACCAGACACCAAGTCTGCTGGTGCCTTGTTCTTGGACTTCTCAGCCTCCAGACCTGTAAGAAATAAATTTTTATTGTTTAAGCCGCTCAGGATGTGGTGTTTTTGTTATAGCAGCCTGAATGGGCTAAGATACCTCCTTTATAATTTCTCCCTGACCACTTTTTTCCTACAAGGCCTCTTCTGTTTATGACTAACCTATCTTCTAGTCATCATAAAGCTTGTGAATTTTAGTCCTATTTGCAAAGATAGAGTTCATTACTTCCAGTGTTGTGTCACTAACACACTCTAGTCCATAAATCCAGAATGTGGATAAAAATAATAAATAACAATGTTTATTTTATTGTTCTCCAGATTTACTTTGAACTCTTGGTTGTGTGCAATATAGAATTATACATAGCTCCTAAGAGAGAATTGATGAGAAAGCACTTCATATAGCATAAATCATTATGCAAATATGTTATTATACCTAAAACCTGATAGAAAGTTGAATATAGATTATAGGTGAGTTATAATAAGGCAATGTTGAAGCATAGACTGAGAGGCATTTTCTCATGGATTGTACTAGATATAATCTCTGTAATCACCACTGGAAAAAGTCACAAGGAAATTTCTGTATACCTCATTTGAAAATGACTAGTATAATCTATTATACACATTGTTGTATGTACTACAATCAGCAAGAACTTCATGACATATTATTGTCCGATTAACTAATGTGCTTACATATTTTGAAAGGATCTGAAATCAGAATCTGCTATATTTCTTCTCCCATCTTTGCAGAGTGTTTTGTCTGTTATCGTGTTGTAATTCAGGAATCCCCAGGATCATGAATTTCAGGCTAGGAGTAACTGCACAAGGTTTTTGTGCAGTAGCCAAGCTAGGTGTAAACTGATTTGGCCTAATTATTGTGAAAATTTAAAAATTGATATTTCTGACAGGTTATCATACTTTCCAAATTTGAGCTTTATTACAGATAGGATCTCCTCGTGCATCATTTTTTTAAATAAATTTATTTATTTTCCGCTGCATTGGGTCTTTGTTGCTGCACACGGGCTTTCTCTAGTTGCAGCAAGCGGGGACTTCTCATTGCGGTGGCTTCTCTTGTTGCAGAGCATGGGCTCTAGGCGCGCAAGCTTCAGTAGTTGTGGCACGTGGGCTCAGTAGCTATGGCTTGTGGGCTGTAGAGTGCAGGCTCAGTAGTTGTGGTGCATGGACTAGTTGCTCTGCAGCATGTGGAACCCACCTCCCCTGCATTGGCAGGCGGATTCTTAACCACTGCGCCACCAGGGAAGCCCTACTCATGCATCTTTGATGGGTACTTCTTATTTAATGTTTCCAATCAGACAGCAATAGGAGGGATAAGAAAAAGAGGAATCATTTATAAAACTTTTTTCTCACTGTCCTGGAGTCAGTAGTATTCTTGACTTACCCTTTCATTTTATTTTTATTTTGGGGGCTGAGCTCATGATTTCAACTGCAGGTTTGAAAACCAACATAAAACCTGGAAGTAACATCACATTGACAGGAGAAATGGAAAAAAAAAAAATTGAAAAGGCAATTTATTATACTGTTTGATATTTACCTATTTTACTTCCTAAAATAGCAATCTTATTTCTCTGGAAAGAGATCATATCTATTTATTTTCATTTAGTAAATTATCTGCACATGTGAATCTCACTATATCTTCCCTTGAGGAATGATTGAGTGATGCCTTACTGAAGAGAAATTGCTCTGTGCACCCAATTAATTATTTCAGTAAAATTTCTTCACCAGCAGCATCACTCATACTGACTGCTTATGAACCCGTTAAATCCTGGCTCTAGGTAACTTTTGGACCTTGTGCAGGCGCGTCACATCAATCTCTTCTTCTCATGGGCCTTGGAACAGTCCTTAGGAAACCATATAAAATCCAGTGTATTTTTCAAAGACTTGCTTGGAATTGATTAACAAAGAACATAGAATTGAGGTATATTATTTGGCATTGAAAGAACATTTATTTTAAAGTGCAAAATTCAAAGCTGAGGTGCCACAAGATGGGTACCAGGAAGTTACTTATTGAACAGAAAACATAAAGGATTTTTTCTCAGTTATGCTAAGTTGACAAACTGAAATCTGGAGAGAACATATGCAGGAGAGTTGAGATCTGAGTTTTTGAGCTGGTTAATTGTGTTCAGCAGTGATTGGTGATAAAGTGGTAGCTCCACAGAAGAATTGCAGTGTTGCTATTTCTCTTGTATACACAGTTCTTAGGCTTTCTTTTTGGTATTAACCAAACCAAGAAGATAATGTTGTTTTTGTTCCCTCTAGTAAAAATCTCAAGTCTAGTACTGTAGTTATCCTGTAAGTAAGATATCTTTTCACAGTGGAGTGGACAAAGGCAGAAACCTGACTGGTGAAGACAAATACTTTGTCATTTATGTGGATATATAGTCAATACCTGGTAATAAACAGCACCCACCCAATCCAGATGACATAATGGCTTGGGATGAAATCAGTGCAGTTGCCCAACTCATTGATAACCTTCATGACCTGCCAGAGAAAGAGAATAAACTCAATATTCATTCTGTTGTGAAAAGATGTTTTAAAAGTAACAGATACTTAATGTGTATTTTTATAATAGTTTAGTTGCTTACTCAGAGGTTTAAGTACTAAATCTGACTCTTTTCAAAAAAATTCAGCTACAATCTCAACAAATTATCCTGCTAAATGTTCAGATACAGGTCCAAAATGCCATCTATTGAGAAACTCTCCAACCCACATGCTTTCCAGATGTGCCCAGGGAATATAATCCCCAAACGGCTGTTTTCCAGCTTGTCCCAGAATATGAGCACAGCATGCTTACCCCCCAAATGTGGAAATGCTACAGAAGCATGGTGAATTTAGTAGTAGGGAATGACATGGAAGTAGAAAATGGCATGAGAATGTAATGAGTGGTGTGTAGGACTTAATTAATTGTAAAATTCGACAACAATAAAGTATGCTACTTTTATCTACAAAGCAGACTGAACCAGAGCAGATGCCACCGATTCTGCTACAGGCCCGTGGAAATATAGATAAATACATTTTAAAAGAAATAGAGGGAATTACCTGGCTGTCCAACAGTTAAGACCCCACGCTTCCACTGCAGGGGGCGCAGGTTTGATACCTGATCTGAACTAAGATCCCGCATGCCATGTGGTGCAGCCAAATAAATGAATGAATGAGTAAAGTAGAAATTGAGTCCTCAGACCTATAACACTCATAAATGTACAATCTACAGGTTCAAGTATCATAAAGAGAGAAATGTTTGTAAACTTTTTCAGGATCATCAAAAGCAGAAGTAGGTTCAAACTGTTCCATAGTGACATTTTCAAAACCCAGTTCACAGGAGATTACCGCACAATAGACATCTTTTGTGGTAGATGAACTCACAGTGTTGTACAATATGCAAGAAAATGAAACATACTGAGGAAGGATCAACAGATGAAAGAAGGCAAAAGTTAGCACCCCAAAAAGTGAAAATAATAGGAAATTCTGAAAGAGGCTGTGAAATGAATTTATTTCATGCGATTAAAGAAATAAAGCAAATGAAAAAATATATTTTTTAAAAACACTATAAATAGAACAAATAGGTTTATAGAAATAAGCAAATAGAAGTTTTTGATTTTAAAAATGTACTGAAATTAAAAGCTTGTTAGATTAAAAAAGCCACAAACTAGACACACCTAAAAAGATACTAGAGAAGTAGAAGATAGATACAAGGAAATCACACAGAAAACAGAATGTAATTAAGAGACATGAAAGACAAAATGAGTAACATATACAAACACACCTACCTTGTTTTGGGGGGAAAATGTTGACTATGTGAGATAAAATTGAAGATGTAACTTTCAGCATTTACCCTTTCATGATTTATATACTAAAAGTTCTATATGTGCACAAGAACATATACAAGACATATAAAAGGATGTTCATTGAATCTCTTATAATAGCAAAAAAAATAGAAATATAGACATTTATCAACTGGGAAATACATGACTAACTTAGAGTACATAATAGGTACATTATAATTAAAATAAATTTATTAACATGTATATGTGTGTATATGTATCAAAATGGAAATCTGTACATTTTACAGATGAGCTTTAAAAAATGAATCACAAAAGGATAGGTAAAAATTTGATAGTAGCAGTGTAATCGTTAAAAGCACAAAAAATATTTTATCATTACAAACGTAAAATCATAGGAGGAACATGAACATACAGGATATTCATGATACTTCAGAGAAAAAGGCATAGAAAAGGAAGAGTCAGATTTCAAACTGTATCCTTATTTTAGAAACAGATTTGAAGCAAATAAAAGCAGAATATTAACTTAATTAAAAAATTGAGAGATAATTCTATTAGGCTTTATTCCCTGTTACTTGTTTTAAAAAAATCTTACAAAAAATCTAAAATAAACTCTAGGTTGCAAATACAGTGATTATTTGTCAGCCATCTTGCTTGATCTCTCAGCAGCAGTTGACACAGTTTATCATTTGCTACCTCTTGAAACTCTTGACTTTGAGTGTATTATGTTCCCAGTAAACTTTGAGGTGACTCTCTTTCTGACCACTGTATTGGGAAACTCCAGGGAATAGGGCTATCTGCTCTTCCTTATGTGAAATAATTCTTGGGTGATCTATTTACTGTTGTGCCTTTAAATACTATACTCCCATATGTATCCTGTAGTCTTGATCACTCCAGAATTCCTAACTCACGTGATGCAGTGGTTTACTCTACATTGAAAATTTCATATATCTACGCCCGTTCTCCATACAGCATGCAGAATAATGTAGTGTCACTCCCATGTGGAAATCTCTATTGGTGTACCATGACTTTTAAAACAAAATCTTAATTCCTTGCTATAGTTTATCGGGCTTCAAGTTACCTGGCCTCTAGCTACTTCTCTGAACAGCTACACAGCTGTTTCCCTAACAAGTCACAAATGCTCTTGCCTTAAGATCTTTGTTCTAGCAGTTTCTTATGCTTAGAAGACTTCTCCAAAGATATTTTTAGTTTAAGCTTTTGCTTAAATGTCATCTCTTCAAAGATGCATTTTTGGCTCACAATGTATGATTCTTCGTAGTCTATACACTTATCCTGCTTTATATTTTCTTCATTATCACTTTTAACCCAACGTTTTATAAATAATATACTCATATATTTTTGTCATGTATGTTTCCCCTGTGAGAATGTAATTTCTTGAGGTCAGATATTTTTGTCCATCTTGCTCACAGCCATGTTCAGTACCTTGAACAATCTCACATGAAGTACCTGCTCAATAAATATTTGTTGATTGATAGATCAGTTATTGCTATATGACTATTTTTCAGTATGTTTGAACTCTTCCATTAGGATAGAAAATAGCAGTTGTCCTAGTAGAAATAAGATTTGCTAGCACTTTTTTTTAATGAAAAAATTGTTTTCCATAGTCATTTATTGAATATGTTTGCCTATAGTATGATAACTTATCATTATACTCTCAGTTCACCTATCTCAGCAAACTATTGCAGGAAAATGGGGCGGAGGGGGACATTGTACAGAACAGATTGCATTAATCTTCCTGTGAAAGATTGAGCAACATTCACTCTCCAAAGCAGTTTGATTATAATTTAATACTTTAAACCTGACAAATGTGTCAAGTATCACCTTCATATAAGATTTAGTTTAACTCTAAATGGGAAATATTATAGAAAGAGACAAAGGGTCATTTTTTAAGTTATTAATCAACCATGGTATATGAGCAGCAAATATTAAAAGCAAATTATATTTGTAGTATTTACTTCATTAATCAAGAACAATAACCAAAAATGGAGGAGTAGAGTCCAAACAGTCTGACACTGTGACTAGTAACAAATTTGTATCTCTGGATATCTAAAGAATGGTAGCACTTGGAGCCAGCCTTAGGAACAGTATAAATGGAACCATGAGAATCCCAAACCTTGATCCTCCACCCTCATTCTTAAAAACCTCTTGTGACATGCTGGGTATGCAATTAGATAAACAAGAGAAAATGCTTTTTGTATACTAATTAGTTTAAAAACTAGAGGAACCTGTTGGAAGCATTTATTTAGCCAAAGGACAAATAAAATCAGATCCTTCAGTGTTTTAATTGATGGAAAGAAGCATAAGATTAGAAAAGAGCAGTAGTGAATGCACACATGGCTGATGCATGGCCAATTCTCAGATGCTAATCCTTGAGGAGTCACTTCTCTTGCAAAGTTAGAAAGGAGCCAGGCACCTGAAGGATAGAGGGGGCATTGCTGATTGGAGAGTGTGTAAAAAAGCAGTAGCCAAAAAGATTCTATTTTCCTGGGTAAAACAAGTGTGAGTCGTAATGTGAGTTCTTAAGGTCCTGTATGGCTGAGGATACTGAGCACCTAGTCTGGAACTATGGCAATAAGGCAGTTATTTTCTAAAGCTATCAGTCTTGGTATAGGTCTCTGAAGGTGAAAAGCACACTGAGTTCAGAATTTTAGCAACCTCTTCCCTCTGGAAACTAATCATTGTTAATTTTTTGGTTCCTCTATTCCTCTTTTAAAGAAATGAAGCCATAATTACAGAGGGAGAGGACTGCATGCCTGCCTGGATACAGATCTGTGTTTATGGATTTTGAGGTCCAATCAGGCAGTTTCTGGCAGAGAAGCTAAGAGACTGCAGCTGAGAATTGAAAACTAGTGGTAATTGTTGCAAATTACAACATACAGTTGCTAGTTATATTCATAAACAATGGTCCCAATTTAGGAGTGTAACCAAAACTTTCTTGTAGCTTTCCTTTAGAAAACTTCAGTGTTAACCTTTAATACTATTTTGAAAGTTGCTAGATTGCAACCTGACTATAGTCTGTTAATCTTAGTAGTACCTTAAAACAGATGCTCCATAGTTTCCCCAAAAGACTTCGTGTTATCATGTCTCATTTGTGCATAGCTCAATCCTTGATTTTCTCCATAATGTTACACATAGAATAATGCCACTATACTTGAACATATGCATTATTACTAGGGATCATTTTTTCTAGTCAGTCCCGGATGTTGAATTTTTCTTCTGCAAGTCATTTTGACTTAAAAGATTTTAATATTTTGTTCAGAATATGTTGTGAATATTTTCCAGAGGGCTTATGCAGAGGTAAAAATTTCAGGTGAAGCAATATATCTATTTTTGATAATTCTGATTAACAAAATAAGAAGTGTGCGTTCAATCAGTCAGAATCAACTAAAGTCCTTGGAGATATGAGCGTTTGTATCATTTCATTGAATGTGCATAACTAACTGACCCATTTAATTATGAGAGGATTTGGTTAATCCCCATAAGGGCTGGGGCGGATGCTGTTTCATTGTGGTTAACTCCACAGTCCTGCTATTGAAACTCAGAACATTAAGGGTGTTACTTGATTTCCTGCCATGTTTTAATCATCCAAGGCTGAAAGTTGAATAAAACTAATATTTTTGTAGAAAAAATATGTCACATCTTATCTCAGCTTCCCCAAAATGAATTCCTTAAAATACAAACAAGCAAAGAAACCCAATATTCTAAGAAAAAAATAACTTAGAATAATCCAAGCACAAGCTTATTTAATTCTTACAACAAATCACTGAGGGCGGTAATTATTATTTCTGTTTTACAAATGAAGACATAAATGCATAGAATTTAAGTGGTTTTCCTGAGGTCACATACATACTAAGTGGCAGGGGCGTGATTAAAACCTGGATCTAATTTGGTTTCAGTGCCAAACAATTAGTGACTGCACCAGGGAAGCAGAGCAATAGATGGAGCTCTGGCGTCTCATTGCCTGGAGTCAAACCCCAGCTTCACAACTCGCTACCTGTGTAATCTGGGGCAATTCATTTATTTTCCTAACTCTAGAGATCTCTCAAACCAAAATGGAGAGGATAATAGTATAATTTATCTCATTATGTTGTTTTAAAGCTGTATGAGAAAAGGTATGTAAAGTACTCAGCACCGTATCCAGCACATCCTAAGTGCTCGATGAATATTATCTATCCCAATGTGCACAGAATTCGACATTCTCATAGGAAGGAGGATTTTCTGGATCTGTCTGAGACAACACTGGTGGACAGAGTAAAGGAAGCTATAGATGGAAAGCTTTTCCTTGAGAATTTAGTTAACATATATTCTAATCAATAATGCAACACATATTTATGGAATATCTGATATTTTCCAGTTTACTTACAAGGACCTAGAGAAATAAAAAAGAAAGAAATTGCATCTGTATTCAAGTAAATCACCGCTGTTTGGTTGGAAGGGAGGCAAATAATAAATAGAAAATTCAAAATAAATAAACTGTGAGAAAGAATTAAGGGAAGCTCTTGAGCTCCTAGCTTTACTAATTGTTACATTTGTTATAAATAAATTTTTCAAACATTCTTTAAAAAAGAAGAAAATTCAAAATAAAAGCTATTGATAAAGGAACTGACAAGATTCCAGAAACAGCCAAGAAAGGGCTTTGCAGTGGAACTTAGAAGATCACACATGACTTCTCAGAAGTCTACAGGTCATTTTATAAACTGGGAAGTGATCTGAGTTGGGGAGAGTATAGAGATGACTGAAGACTTAAGAAGGGGTCATAGAGGATAGTAAGTGGGAACCTAAAGAATTTCAACTTTATCCTCTAAGCAATAAGGATTCAATGAAGTATTTTAAGCAGATGGACACAGTTACAAGCACACTTAGGAAGTTCCTCCAAGGATGGATATTTCATTAAGATGCACTATATTAGCAGGATTAAGTTTAGCTGCACTTAACAGAAATCACAAAAAAGCAGCAGCTAAGTACAAAGAGGCAAACATGAGATGGCATGGTGGCTCCACCGTCATCAGGGATCAGGCATCTTTCTGTTTGTCATTCTTTTAGAACATGGCTAAAATCCTCAAGCTCACTTAAAGATCACAACTGAACATCTATTTATGTCACATTTACATTCTAGCCATCAAAAATAGAGAGAGGGAAAACGGAAAAAAAAAAAAAAAAAAAGGATGAGCCAGTCAAGTCAGCCCCTTTTAAAGAGCTTGCCAGGGACCCCACCCCGCATCCTGTTTTCATCTTACTGTTTGGTCCAAAATGGAACAAAACTGTTATACACTGCTATACTCAACAATATAGGGTCTCAGTTACTGTAAAAAGGTTGACAAAGAGTTATTGAGTAGTTAACTAGCTAAGAGTAACACTGTTAAGTACTCTTAAAATAATTGAGTTCTTATGAGAACTTCTTATCTAAGAATATGATATAGAGTCTCTGTCTAAACCTTGTTATATATTTTTTTATTTATAATTCTTCAGATATCTCATTTAATAATGTGACATTCAATAATGTTTTCCTGATTTTCTTTTATTCTAACCCAATCTTGCAAATTAATTTTTCTCATTACATTATCTAGGAGAACATAGCTTTATATAAAGAAAAAATACTAACTTTTTTACATTTACCTTGAATCAAGCCACATTATTAAAATATACTGTTAATTCCAGCAGGGTATTTCTAAAGTCTCTTGGTTTTTCTAGACATAAAAGTATATCATAGTAAAAAGAAATCTTTCTTCTTTTCCTGCATTTTTACCATTATTTCTTTTTTGTCTTACTGCATTCACTTGAACCTGCAATTCAATGATAAAATGTAGTAGGCATGTCTGTCTGTCTTGTTTCTGCCTTTTGGTCAAATATTCTAGCATTTCAGTATTCAAAATTTATACTGTTTTGTAATTTTTAAAAAATACTAAGTATTCCTTAGTGAATTATATACTCTTTCCTGTTCCTTAGAGATTTTGTTATAAATAGCTGCTAAATTATCTTAAATACCCTAAAACATTTATTGGATGTATTTTTATTAACCTTCTCAGTCAATTTGTTAACTAAATCCATTACTTTGATGTATTTCTGATATTTAAGCTATTCTTGCCTTTCTGGAGTAAATGCAGATAGGTCATTCATTATTATTTTCATATATTGATGAACTTTATAACTTAACTTTCTAACCTATTTTCATATGCTACTTTGGGCCTGTAGACTTTCTTAAAACTAGCTTTTCTGCATTTTGTTGTTATTTTTACCTTATAAAGATAATTGGGGAGTTTTCTATCACTTTCTATGGCCTAGATTAGTTTAAATAACTCTGGAGTTATCTGTGCCTTATGGATTTAATTTGAAAATGGTGAAATGATATGGTCTTCATGCCTTTTTCAGTGATAGATTTTAATAACCTTTCCAGTGTCTGTGAAAATTAAGTTAATCAGGGCTCAGCAAGGAGTAGAATTTCAGGAGCCACTGGACTTTAAGGAACATGTGGGCTTGGGCAAGTGAAGACCAGAGCTAGGAATGACTTCTCAAACATGTCACTGCAAAGATGTTTGGAATCTTTGCACCTCCTTGGGCAAGGGCATGGGCAAGAGTCCTAAAAATTGCCAAAATTAAATTGTCTGTCAGCCTGGGCAGAAATGAGGTCAGATTAAGTCAGACTTAAAGAAATGGTAAAAAAGAAAAATGACTTCGACCATTCTTGCATACTCAAGCTCGTGAAGTAAGAATTATATACCTACATTCATTAACACTAAGTTAGATAACTCAGCCGACTCACAGAACTCCTAACCTTAGTTCTGTCTGCTGAGCCAGGGTTTTTTTTTTTTTTTTTTTTGCGGTACATGGGCCTCTCACTGTTGCGGCCTCTCCCGTTGCGGAGCACAGGCTCCGGACGCGCAGGCTCAGCGGCCATGGCTCACGGGCCCAGCCGCTCCGCGGCATGTGGGATCTTCCCGGATCGGGGCACGAAACCGTGTCCCCTGCATCGGCAGGTGGACTCGCAACCACTGCACCACCAGGGAAGCATTTGTCACTCTCCACCCCAGAGCCACATACTTCCTAGAAAATGTGGCAGTGTTTTGAAGGCCTGCCACTTCTGTGGCCTTAATGAGATTTGTGGAAATTGATACAGTGGCTATAGGGTCTCTCATAGACAGCAGAAGCCAAATTTTCCAAACCTAAATCCTCTGATGTAGTCATTAATACTGAGTCTTATTTCTGTGAAGCATAGTAATCATTTCTATCTCAGGAAGTTTATACAAGAAGAAACTCAAAATTAACATTCTTAAATGCTCATATTGTGCCAAGAATTGTTCATAGAGCTTTCTATGTATTAACTCTGAGCCCTTAGAAGGACACTATGCAGCATGAATGTAATATGTATATTATTAGTATTATTATTATTCACATTTATAAATGAATAAATTATAAGAAGATCATTTAGCAAGTGATTTGAATGAGAAGTCAAACCCAGCTAGTCTGTCTTGAGTGTGTGTGCTGGGTCACTATCTTACAGTGCTTACGTAGACAATAAGAACTAGTCAAATAACGAAAAGATTTACCAAAACTTAAAAGTTTCTGAAACCTTCCTTTGGTTTAACTGCTAATGTGTTCAATGAAATCAAAGTCTCTAATAAAACAGTAATAACCAAACCCCACATCAGAAATACTTAGTGACTTTGTAGGAAAAGGAGAAAAGAAAAAGGTAGGCATGCCTAAATTGCTGCACAGTTTGGCATTGTCTGATTTTTCAAGGTCCCTGTTATGGAGCTTACATTCTAATGGGAGAGGAAGATAACAAAGAAGTAGATAGACAATATAGTGTATGTAGTGATAAGTGTCAGAAAGAAAAAAAAATCAAGATAAAGGGATAGTGAATGCCAAAGGGAAGACTCTGAGGAAGTGACATGTAAGTGGAAACTCAAATTATAAGAAGTAAGGCAAATGAAGATCTAAAACAAAAAAGATCTAAGGTAAGGCCATTCCAGGTGGGCAGAAGAACAAGTGTAAATCAGTGTTCTGATGTAGGGATTTGTCTAACACAACTAGTGGAGCCCCTTTTGAGGGCAGCTCAGCTGCAGAAAAGTGAGAGAGGGGAGCAGTAAGAGGTGATGAGGTCAGAGAGATGGATAGAGACCAGACAAGTGAGGACTTGTGAGACATGGTACAGATATGGGTTTTATCCTTCAGTGTATCACTGAAGCATTTCAATCAAGACAATGATTTGATGAATTTTTAATATTGCTGCTGTGCAAAGACAAAACTATAGGGGACAGTGGGATGAGTGGGTGCAGTCAGGCCACTGCAGGTATCCAGGGTAGAGATGAAGTTGTTTACACAAGAGTGTTAGCGGTAGAGGTGAGAAGAAGTGGAAATTTAGAATATATTTTAAGGTGGAGAAAGAAAAGACTTGTTGATGGATTGAATGTGTTGTGGGAAAGAAAGAGATCAAGGATGATTTGTCTGCTTCTTTCAGTCTATGTGAAAGAAACAGGAAGAATAACCTGAAAGAACAATAAAACAGGCTAAATTCAGATTACATTTATTACAGAATTAAAAATATAAGTAACTTGTAACCATCATACTGTTTCCATTTCCCATGAGGTTTTTGTTTCCAAACAGATTTTCTGCAAGATTTCCATTGACTTCTCCTCTTTCCACTGAATAATTTCAATATATTCTACTTGCTTGCGAAGGAACCTCTGGACAATTGAATCTAACATTAATTTTTCGATAGTCTGTCTGATTTCTCTTCTTCTGGCTAAAGTAATTTTAAAAACATTTGCTAAAGTGAACTATCTTAGTAATCTTTAATGCATTTTACTTCTTGTTTTTCTTTAGCTGGGTGCCTCAGCTAATCAAATTTTCAGAAGGATATTGTTTCTTGGCTTGTTAAAAATTATGAGATTTTGATTCATCTTGATTTATAGATGTTGATCTTAAAAAAACACTCAAGTAGAGAAAAATGCATTGTTTCTCATGTTTAGAATAGTGAAATTCCTAAAGGAAGAGATAAAAATAAGGCATGTGATTGTCTTTAATCCTGATCTCAGAACTGAACTTGTGATTCAGCTGTAATGATAAGGTTATATCGTATAGTATATGTGACAGATGAATGAAAGCGTGTGGCACCAGGAACCTGAGGCTGCCCTCAGACCTTTAATGTCCTATTTATTTCTATGCCAGAGACTTGGAGCTTGACATGTTTAATTGTACAGCTCAACTGGACTAAGAAGAAGAAGCTGAAAAGCATTTTGATTTAAGCATGAAAACCTTGAAAACAATTTCAATAATAATCTCAAAGCATAGAGATGCTTCTGATATTAATGCAATCGTGTTTTTCAGCTATGGCCAACAGTCTCTGTATATTGAATGGGTTTTTAACTGCTCATCTCAGGTCAACCAGGGACTTAAGTACCAGGTTCCCATTACTCAAACAAGGAATTCACTTCAGCTATTTCTGAAACCCTTCCTCTCTGCAGGTAAATGTGCTAGAGTTCATTTTCTGGTAAGTAAAATCGATTTTTCTAAGTGACATAACCCCATAGCAACAAACAACACCGCTGTAGCTCACATAGTGCCTCAATACCCCTTTTAGCTGGTGAGAACTGCATTTCACAACCAGATAAAAGTTACTTACCTTAGACTCCCCCGGACCCCCACCTCCAGCTGTTTGGTCTGGAGTCTGACCAGTTAGGCCCTCGTCATCAGCTTCTCAAGCTTACTGACCTCATTGTAAGCCTCAAGTCTTTTAGATGTTTATCTTACCTGCCATATTTCATAATTTCGGCCAAGATCTGCAAAGAAATTTTATATTTACTGAGTAAGAGTAAGGCTTGGACACTGAATTTATCCAAAAAAAAAAGTGCCTCAATAAGGGCTTTCTTGATGAAGAGAAATATAATTTTGTGGATCTCCATTACTCAGAGACTGTGTAAGAGCAGGATGGAATTGAAGGAACAAGCAAAGGGAAAGGTGAAATAAAAAGAGGAAGAGGAATTGTGACTAACACAAAGGGATGAGTGGGGGAGAAACATCATGTGCTGAGTGTATAAACATGTGTGGCATAGATGAGTGTTGAGGGAAATCAGCACCAGAAAGTAAGTTATTCTTATTTCCTCACCAGTGTTTTTTTGATATTCTATATACCTGGTGTGTGCTTGAGTAGCATTAATTGATAATTATTTATTTTATTAAAATAACTCTACAGATATGTACCATTATGCATATATTGTCAATGCAGTTATAAAGTTGCACTGGAAGACCTGTTTATTTGAGTCCCTTTGTGCCTTATTATATTCAAGAGAAGAAATGAAATAAAAGTAAATGTATTTATACTGTTGTCATTTAATAATTTTAAGCTGTGCTAAAATGTCATTTTCCCTATGTCTTACATTAGAAAAAATTATAAATGAAAATTTCATCATATATTAGCAGAAAAAAATTATTTTAAACAATTCAGTATATAGTTTTTTGATTGAAGTGTAGTTGATTTATATTATATTAGTTTCTGGTGTACAGCATAGTGATTCAGTATTTTTGCAGTTTATACTCCATAGAAGTTATTACAAGATAATGGCTGTAATTTCCTGTGTCATACAATAGATCCTCATTGCTTTTCTATTTTATACATAATCCCATACCTCAATCTTGCCCCTCCTTGCTTCCCTCTCCCCAATGGTAACCACTGGTTTGCTCACTGTATATGTGAGCCAGTTTCTTTTTTGTCATATTCACTAGTTTGTTTTATTTTTTTAGATTCTACATATATAAATGTTAAGGTAGCATACTTGTCTTTCTCTGTCTGACTTATTTCACTAAACATAATACCCTCCAGTTCCATCCATGTTGTTGCAAAAGGCAAAATTCCATTCTTTTTTATGGCTGAGTAGTATTCCATATTGTGTGTGTGTGTGTGTGTGTGTGTGTGTGTGTGTGTGTGTGTACACTACCTCTTCTTTATTCATTCGTCTGTTAATGGACACTTAGGTTGCATTCATATCTTGGCTATTGTAAATAATGCTACGATGGATATTAGGTGCATGTATCTTTCTGAATTAGTGTTTTCATTTTCCTTGGATATATACCCAGGCGTGGAATTGCTGGATCATATGGTAGCTTTATTTTTAGTTTTTTAGGTACCCCATACTCTTTCCTTTAGTGACTACACCAATTTAAAGTCACACCAACAGTGTACTAGGGTTCACTTTTCTCCACATCCTTGTCAGCATTTGTTATTTGTAGACATTTTGTTGATAGCCATTTTGACAGGTATGAGATGATACTTCATTGTGGTTTTGATTTGCATTTCTCTAATAAGTAACAATGTTGAGCATCTTTTCATGTGCCTGTTAGCTCCTTTGGCGGAGAACTCTACCATTCAGATAGTCCCAAATTATTGTAAAATGTTTTCTTGGATATTATCTAGGTTTGGAAATTAGTTCATAAATTCAAGACAATTGCTAAGTCATATGAAAGGTGAACATTCTTCATAGATAGTTTATCAGGTGTTATAAGAATGTGGTAATCATGCTAATCATTTATATTCCCACCAACAGTGTAGAAGGGTTCCCCTTTTCTCCACATCCTTGCCATGTCTGTTATTTTATTTTATTTTTTTATGGTAGCCATTCTGACAGATGTGAGGGGATATCTCATTGTGGTTTTAACTTGCATTTCTCTGATGATTAATGATGTTGAGCATTTTTTCATGTATATGTTAGCCATCTGTTAGTCTTCTTTGGAAAAATATCTGTTCAGGTTTTCTGCCCATTTTTTGATTCAGTTGTTTGGGTTTTTTTTGACATTAAGTTGTATGAGCTGTATATTTTGGATATTAACCCCTTGTTGGTGGTATCACTTGCAAATATTTTCTCCCATTCTGTAAGTTATCTTTTCATTTTGTTGGTGGTTTCATTTGCTGTGCAAAAGCTTTTAGGTTTGATTAGGTCCCATTTGTTTATTTTTTCTTTTGTTTCTTTTGCATTAGGAGACTGATCTGAAAAAATATTACTATGATTTATGTCAAGAGTGTTCTGCCTAAGTTCTTTTCTAGGAGTTTTATGGTGTCTGGCCTTACATTTAGGTCTTTAATCCATTTTGAGCTTGTTTTTCAATATGGTGTTAGGGAAAGTTGTAATTTCATTCTTTTAAATGTAGCTGTCCAGTTTTCCCAGCACCGCTTATGGAAGAGGCTGTCTTTTCTCCATTGTATAGTCTTGCCTCCTTTGTCATAGATTAATTGACCATAGGCACATGGGTTTATTTCTGGGCTCTCTATCCTGTTCCATTGATCTATATGTTTGTTTTTGTGCCAATACCATGCTGTTTTTTTTTTTTTTTTTTTTTTTGTGGTATGCAGGCCTCTCACTGTTTTGGCCTCTCCCTTTGCGGAGCACAGGCTCAGGACGCGCAGGCCCAGTGGCCATGGCTTGGACCCAGCCACTCCGCGGCATGTGGGATCTTCCCGGACTGGGGCATGAACCCATGTCCCCTGCATCAGCAGGCAGACTCTCAACCACTGTGCCACCAAGGAAGCCCTACCATGCTGTTTTGATTACTATAAGTTTGTAGTATAGCCTGATATTTTGCCTCTTTTAAAATTTACGAATAGCACATGTTGAATACTAAGGTAAATAAACCATTATTTGAAGTCACTTAAAAGCAAGGATCCCTTTGAGAGAGAGTAAACACATAGGCTGAAGTTTAGTAAAAGGATTGGTAAGCTTAGCTTGTAAAAACCTGGGTAAGTATAAAACTAATGTGAATATAATAACCATTGATTCACATTTGATATTCTCCTGTATGATATATAATGGTATGATTACCTATAAAATGTTTTAAATTTAGTCTTCAGGGAGAATTGACATTCCAAGGATCAGTAACAAATCAATCCTATGGATTCCCATTCTCTTGGCACATGGTAATATAGTCCTAGCAATATGTTTGCTCTACTTTGAGATGAACAATACAGGACTGTGATCATTTTGGGCAATCAGATTTATGAGGGTCTTTTCCCTTTATCGCTTTATCTTTTTCCTTTTTCCCCCCTCACTCTTTCCTACCACAGTCTATCACTCTATCCTCATCTCCTTTTCCTTCTTCCATTCCTATCTCTCACTTTTATCACTTTGAGATAAAATGCAACACAGCGCAAAGAGCTTGAATAGAAACATGAATATGTGCCATCAGAGCACTATGGACAAGGATATTTTTTTCTGGATATGGGACTTGAGGTGAGCTGTGAGCTGTCTTAAAGAAAAGGGAGAAAGGAGTAGGAAATTTCTAGGCAAAAGTAACAATTTTTACATGGGTAGAGATGAACACAAGGACATCGTATTTGCTGGTACTGGTGAAGACCTTAGTATGTATGTGGAATTTAAGTTGCAGTAAATAGGGGATAGATCTCTTATGTCATAATAATGCATTTGAATTTTTTTTCCTGATGGCAATAGTGAACTGATGGAGTTTTGTTTTTGTTTTGTTTTTTGTCTTAGATTGGGACTTAAATAATCAGATTTGGATTTGGGGAGTATAACTCTGATGGTGGTTTAAGAGTGAACTGGAGGAGAGGGCCTGAGTAATGCCTAGCATAATATACTTAGTATGCCAATATATATTTGTTACATAGATACTGAATATATGAACGAATGGATACTAGTCCATTCATTAAGGAAGCTATTGGCATATTGAAATGCTTAGCTCCTGTAGAGGAGAACTTACCATTCACCTATTCCCAAATTATTGTAAAATGTTTGCTTAGATGTTATCTAGGTTTAGAAATTAGTTCATAAATTTAAGACAGTTACTAAGTCATATGAAAGGTGGACATTCTTCATAGATAGTTTAGCAGGTGTTATAAGAATGTGGTAATCATGGAGTGTGAATCAAGTCAATATTTTCATGGCTCAGTGTCAGTAAGAGAACCTGTTAACCTACATGAGACAGTTTGTTTAGAGTCAGGTCAGCTGTGGTCTGCAAGGAACTATTCAGAGAAATTTGGAGGATTTCTTTATGTTACCATTGAACTCTGAGGCTAAAGGTAGGAGCAGAATTAGTAAGGAATTCTCAAAGAAGCCTCCTGAAGTCCTACCATCCCAGCACAATTTCCTGGGTCACTCATGTGGTCAAAACTGTTATGCATTTTAGAACACCTGGAGCTCCAGATGAGAATGTGACCTCAGGCTTAGGTGCCAGGGCCTTTCCATCAGATGTGGGTGCTACCTCATGGTGCCACTTTGGTAGCCAGTGATGGCTACCTTTTATTTTTCACCCAGTAAGTGTCCATCAGCCTCTTTGCTAAGTGTGTGCTTAGAAAACCTATTTTTATTTGAGCTTCACATTACTCTGTGAAATATCTATTATTAATCCAATTTTATAGATGGTGAAATTGAAGCTCAAAAAGGTTAAATGACTTGCCAGTTGTTTCAGAGCTACAAAGAGGTGGAGTAGGCAATAAAAACCCAGGTCTAACCAACTGCAAGTGCCTTTCTTTTGGAGCATTCTTAACAATGTGATAGTTCTGTAGATAAAAATTTAAGTATGAAATCTTGGGAGTGAAAGATGTGCACATCTGGGCAGATAGGGTAAAGCATAGAAGTGTGAGCTATATCTCACCGCTCAAAATATGAAATATTAAATTAATTTGATATAATATATAGCAACACATTCCTACTTTGCATGTCATTCCCCACTCACATGTAAAACACACACATACATTCCAATAAAAACATGTTTCATGTGCAGAAAGAAAGTCAGCCTTCAGGGTTTGATTGCTGATTTGTTTTGTGGATGTCACCATTACTCTGACAAGTGAAACTGCCCATATGAATACAAAGCAGAAGCTGCAGCAAAAATCAAAAGAGAGAATCTAGTTGTTTAGGCTGAAAAAGTCCAGACAATATAAACTACTACTTGTGAAGAGATGGAAATTTTGTTTTTCTTTTAATATATTGTAGGAAAACATTAAAGAGCAGATGCATGGCAAAAAAATTGCAATTTTTTTAAATGGCAACCACATAAGACTCCATAGCTTATTCCAATATGTAGGACGACTTCAGAAAACCATATGGAAATTTATTGAACTTCTTTAACATTTCCTGCCTTCTGCAAAGTAAAGAAAATATACTTTTAAAAAGCATGATGACCGGCTAATGTTTTATAGATGACAAGAAGGTAAATACTTCTTTAAGACTATTTTGAAGCTGAGAAGTGACACTATTATATAGAAACTCAAAAGAATATTACAAAGTTAATTTGCGTATCTGTAAAGTAAAATGGAAAACTTTGTTTTTCCAAAAATGTCATTTTAAATGAAAAGAGCATCAAGGTGTTACAAGTAACCCCATAGTTCTAGATAAGCTTATCAATCAGAAATTAGGAGTGTAAAAATCAGCAGGATGATTAATTGATATGTAAATGGATTTATTGGTATTAGAGTTAGTATCCCAATAAAATGGCTTCTGATAGTTATACTTGGCTGTTTGCTTTTGTTTCCCAATGATAGCAGGCACAATAAAATTTATTCAATGATTTATTCAATTTATATTTATTAAGTGCTTGTCATTTGCCAGGTACTTTTCTGGGTCAGTAATGTGGGTAAATCAATGAACATGAGAGAAAATTCATTGACCCATTGTGGCTTACATTCTAGCAAGAAAATATAGACAAAAATTTATATCAATATGTACTATGGTAGGTTGAGGTAAGTGCCATGGAGTAAGGAGGAGAAAGAGTATCAGGAGTGGATGCCATTTTATGTAAGATAGACAAGGTGAGCTTCTCTGATAAGGTGATATTTGAACAGAGGCCTGAAGTAGGTGAAGAAGCAAGCTGTGCAGATATCAGGGAGAAATGTTTCAAGCAGAAAGAACAGGAAGCACAAAAGCCCTGAGTCCTTAGTGAGTTCAAGAAACAGCAAAGAAGTCAAGTGTTGCTGGAACGCTATAAATAAGGGAGCAGTGAAGTGAATGAAGCTGAAAAGCGGGGCCAGATCTCATAGATCCTCACAGGTCATTGCAGCTTTGGCTCTTACTCTGAGTTTAATAGGAAGCCAACAGAAGTCTTTGGGCAAAGGGTTGACAGGATCTGAATTATGTTTTAAAAGGCTTTCTGGCTACTCCTGTGTGGAGAATAAATTTTACTGGAGCAGAGAGGCCAGGGAATATTGCAGCAGCCCATATTACAGTTATCAAGACAGTGAGAAGTGATTGGATCCAGATATATCCTAAGGGCAGGGCCAATGAGACTTGCAGATGTATTCAGTGCTAGGGGTGAGTAACAGAAAGAAAATAATCAAGAATGACACTAAGAATTTTGGCCCGAGAAATTGGTTGAATCGAGCATCTATTTACTGATAAGGAGAAGACCATGTGGAAGTTAGAAATATCAGTATTCAATGATGGAGATTTAAAGTTGTATCTTATACATTCAATTGGAGATGTTAATTAGGCAGTTAGATATGTGAATCTGGAATTCAGGGGGAGTCCAGAGTGGAAATATGAATCTGGAAATAATCAGCAAATATGATGTTTAAAAGCAGGATATTAGATGAGGTCATAAAGGGAGTAAATATAGACTTTCATATTTAAATTTATAAATTTTAGTTATCAGAAATTTAGGTTATTATTTCATATAAAGTGATACTCTGGATAATTTATTCAGAGATACTAATATTTAATAATTGGTTTTGGTAATATACTCAGTAAAAGTTACTTTTCATATTTAAGCATTTTTATTTCTACATGTCTTAGCTTAATGAATGAATTTTAAGCTCCATTATGATACTGTGATGCCGTAATTATTTTGCATCTTCCCATAATGCTTAGTAAAATACTTGACATGAATTTCAATAAATGTATTGAATTCATAAATTTAAGGATATGAAAAAATCAAAATAAAAACCCAGGTCATTTATTATGATAGACTTACAGCTTGGTGCTCTTATTAAAATACACATTTAAAAATATGATCTCACCTGTACTCTAGCAGTTTCTTATTTCTTATACTCCCTCACAGATTCTATTTAAAAACAGAATAATTCAGTTTCATGGTAGAATTACAGCTGCTGCTGTTGTTGGGACACTGAACTGCTGTTGCTGCTACCGCCCTTATAATTGAATTGAACATTTACTATGTATTTGACATGCATGTTTCCTAATTTTTATAACAATCTAACAAGAAAGGCTATATTATGTCCATTTTACCATTTTAAATATGAAAACTAAGAATAAAAGGAGGTAAATTATGTGTGAAGGATTATAGACTAACAAAATTGCAGAGTCTGGATTCAAACCCAGATCTGTTTGGCCTAAAAGAACAGAATTTTATTTTCATTCTACTATCACTCTGATCTAAGCAGTCTGTATTTAAAACATATTCTAATAGATGTGAGACTGAAATATATATAATAGAAAACACATTCATTTTGAGGAAATTCAGGAGAGGAAAAGAGAAAAAGAAGAAAGAAATTCATCTGTATAGACTATATAGAATATTGTCTTGATTCTTGGAAACATAAGAAGAAAAGCAGGGTGAAGAATTTTCCCTTTGTTCCTTAAGATTTCAGAGATGCCTCAAATTTATAATAGCCAGGTTTAGAAAGTTATGTCAAGTCTTTGCTTTTATGGCTCACATCTCACATATCAATTTAACATTTGCCAAACGCCTAGTATGTACCACCTCCAGTGCTGGATGCTGACAGCACAAATATAATAATTCATGGTCCCTGTTTGAAAGGAGCTTCCATTTTATTGAGGGAGACGAGTGAGTTAACAAAAATTATAATAAACTGAAACAAATGCTTATTTTTTTGCAGAGGGAACTAACACTTCCTTGAGAATGTGATGCCTGAGCTGAATCTTGAAGAATGAAAAGTATTAGCCAGTCAGGGAAAGTACTCCTGGAACAGGGATGGCACAACCAAATATCTTCTTGGGGAACTCTAAGCAGCTTACTCTGGCTGGACCAGACATCAGAGGACAGGGAGTAGGGGAGGGGGAGGAGGGAATTGATGAGTATTCAGGAAAGGTACTGGACAAGTAAATAGGTGATAGATTATGAAAGTCTGTGTAATTTTTGCTAAGGAACTTAGACTTTGGCCTTGAAGGATTTCTATCTTGGAAATGACATGATAAAATTCATAATTTAGAAAGCCACCCAGATGTAGTATGTAGAATTTATTGAAGAAAGAACAAGGCCATTCATCAATAGGAAGACAGATTACAGCCTATTGCAATGGACTGAGCAAAGATGATGGTGAGCAAAGATGATGAGCAAAGATGATGGTCTGCAGCAAAGGAGATGGAGATACATGTAACACTTAGAAAGTTTAGAATTGATCAGAATTGTTGACTTGATGGGTATGAGAGAAAGGATATATGGACCATTTTCTAGGCTTTGGGGAAAGGTGGTGTCATGCTCTAAAATGGAAAGTCAGGAAAAAGAGCCATTTGGAACAAGGATAGTTAGATAATGATGAGTTTAGTTTTTGACATGCTGATATTGAATAACACATGAGCTTGATTGCATAAGGCCAGTAGCAAATGTATATATAAGTCTGAAGCCCAGTTGAGAGATCTGAGCTATAATACATATACTTGAGAGTCGAAATTATTTACATGGCCACTAAAACTATGAGGGTAGATGAGATCACGTTCTAAGTATGATCTAAGATCATCTTTTCTAAGAAGAGAAGAAAAAGTATCACAGGGAACTCTGCTCAATATTCTGTAATAACCTAAATGGGAAAATAATTTGAAAGAGAATAGATATATGTATAACTGAATCACTTTGCTGTACACCTGAAACTAGCACAACGTAAATCAACTATAGTCCAATATAAAATAAAAATAAAAAGCAAAAAAAAAAAAAAAAGAGAAGACAAAGAACGGGAGGGAAGGGAAAGGACAGGTAGTGAAGGGGAAGGAAAGAACAGGAAAGGAAGGAAAAGGAGCAGAATGGAGGATTGGGAAATTCCAAGTAGAAGCCGCATGCTAGAGACCCGAGAAGGTGGGTTTGGAAGGATATATATGAAAATTCAAAGTGTGGTGTCATGGAATCTAGAGAAGAGATGATTGCAAAAAAATAAGAGAAAAGTTAGAGATATATAATTCAAAGATATATTAGTTCCTCAACTTCAGATTACATCAACTCATCTTGAGAGCTGATAATATGTGAAATTATCTCCAATAAATTATACATGCGATAATATCTATGGGGAGAAGGGCACACAGAGGAGTACTGACTTACAAAGATAGTTTTGGCTGAATTCAGTAAGCCTCTGAAACATCTGAAAATCATGAATTTAAAGTTTCAAACCAATTTGTCTTTAATAGAGCACTGAGGCTACCAGTTAAGTTCTAACAGTTTCCACTTCTTGAAGAACATTTTTCCATCCTGACATTGATCATTGCTCTCAGGTTGGCAAAATTTTAAACCTCCATGGTTTCACTTAGAAATATCTTAAAATTTACATGGCATTCTTATATCAGAAATGGGCTGACAGATGAACATACAGTTAAACAGGCAAACTTTTAAGGACACCTTAACTCTTCCTGTTTTATCTTATGTTCTCAAAGCTGTTTACATATGCTTTCTCTTTCTCAGTGCTAGGGTGACCAACTGTCCCAGACTGTCCAAAATTTAGCACTGAAAGTCCAATGTCCTGCACAACCACTCAGCACCAAGCAAAGTAGTCAGTCACCCTAGTGGAGTGCTGATAAGCTATACCATAACAGAAAATAACATGTCTAAAAGATAAAAAATCTGTGCTGACCATTCAATTGAGTGAGTATAAAATTACCACCAAAAAGTAATCCTCTGGGACTTCCCTGGTAGTTCAGTGGGTAAGACTTCACGCTCCCAATGCAGGGGGTCCAGATTCAATCCCTGGTCGGGGAAATAGATCCCACATGCATGCCGCAACTAAGAGTCTGCATACTGCAACTAAGAAGTCTGCATGCCGCAACTAAGAGTCCTCATGCTGCAACTAAAAGATCCTGCATGCTGTAAGGAAGATCCTGCATACTGCAACTAAACCCGGCACAGCCAAAATAAATAAATAAAAATAAATAAATAAAATAATTTTTTTTTAAATTGTAGAGCCTTGACCATTTAAAAAAAAAAGTAATCCTCAACAAAGACAACCATATAAAAAGAAATGAATGAAAGAACAGAATTTCAAAATAAAATGGTAAGAGCCAATCATGCAATGAAGCTACTGCTAATTATACCAAGTATTTGTACAAGTAAAGGTTAGAAAAGTAGAGATTTTTTTCTCCCAAGATAGGCAGAATAAGAAAGCAGAAACAAGATCGATCATGGTGTTTAGACTAATTTTCCATTTGTAATATACATTGTGTTTTTGTTATTCTTTTCAGCTATTGGTGTATCTTAAATGATTAATTCTCATGTCAAATGGTTATTTAATCTTTATAATTCCCTTCAAATCTGTCAGGTGCTTCACATTATTTTATTAGTTTTTCCTGTTTTCAAGAAAGGATAAGACCTTTCTTGGGTCACAAGGAACGCGGCCCCAGGTACTGATGATGAGCTGGCAGGATAATTAAAGCTAAAGAGAAACAGCTATTTCCTTTGAGGCTCTAGACACTACAATGGAGACTATAATATTTCCATTATGATAGTAAACAAATAGATCTTTTTCAAGTGTTCATAACCTCTCAAGACCTGCCTATAAATCTCAAACTAACATTATAAGCAACAAAATCATTTTTATTAAAAGATATTCAAATTTTTCAATGAATAGAAAATATCTTCTCAATCATTATGTATCAATAATTTCATCTGATTCCTTTTAAGACTATAAGATAACCCATAATTCCATATTTCCTTAGCCTACCTGAATGAGTGGCCTTCCTTGTTAAATATTAGATCTCTCAATAAATGTTACAATGTACAGACACATTTTTCATTCCTAAAATTTACAGCTAAATAGAAATGGAGTTGTTGTTGGTTTGTTTGTTTGTTTTTTAATATTCTTTCTGAGTGTTCATCCCTGGATCCTGACCATGGACTGAGATTCATTGTCTTCTAAAGTTGAGAGCCTAAATAATGTGCTTACAAATTGCTTTTGTTCAGCGGCTTGAATTACTGCCCAAACTTAAATTATCCCCCTTAAGTACATACAGATTTCTAGAATCAGCATCCAAAATTTAGTCTCCTGTTAATACAAGTAATTAAACAAAATGCATACCAGAACTTTAGGACAAAAACTATTAGAGGTGAAATTGTATTTCTACTTCAAGTCCTCCCAAACAAACTAAAATGTCATTATTTTCATTTCCATCTTCCCTGTGTTAAATCTGAGCTAATTTAATTTCATGTGGTCAGGTTTTATCTCTTTGCTATACAATCTTTATTCTTAAATTTATGTCTGCTAACAAGGTTGCAGAGAAGTAGCTACACAATGAAAATCTTATATTTGGAACAACAAATTCAAAGTTAGTTTCCATGTACTCACTTGCTGAACACATATTTTTGGCACTGGGGATAGATACATCGATGAATAAAGATGGCAAAATCTTTATTCTCATTTTACTTACATTCTTATGCATTTAGGGGTAGAGAGGTAAACAATAAGAAGCAAACTATTAAAAGAATAGTACAGATTGCAAATAAGTGACCTGAAGAAAATAAAATTTGTATCTGTGACAAAGAAAGGATGAGAACCACTAGATTGCTTGGTTAGGAAGACTGAGACCTAAAATGCTGGAAGGAACCAGTCATACATCAATTGGAATGGTTAGAGAATTCCAGTTAGAGAGAAAAACAATTAACCTCATTACAAATAGCTCAATTTCGTTTCTTTTTATGGCTGAGTAATATTCCATTGTATATATGTGCCACATCTTCTTTATCCGTTCATCTGATGATGGGCAGTTAGGTTGTTTCCATCTCCGGGCTATTGTAAATAGAGCTGCAATGAACATTTTGGTACATGAGTCTTTTTGAATTTTGGTTTTCTCAGGTATATGCCCAGTAGTGGGATTGCTGGGTCATATGGTAGTAGAACTCATTGATTTTTAATATGTGCATGCATGCGTGCGTTTAAAACCTGTATTCCCCAGCTTCCTTAACAAGTGAGTTAGCCAATGGCATAGAAACAGATACTGAATTGTAAGCAGGTTTTTATAGAAAAGTTCTTTAAAGGTGGCTAAGTGTAGAAGAGACCCCTTTACCTTTACTCCTTTCTTCTTCATGCCTCAAAGGAGAAATCACGGTCACTAGCATTCTTTTTGTCGTTGTTGCTGTTGCTGTTGTTGTTGCATTGGGTCTTTGTTTCTCTGTGTAGGCTTTCTCTAGCTGCGACCAGTGGGGGCTACTCTTCATTGTAGTACATGGTCTTCTCATTGTGGTGGCTTCTCCTGTTGTGGAGCATGGGCTCCGGGTGTGCAGGCTCAGTAGTTGTGGCTCGTGGGCTCTAGAGCACAGACTCAGTAGTTGTGGCGCATGGGCTTAGTTGCTCCACGGCATGTGGAATCTTCCTGGACCATGTCCCCTGCATTGGCAGGTGGGTTCTTTTTTTTTTTTTTTTTTTTTTGGCGGTACACGGGCCTCTCACTGTTGTGGACTCTCCCGTTGCGGAGCACAGGCTCCAGACGTGCAGGCTAGCGGCCATGTCTCACGGGCCCAGCTGCTCCGCGGCATGTGGGATCGTCCCAGACCAGGACACGAACCCGTGTCCCCTGCATCGGCAGGCGGACTGTCAACCACTGCGCCACCAGGGAAGCCCCCAACTAGCATTCTTGAAAGCTATTTGGGGAGAAGAAAAATGGCAAGTGAAAGAGAAGTTGGATAATTGCACCATAATAGTATACTCTGCAGTAGCCAACAATAGCATCCAATTTGGTTCTCAAAACTTCCTTTCACAGCTCTCTACATTAATTATAAGCCACTGTCTCTGTGAATTTGCATAAACAGGTCAAAAAATAAGATTTATGTTTTGAAATATAAAAATTAAAAATGTCAGTTATTGTTTTAAAAAGATAGTTATAATTTTGTGATTTATTGAGAAGTACTAAAATATAATAGTCCGTTTGTAATATAAAAGCACAATGGGTTTCATTGTTTTCTTCATGGAACATATATATTGGTTTCAGGTTTTTAAAATTATCTTTGATTTGCCTATGTTCCAGAGAATACTTGGTTTACAAATTTAACAGGTAATTACTTGCAAACCAGGAAGCCTCTTCACTCTCTATTTTTCAATATTGTCAACATTTTTACTCCTGCTTTGTTTTTAGCTACTTTGGATTAATCTTTGCCAAGTTTATGTCTCATGACACATCATAGTTCAGGTAATGTAAAGAAAATGGAACTATTAATATTTAAACTTGTGCAGTAGTCAATATTAATGAGAATATTTTCCTTTTGCCTTTAAAATTTGTGAACTTATTGTTTCAAAGAAGTTAGAATATTTTTATAATCCTCCACAGTAGAATTGTGAACTGTATACATTTATTCTAACTCTTAAGTATCAGAATAGTGAAGCCTCATTGATTTGCATCCTTAATTGATAATTGAAACTAATATGGATGACAGATATTGTAGTTTACAGTTATTAAACCTGTGCATTATGAGAACTTTGAAAAAATAAATTTGACATCAGAGTGTTTGTAAAGGTATAAAGAAAATATTTTTATACGAATACGTTAAAACTGAATGCTCATTTAATTTTCAGATAAGGTCCAAAGAGGCCAGACAACTCTCTGATGTCACAGGCAAATGAAAAACTTAGAAATACAGTTCAGATTTCCTAACATGGATACAGTGCTTTATCCTTTCTCTAAATTTTCACCTCTACAGTTAGCTTATCAAATCCTGAGGATGTAAAACATATGCCCAAATTTATTTTTTTTAATTTTATTGGAGTATAGTTCATTTACAATGTTGTGTTAGTTTCAGGTGTACAGAGTAATGATTCAGTTATGCAATCTTTTTCAGATTCTTTTCCCATATAGGTTATTACAGAATATTGAGTAGAGTTTCCTATGCTATACAGTAGGTCCTTTTTGGTTATCTGTTAATATTTTATATATAGTAGTGTGTGTGTGTGTTAATCCCAAGCTCCTAATTTATCCCTCCCCCTACACGTTTCCCCTTTGATAATCATAAGTTTCTTTTTGAAATCTGTGAATCTGTTTCTGTTTTGTAAATAAGTTTATTTATATAATTTTAAAAATTAGGTTCAACATATGTGTGATATCATGATATTTGTCTTTGTCTGACTTACTTCACTTAGTATGATAATCTATTTGCATCCATGTTGCTGCAAATGGCATTATTTTGTTCTTTTTATGGCTGAGTAATATTCCATTTTATATATGTACCACATCTTCTTTATCCATTACTCTGTCAATGGACATTTAAGGTGCTTCCACATCTTGGCTATTGTAGATAGTGCTGCAGTGAATATTGAGGTGCATGTATCTTTTCAAATTACAGTTTCTCCGGATATATGCCCAGGAGTGGGATTGCTGGATCATACAGTAGTTCTATTTTTAGTTTTTTAAAGAACCTCCATAATGTTCTCCATAATGGTTGTACCAATTTATATTCCCACCAACAGTGTAGGAGGGCTCCCTTTTCTCCACATCCTCTCTAGCAGTTATCGTTTGTAGACTTTTTGATGACGGCCATTTTGACTGGTGTGAGGTGATACCTCATTGTAGTTTTGATTTACATTTCTCTGATAATTGGTAATGTTGAGCATCTTTTCATGTGCTTTTTGGATATCTGTACGTCTTCTTTGGAGAACTGTCTGTTTAGATCTTCTTTCCATTTTTTGATTGGGTTATGTTTTTTTTGTTTTTTGCGGTACGCGGGCCTCTCACTGTTGTGGCCTCTCCCGTTGCGGAGCATAGGCTCCGGATGTGCAGGCTCAGCGGCCATGGCTCACAGACCTAGCCGCTCTGCGGCATGTGGGATCTTCCCGGACCGGGACACGAACCTGTGTCCCCTGCATCGGCAGGCAGACTTCCAACCACTGCGCCACCAGGGAAGCCCTGGGTTGTTTGTTTTTTTGACATAGAGCTGCGTAAGCTGTTTGTATATTTTGGAGGTTAATCCCTTGTCAGTCACTTTGTTTGCAAATATTTTCTCCTATTCTGTGGGTCTTCTTTCCATTTTGTTTATGGTTTTCTTTGCCATGCAAATGCCCAAATTTAATAAAAATGAAATTTTTACCATACAGTCAGAAAATTAGAAAAATCCAAATGTTCAAGCCCTTATAAAGATCTCTTTATAAATAGCTAAAATTTAAAACACTGACCGAACCAAAGGTTGGCAAAGATGTGGGGCAACTGGACCTCTCATGAGAATGTAAAATGGCACAATCATTTGGAAAATGATTTGGTAGGTTTTACAAAGTTATATTTATACCTACCACATGACTTAGCCATTCCACTCATAGAGTATGAATGAAAGAATATGTTTATATAAAGACTTGTATATGAATGTTTATAAGAACTTTATTTTTAATAATATGATCTAGAAATAGTCCAAATACCATCACCAGATTAGTGGATAAACAAATGGTCATCTTTCCATACAATAGAAAAATACTTAAAAATAAAGAAGAATAAATTGATGCGTGCAAAAACTAAAGGAATCTCAAAACAATTAGGCTGCATGAAAGAAGCCAGTTAAAGAATAATACGTACTGTATGCTTCTATTTAAAATTCCTGAAAATGCAAAATAATCTTTAGAGACAGAAAGCAGGCTACTGGATGCCTGGAGATGGGAGAGGGTGGGTATCAAAGAGGATAGGGAGGGCAGGATTAAACAAGGACATGCAAAAACATTTGAGGGTGAACAGTATGTTCATTTTCTTGAATTAGTGGTTTCCTGAGATCATAAATATATACCCAAAACTATGAATTGTACACCTTAAATACAGACAATTTATTATATATTTTTAACTATACCTCAATAATCTGTAAAAAATAATTTCAGTTGAATTAAAGACCAAAATGAGAAGAAAGCAAAGTTTTAACATTTAAATAAACAAAATAAACCAAAGTATTTTTATGATTTTAAAAAATAAATATGCAAAGTGCAGTTACAAAAATGAAAGCTGGAAATTTTGAATAATTATATTTTTAATTATAGAAAAGTCAAACTAATGCACAGATTTAGAAAGCAGAAAGCTTATTTCTAAGATAAAGAAGTTCTACAATGAATTGAAAAAAACAAACAAAACATAGTTTCAATTAATGGTGCAGCAACACACAACAGGAATCAAAAGTGAAACACTGAAAAGATGCTCATTCTTACTGGTAACCATGGTAATGGAAATTAAAATGATCGTGCATTACTATTTGTACATAGAGACTGATAAGAATTTTTAAATTCTGAGAAAATAAAACGTTGACAGAGATGTGGGGAAACATGAAATGTATTCATCACTGGTGGTTGGTTTAACTATTTTCAAGTTATTGTTGTATCTTTTAAATTTGAAGACTTACATCCCTTACAACCTAGCAAATCCACTACTAGGTATGTACCCTAGGAAAATTCTAGAATAAGTGCAGAGGAGACAAGTACTGCATTGTTCTTTGCAGTATCGCTTGCAATGCTGAAAAATGTAAACAAGCCAATTATGCATCAAATGGGATGAATAAACCTTTCTTATAATGTATTATTACATTATTAGTTTAAATCAGTGGTTCAAAACCAAGAACGATTTTGCCCTCCAGGGAACAATTAGCAAAGTCTAGAGACATTTTTGGTTGTCACAACTGGGGATGAAGGATGCTCCATTGCTATGATTACCAGTAAGGGTGAGCATCTTTTCAGTGCATAGAGACCAGGAGTACTGTTAAACGTTTGAAAATGTATAGGACAGCCCCACACAACAAAGAATTATCCAACCCAAAATGTTAATAATACCAAGGTTGAGAAACTCCGGCTCAAATGAATAAACAATTTTTTGTGTATGTCAACATGACTGTATCACTAAAGCATAATATTAACACAAGAGAAAAATGGTAAAAAAATATAGATAATATTATTATATACAAATTTCAAAAAACCAACAAATCAGTACTACACATCATTAAAATTCTACATGCTTTTTATAAATTTTAAAAAACATTCATGGACAGGAGGAGATCAAGATTGCAGAGTAGGAGGATGTGGAACTCACCTCCCCCATGAACACATCAAAAATACATCTACATGTGGAAAAATTTCCACTGAAAACTAACTGGAGACTGACAGAAAGACTTCTATACAACCAAGGCTGTAAGAAAGATATCCACACAGAACTGGGTAGAAAGGGAAGAGAAGCGATCAGGTCAGGACTTTTGCTGCTGGGAGAGGACTCAGAAGATGAGGGGGATTACATGGGTGGGGATCCTCCCTGGGGAGTGAGTGGTTTGAGTCACATACTGGGTGCCTCAGCCCTGGGATCTGACACCAGGAAGATGAGTCCCCTTGGCCGGCTGGAGGGCTGGTGGGACTAACAGGAGAACTGTGGGAAGCCTGGATTCCACTTGTGAGGAGTGCGGACACAAGTACTTATTCCCAAGGCAGAGAGGGAGGATTGAAATTGCCTGGGTCATAGGCCTCTTTCCCACAGTCACCCTGGCGCACACCCTAGCTTGAGCTGAGTGACCACTCCAGTCCTATTAACTTCATGACACAACTCCACACTGGAGTGAGGACTGCCACAACTGAGGAAAGAACTCGGCTGTAAGGCACAAAAGTGGCTCAGACCCAAAGCAGAATTTGGGCAGGGTGGAGGCAGCCATCACTGATGCTTACACATGTATCTCTTCAGAAGCAGTCCAGATTTCTGACTGTGGCCAGACTGCCACAGCCCATGTCCCAGCCCATGCTGAACAACCATACCAGCCCAACCTGCTCTGCAATGCAGCTACATACCAGGGCAAGGGTGGCAGAGACTAAGGGCAGAGCTCAGCTGTGAGTGAAAAAGGCGTCTCAGACACAGAACAGCATCTGAGCAGGGCAGGGGCAGCCATTACTGGCCCTCACACAGGCAGCACATCGGAAGCAGTCTAGGTGTCTGACTGTCACAGCCTGCACCCAGACCTATACCAAGTGCCCTCCCAGCCCCTCTTGCTCGACCGTTGCTTCCCTCTGTGGCTAGGGTGCTTGGGACCCGATCCCGCCCCGATAGGGCAGTGATAGCCACTGAGCTGATAAGAAGCTCCAGCACACAGCTGGCTCTGGCCCTAGTCCTCCATCTCCAACCCCACCTCCTACCAAGGTAGTAGTTGCCAGCACACCCTGGAGAAAAACATGACTTGTGTTCATGTCAGATCCAGCTCTATCACCATGCCCACTGGGCACACGCAGACTGTATAGGGATGCTTCCACACAAGACACTCCTTCAACACTGCAATAGGTAACTATTTCATAGAGACAAAGTTAAGGAAAATGAGAAGACAGAGTAATTTGTTTCAATTGAAGGAGCAAGGGAAAAACCCTGAAACAACAACTAATGAAACAGAAATAAACAATTTGCCAGATAAAGAGTTCAAAGTATTAGTAATAAGAATCCTAAGTGAATTAAGGAAAAGAAGAAATTAACATAGTGAGAATTTCAACCAAGAGGTAGTAAGTATGAAAAAGGATGAGTCAGAACTGAAGAATACAGTAACAAATGAAAAACACACTAGAAGGAAATAACAGCAGACTAGGTGATAAAGAACACATAAGTGATTTGGAAGATAGAATAATGGAAATCACCCAATCAGAACACCAAAAAGAAAAAAAGTTTTTTTTTAAATGAGAACAGTTTAAAGGATCTCTGGGGCAACATGAAGCATAACAACATTGTCATTATCATGGTCCCAGAAGGAGAAGAGAGAGAACGGGGTAAAAAATGTATTTGATGAAATTATGGCTGAAAATTTCCAAAACATGAAGAAGGAAACAAATATCCAGGTAAAGGAATCAGAGGGGCTCAAACAAGGTAAACTCAAACCAACTGACACCAAGACATATCATCATTAAAATGGCAGAACTTAAAGATATAAAGAGAGTTCTAAAGACAGCAAGAGGAAAAAAAGAATCATATACAAGAGAACCCCCATAAGGCCCTCAGCTTATTTTTCTGCAGAAACAGTGCAGGCCACAAGAGAGTGGCATGATATATTCAAAGTGCTGAAAGGGGAAAACCTGTAACCTAGGATACTCTACCCAGCAAGATTATCGTTTAGAATTGAGAGAGAAAGAACTTATCAGACAAGCAAAAACTAAAAGAGTTTATCCATACTAAACCTACCCTAAAAGTAATGTAAAAGGGTCTTCTCTAAGTGGAAAAGAAAAAGGTATAAAGGAAGTAAGAACCTATAGGAAAGGAAAAATTCCTCTAGTAGAGGTAAATATATAGTAAAGGCTGAGGATCAACCACTTTAATAAGCTAGTATGAAGATTAAAAGACAAAACATTGTAAAATCAACCAAAGCTACAATAATCAGTAAAGGGATAAACATGAAGCTGTAAAATATGACATCAAAAACAGGAAATGTGGGGGAAAGAAGGAAAATAATGTAGATCTTTTAGAATGTGTTTGAACTTAAATGACTCCTTGTTTAAAGCACATAGATGTAGTTGTAGCAACAGATATGAACCCCATGGTAACCATGAGTCAAAAACCTACAAGAGATACACAAAAACTAGAGAGAAAGGTACGCAAGCATACCACTAAAGAAAATCCTCAGACCACAAGGAAAGAAACAAAAAGAAGAAAAGGACAGTGAAGAACTATTTTTAAAAAAAAAGACAACAAATAACAAAATGGCAATAAGTGCATACCCATTAATAATTACTTTAAATGTCATTGGACTAAATTCTCCAATCAAGAGACAAGGAGGAGTGATTTGATAAAAGAACAAGACCCATGTATATCCTGCTTACAGAGACTTGCTTCAGAGCTAAAGACATGCTGATGGAAAGTGAAAGGATGGAAAAAGATATTTCATGTACATAGAAATGACAAGAAAGCAGGGATATCAATATTCATATCAAACAAAATAGACTTTAAAACTAAGTCTGTAACAGAGAAGGAAGATCATTATATAAATGGATCAGTTGAAGAAGAGGCTATAACGCTTGTTAACATATATGCGCCTAACACAGTAGATCCTAAATGAATAAAGCAAATATTAATGGACATGAAGAGAGAAATTAACAATAATACAATAACAGTAAGAGAATTTAACACCCCACTTACATCAGTGAACAGATTGTCCGGACAGAAAAAGTAGTCTTAAATGACACATTAGACCAGTTGGGCTTGATAGAATTCTAAAGGACATTCTACTCCAAATCAGTGGAATACACATTCTTTTCAAGAGCACATGGAATCTTCTCCAGGATAGATCACATTCTAGGCCACAAAACAAGTTTCAAAATTTAAGAAGATAGATTATATTGTCTTTTTTCTGAACACAGTGGTATGATACTATATGTGTATCAATTACAGGAAGACAAGTGAAAAATGCACAAACACATGGAGTCGCAACAAGATGCTACTAAAAAACCAATAGGTCAATGAAGAAATCAAAAGATAAACCTGGAGAAAATACCTGGAGACAAACAAAAAAGAGAAACACAACTTTCCAAAATCTATGGGATGCAGCAAAAAGAGTTTTAATAGGGAATTTTATAGCAACACAGGCCTTCCTCAAAAACAAGTAAAATCTCAACAACCTAATCTATCTAAAAGAATTAGAGAAGAACAGACAAGCCCAAAGTTAGCAAAATGAAGGAAATAATAAAGAACAGAGAGGAAATAAATAAAATAGAGATTAAAAAAATAGAAAAGGTCAATGAAAACAAGTGCTGGTTTTTTGAAAAGATAACCAAAATTGATAAACCTTTAGCCAGGCTCATTGAGAAAAAAAGAGAGAGAAACAAAATAAGAATTGGAAGAGGAGAAATAACAATATCACAGAGACACAATAATTCATAAGACAATACTATAAACAGTTATATGCCAACAAATTGTGCAAGCTAGAAACACAGTTTCTAGGACAAATTTCTAGAAACATACAACCTACCAAGAATGAATAAGGAAGAAATAGACAATCAGAACAGACCAATTGCTAGAAGTGAAAATGAATATGTAATTTAAAAACTCCTAGCAGAGAAAAATCCAGGACCAGCTGGCTTCACAGGAGAATTATACCAAACCTATAAAGAAGAGCTAATACCTATCCTTCTCAAACTACTTCAAAAAATTGAAGAGGATGGAACACCCCAAATTCATTCTACAAGACCACCATAATCGTGATACCAAAAACTGGATAAAGATACTGCAAAAAAAAAATTACAGGCCAGTACCTTTGGTGAATATAGATGCACATATCCTCAACAAAATATTAGCATACTGAATCCAACAATACATAAAAAAGATCATACACCATGATCAAGTTGGATTTATTCCAGGGATGCAAGGATGGTTCAATATTTGTAAATCAATCAGTGTGATACACCACATTAATAAAAGGAAGGATAAAAGTCACATGATCATCTCAGTAGATGCAGAAAAAGCTGTTGACAAAATTGAGCATCCATTCATATTAAAAGCACTCATCAGAGTTGGTCTAGAGGGACTATATCTTAACATGTTGAAGGCCATTTGTGAAAAAGAAATAAAAGGTAACCAAATTGGAAGAGAAGAGGTAAAACCGTCACTATATGCAGATATGATATTTCATTTAGAAAACTCTAAAGTCTTCACCCCAGAATTATTATAAATAATAAATTCAGTAAATTTGCATGATACAAGATTAATATACAGAAATATGTTGCATTTTTATACACTAGTAATGAACTATCAGAAAGGGAAAGTGAAAAAACAATTTTGCTTAAAATAGCATCAAAAATAATAAAATACCTGGGAACATATTTAACCAAGGAGGTGAAAGAGCTATACTCTGAAAACTATGAAACATTGATGAAGAAAACTGAAGATGATACAAAGAAATGGAAAGATATCCCATGCTCTTGGATTGAGAAAATTAATATTGTTAAAATGTCCATACTACCCAAAGTACTCTACATATTTAATGCAATCCCTATCAAAATACCCATCACATTTTTCAAAAAAATAGAACAAATAATCCTAATAGTCATGTGGAACCACAAAAGACCCTGAATTGCCAAAACAGCCTTGAGAAGAAAGAACAAAGCTGGAAGTATAACCCTCCCAGACTTCAGACTCTCCTGCAAAGCTACAAGAATCAAAACAGCATGGTACTGGAAGAAAAACAGACACATAGGTCAGTGGAACAAGATAGAGAGCCCAGAAATAAACCCATACACCTATGGTCAATTAAACTACAGCAAAGGAGGCAAAATATACAATGGAGAAAAGACAGTTTCTTCAACAAGTGGTTCTGGGAAAACTGAACAGCTACATGTAAAAGAATGAAATTAGAACATTTTCCACACCATATACAAAAATAAGCTCAAAATGGATTAAAGACCTAAATGTAAGGCAGGAAACCATAAAACACCCAGAATAAAACATAGGCAGAACACTCTGACAAAAATTGTAGCAATAATTTTTTGTATCTCTCTCCTAAGACAAAGGAAACAAAAGCAAAAATAAATGGAACCTAATTAAACTTAAAAACATTCTGCACAGCAAAGGAAGCCATTGATGAAACAAAAAGACAACGTCCTGAATGAGAGAAAATATTTGCACATGATATGAGTGATTAATATCAAAAGTAAACACCTCATACAACTCAATATCAAAAAACAACCCAATTTAAAAATGGGCAAAAGACCAGAATAGACTCTTTTCATTGAAGATACACAGATGGCCATAAGCATATGAAGAAATGCTCAACATTGCTAATCATCAAAATGCAAATCAAAACCATAATGAGATATCAATTTACTCCTATCAAAATGGTTATGATTAAAAAAACTGAAAATAAAAGATGTTGATGAGGATGTGATAGGAATGTAAATTAGCATAGCCACTATGGAAAACAGAAGAGAGGTTCCTTCAAAAACTAAAAATAGATGTACCATATGATCCAGCAATTCCACTGCCGGATACATATCTGAAGAAAATGAAAACACTGATTCAAAAAGATACATGCATCCCAGTGTTTGTAGCAGCATTATTCACAATAGCTAAGATATGGAAGCAACCTAAATATCCATCAAAAGATGAAAGGCTGAAGAATATGTGGCACACACACAGTGGACTATTAGCCATAAAAAAGAATGAAATTCTGCTATTTTCAACAGTGTGGATGGACCTAGAGGATATTATGCTTAGTGAAATAAGTCAGACATAGAAAGACAAATATTCTGTTTATCACATGTGGAATCTAAAAAATAAAACAATCAAAGGTGTATACCAAAACACAAGTAGACTCACAGATACAGAAAACAAACTAGTGTTTACCATGGGGAATAGGAAGGGGGGAGAGGCATGATAGGGGTATGGGATTAAGAGATACAAAGTATTATGTGTAAAATAAATAAGCAGGGCTTCCCTGGTGGCGCAGTGGTTGAGAGTCTGCCTGCCGATGCAGGGGACACGGGTTCGTGCCCCGGTCCGGGAAGATCCCACATGCCACGGAGCGGCTAGGCCCGTGAGCCATGGCCACTGAGCCTGCACGTCCGGAGCCTGTGCTCTTCAACGGGAGAGGCCACAACAGTGAGAGGCCCGTGTACCGCAAAAAAAAAAAAAAAAACACAAACCAAAACAAAAGTAAATAAATAAATAAGCAACAAGGGTATACTGTACAGCACAAGGAAATATAGCCATTATTTTGTAAAAATTTTAAATGGAGTATGATCTATAAAACTTTTGAATCACTATGTTGTACACCTGAGACTAATATAATATTGTAAATCAACTATACTTCAGTTTTAAAAATAAATGAATGAAGGGCAAAATAAATTCATGGAAATTATACTCACTGACATTAGTAGTACCTTACTTTGAGGAAAGTGGGAGAGTTAAAGAATGTTAATGACATTTAGCTATTTATTTCTTTAAAAATAATATATCTGTAGCAACTATAACAAAATATCCATTTTTTGTTAAACATGGGTGGTGAATCCTGGTGCATGTTATAAAATTGTCTGTATTTTTACTAGTTTTGAACTCTTTATAATTTCTGTTGTTAAAATATAAAAACCAATGCATTGAATTCATGAGTTTCTTTTTAAAAAGCTATAATAAAATACCAGGGAAAAGAGATAGATTAGAACAGAAGCAAAAGAATTAGAAAAAAACATTTTTCACTACTCAAACAGTAAAATCATTCAATAAAGCCAAGATCATCTTTTTAAAAAATGCAAATAAAGTTTTTTAAAACTTAAGAAAAAAAAGGAAAGATAAATTAATGGTAGCTATAAAAAGGGAACATAATACTAAAATGATAGAGGAAGATTATTGTAATAAAAACACCTATCACAAAAATAAAAGGGCAGAGCATATGAATAGTTAACAAAGAAGTAAATAAGTATTCTGTAATGTTAGCTCAATGATGGAGCAAGAATTATGTGAATAAACTCTAAAATGAATTCAATAAAAAATTGAAAAATGTATACCAAGCCATTAAATATTATATAGTCATTAAAAGTGTTATAATGTTTAAGGACTTTTTTTTAATAAAGGGAAATACTTATAATAATATTAAAAAATAAAATCTGCAAATACAGCATGATCTAAGTAGTTAAGATAATTGTATACAAAAAAATTAAAAAGCAAATATGCCTAAGTGCTGACTAGACTTACCTGCAGTTGATAGGATCATGAGTACTATTTCCCTTCTTCTTCTTTATAAATTTTTGTTAGTTCCTGATACAGAGCATAGTGATTCAATATTTCTATACATTTCAAAGTAGTCAGCATGATAAGTCTAGTTGTCATCTGTCACCAATAGATATTACATAAATATTGACTGTATCCCCATAATGTACAATTCATATCTGTGAATCATTTATTTTTTAACTGAAAGTTTGTACCTCGTAATCTCCCTCACCTATTTCTCTCCTGCTCCAATCCCCTTCCTCTCCGGCAACCACATGTTTATCCTCTGTTTCTATAACTCTCTTTCTGTTTTGTAATTTTTTTCATTTGTTTTGTTTTTAGATTCCACCTAAAAGTGAAATCATACAATATTTCTCTTTCTCTGCCTGACTTGTTTCACTTACCATAATACCCTCTACGTCCATCCCTCTTGTCCCAAGTAGTGAGATTTCATTCCTTTTTATGGCTGAGTAATACTACATGGTATATGTATACCGTATCGTCTTTATCCATTCATCTATTGATGGGCATTTAGGTTGCTTCCATATCTTGTCTATGGTAAATAATGCTGCAGTGAACATAGGGGTGCGTATATCTTTTTGAATTAGTATTTTTATTTTTTTCAGATAAATACCCAGGAGTTGAATTGCTGGATTGTATAATAGTTCTATTTTTAATTTCTTGAGGAACCTCCGTACTGTTTTCCATAGTGGCTGCACCAATTTACATTCCCACCAAAAGAGCACAATAATTCCCTTTGCTCCGGGTCCTTGCAAGCACTTGTTATTTGTTGTCCTTGTGATAATAGCCATTCTGACAGATGTGAGGTGATATCTCATTGTGGTTTTGATTTTCATTTCCCTGATGATTAGTGATAGCATCTTTTCATGTGCCTGTTAGCTATCTGTGTGTCTTTTTTTTAAAGTTGTCTATTCAGATCCTTTATCCATTTTTTAATTGGGTTGTTTGGTTTTTCATGTTCAGTTCTATTGGTTCTTTATATATTTTGGATATTAACTCCTTGTCAGATACATCATTTGCAAATACCTTTTCCCATTCAGTAGGCAGCCTTTTTGTTTTGTTGATAGTTTCCTTTGTTGTGCAAAAGCATTTTCATTTTATGTAGTCCCGTTTGTTTATTTCTGTCTCTGTTTCCCTTGGCTGAGGAGAGATATCCAAAAAAAAAAGTTGCTGAGACCAATGTCAAAGAGCATATTGCCTATGTTTCCTTTTAGAAGTTATATGGTTTCAGGTCTTACATTTAAGTCGTTAATCCATTTTGATTTTATTATTGTATATTGTGTGAAAAAACAGTCCACTTTCATTCTTTTGCACATAGCTGTCCAGTTTTCCAGAAAGCCTTGCCAGGTAGACTATTCTTGGTTGTAGGTTTTTCTCTTTCATCACTTTAAATAAGTAGTCCCACTTCCTCTGGCCTGAAGTGTATCTGGTAAAAAGTCAGCTGATAGCCTTATAGGGAATTCCTTTGTATGTAACTTGTGCTTTTCTCTTTCTGCTTTTTATATTCTCTCTTTATCTTTAATTTTTGCATTTTAATTACAATGTGTCTTTGTGTGGGCCTCTTTGGGTTAATCCGCTTTGGGAATCTGTGCTTCCTGGGCCTGGATGTCTGTTTCCTTTTCCAGGTTAGTGAAGTTTTCAGCTGTTACATCTCAAAATATGTTCTCTACCCCTTTCCCTCTTTTCTCCTTCTGAAACCCCAATAATGAGAATGTTAGTATGCTTGATGTTGTTCTAGAGGTCTCTTAAACTGTCTTTATATTTTTTAATTCATTTTTATTTTTTCTGTTCAATGAGTGATTTCCACTATTCTGTCTCCAAGTTTGTTGCTTTCTCTGTATCATCTAATCTGCTGTTGATTCCTTCTAGTGTATTTTTTGTTTGTTTCAATTATTGTATTATTCAGCTCTGTTTGGCTCTTTATATTTTTTGACTCTGTTAAAAAAACTTCTAACTTCTCACTCTGTTCATCCATTCTTCTCCCTAGTTCTTTGAGCATCTTTATGATCATTACCTTATGTGCTTTATCAGATAAGATTGCTTATCTCCACTTCACTTAGTTCTCCTCCAGGGTTTTATCTAATTCTTTCATTTGGAACATATTCCTCTGTCACTTCATTTTGTGTAATTCACTATTTTTATTTCTATGTATTAGAAATAAATAAGGGAGTCATGGTCTTGGTGCTGGCCTACTGCTGGGTGGGGCTGAATCACATGGCAGCTGGCTACAGAGTGCTGGGGGGTGGGGATCCTGGGGCTAGTGCTGACCCACTGGTGTGCACTGAGTTGGCTTGCTCTGGGGCCAGGGTCCTGGAGTTAGTGTTGGCATGCTGGTGGGAGGACCATGGCCCGTGGTTGTCCCAGGGTTGGTGTTGACCCACTGCTGGGTGGGGCTGGATCTGAGAGCAGCTAGCTGAGGTGTCCAAGGTGTGCTGGAGCTGGTGTAGCCCTGCTGTTAAGCAGGGCTAGGGCTCAGGGTGTCCCAGGGTGATGCCAGCCTAATGGTGGGTGGTTTGGTTTTTGACACAGCTGGCTGCAGGGCAGTGGTGATTCCCCAGGGCTGGTGTTGGCCTGCTGTTATGTGGGGCTTGGGCTGTGGTGTTCCAGGTCTGGTATCTTCCCACTAGAGGGTGAGGCCAGGTCCTGGGACTAGTGCCTGTCTCCTGGTGAGTGGGGCTGGGTCCATCACCTGGGTGTGAGGCACCAGGTGTGGGCCCACTGGTGGATGGGGCCAGGTTCTGGTCCCTCTGGTGGTGGGGCTGGGTCCTGGGATGGCTAGAGGCTCAGGTGGTCCTATGGTAGCCAGCTTGCTGGAGGGTGGATCTTTGTCCTCACCAACCTAGCTGCTTAGACTGTGTGTCCCAGGACTGGTGCTGACCAGCTGGTGAGCAGGGCAGGGTCCCAGAACTAATAAGCTAGAGGGAGGATTCCAGAGTGGTGTTTGTCACCAGGGTCCTCACGGTGGGATGAGCTCCCAATAATGGCTGCCAGGAGCTATGATTCCACAGTATGTTTCAGTTGCCTCCTGCATCTCCAAGAGGCTTTCTGAGATCATCAAGTGGGTCTGACCCAGGATTCTTTCAAATTACTGCTTATGCTCTGGATCCTGGAGCACGTGAGACTTTTGTGTGTGTTCTTTGTGGAGTCTGTTTCCTGTAGCTTTCTGGCTCTCCCAAAAGTAAGCGCCACTAACCTTGAAGGCCAAACCTTCTGGGGGCTTGTCCTCCCAGTGTAGGACCCCCAGGCTGGGGAGCCCGATATGAGCCTTGGATCCCTCACTCCTTGAGGAGAACCTCTGCAATCTGCAGAACCTCCAATTTGTGGGTCACCTACCCCAGGGTTATGGGTCTTTACTATATTGCATCCCTACTCCTCTTGCCCATCTCCTTGTGATTCCTTCTTTATATTTTCAGTTGTAGATGTTATTTATGCTAGTGGTCAGGTCATTCTCATTGACAGTTGCTCTATAAATACTTGTAATTTTGGTGTTCTCATGGGAGGTGGTGAGCTCCGGCTCTTCCTTTTCTGCCATCTTTGCCACTCCCCCGTGAATCTTTTTTTTCATTAATCTTACTCTTTTAATCTGCAGATTTGTGTTTTTCTTCACTTTTTGGAAATTGTAACTCTATACTTATTTAACACTTTGCTCACCTCTGACTTTCTTTTCTGTCCTTTTTGAATGTGTGGTTGTTTAGATTCCAAGATTAAGTCTCAGTTTATTTTATGTTTTCTTGCATAGTTGTGTCTTTGCATGATTTGTTCATTTACGCAACACATTTATTTATTATTAAGTATAGTTGTATGCTATTATGTAAATTACAGGTGTACAATATAGTGATTCACAATTTTTAAAGGGTTATAGTCCATTTATAGTTATTATAAAATATTTGCTATATTCCCTGTGCTGTACAATATATCCTTGTAACTTATTTTATACCTGATAGTTTGTACCTTTTAATCACCTACCCCTATATTGCCCCTCCCACTTTCCCTTTCACCACAGGTAACCACTAGTTTTCAACACATATTTATTGAATACCTTCAGTTTTAAGGCCTTGTTTTAGGAACTGGGAACGTGGAGATAAATAAAACATAAAAATCCCTATCCTTGTGAAAATGACATTCTAACCTTCTTACATTATGTATTATGTATTCTATGAATTCATCTTCTTATTGAGTTTAATTTATTTTGTCAATCACTATTTATTTTCTGTAACTTTTTCTTATTCCCTGATATTCCCTTTTCATTACATCCTGTTCTTTTTTATGACTAAAGTATGTAGTGGAATCCTCTATCTCCTTATTAATCTGTTTTCCCTTTATAGTTATTCTTTTTATTCCTGTCTTTTTATCTCTCATTGATTATTCTCCACATCTCCATTAATCTTGATTGTCTGTTCATATTATTAATAATGTTATAGCATTATTATTCTAGAAAATGATTATGAATTTTCTCCCCTTCTGTTGGTCCCTGGTGGGCTTCTACTTTGGAAGGTCACCTTAAGGGTGCATTTGCCTGGAGCACAATTTAGAACTCAGTACTTTCAAAATTGCAGAGTGAGGAGGGATTTTATCTGGAAGCATACCAATATCTATATTAGAAGCCATTAAAGAAGAATCCTCAGATTTTCCATCTGAAGATAAAAGTCAGTCTACCAGGCGGTCTAGTAATAGGGGTATGGGAATGGTGGGAGGAAAGGTGTGGAAACTGACTTATATAACTGTCATTCAGAAAGACTTCCATTAATGACCACATTTTGTTCCTCTTCTCAATCTTGGAACCATGCTCATAACTAGGGTTCTGCTTGAAATAGTTGCTGTCACCTCTGCCATGGGCTCTGGCTTCATTGCTCAGATTTGCCTGTAAACCAACTTTAATTCACTCTTCTTCCACAAATATATTAAAATCACTTCAATGATTATTTCCTCCTAATCTCCTTGCTGTTATAAGCTAATTTTCTTGGGTTTTGTATTTCTATAAAGTGTTTTCAAGAGGGTCACAGAAGGGTGGAGAGGAGTATTTGTGCATTTTAAATCTAATCCCCAACTTCTGTATCTATGTATTATGTGCAGTATACTAGAGGTTAAAGCAATAAATAATGTGAGTATATTTATTATAGTTCATTGTGAAGGCGAACAAATACAGGACTCTGATGCAAAGAATAATATGAAAATATAAAACATTAAGGAAATGAAATAAATCAAATATGAATTATAAACAGTAAAACATGGAGGTGACAATCTGGGTTTTTAACTTTCATTTTTTAAGATAGGCTATGCATGTCTTTCCAGAATATGTGTTCCAGCAGTGTACTGAGATGGTTGCCGACTACCACACATTGATCATGTGGCTACTCAGATCCCTTGTTAAGTCATCCATAAACAGATGTCACTGGACACATGGGCCACGGGTGAACAGAGACTAATCCCTGGGCCAGGGAGGTTTTATCATCTATTCTATTTCCATTCTTTTTCTCATTTGCCAGTTAGTTTCTTGAAGGGGATAAATTAGTGAAAGTTGTGCCAGCTTAGGAATATTTGTGTTTCATTTCTCTTGGTGCTGCCAAAATCCCAAATCCCAAGGTCTTTATATTGACCTTGAGATGTTGTTACTCATAAAATACAACACTCGTGCATCAGTATATTGAGTGCCTTTAGAATGATGAATATGTACCACTTAATAATTAAGCAGTTCAGATGGCAAAAGTTTTTCATTTAAACATAGTTAATTGGGTAAGATTGATGAAAAGGTTTCTAAAATTCCATCCAAGGATAGATCTCAGACCAAAACAACACATACACATAATAAATAATAAATTGTTGGATCTCACACTTAAACACACACACACACAATAAATGGAATTCAGAATAACATCATTCGTTAATGGGAATTTTTATTTCAACAATCTCACAGAAACTATGCATTAAAAAAATTCAGTTCCACAATCAGCATTAGTTATTTATATAAATGTTATGACCAGATCCTCTATTGAGATTTGTAGAGGTCTATTCAAAATTCCTCATGAAAAATAGATGTAGAATGGCTTTGTGAATCTTGTTAATTTTTCTGGCCTTTGATTGCTCTCCAGCTGTCTCTACTAAATTAGGATCTGTAGTGACCACTGAGTACCATAGCAAGAAGTTTCAGACATATTATTTCTTTGACCATCTAAATGTTTTAAACACTGACTTAATTTTGAATTTTTATTCTGTTGATTTTAAATATTTATCATTTTAACTCAGGTAAACTCTGGTGGTGTTACAGGGTAAGAAGAACAAAAGCAACAAAGAATAAAACTTCCAGTGCTATTTTTTTTAATTAATTAGTTTATTTATTTATTTATTTTTGGTTGTGCTGGGTCTTTGTTGCTGTGCACAGGCTTTCTCCAGTTGCAGCAAGTGGGGGCTACTCTTCTTTGCGGTGCACAGGCTTCTCATTGCAGTGGCTTCTCTTTGTTGCGGAGCATGGGCTCTAGGTGCGTGGGCTTCAGTAGTTGTGGCATGCGGGCTCAGTAGTTGTGGCTTGCGGGCTCTAGAGCACAGGCTCAGTAGTTGTGGCACACGGGCTTAGTTGCTCCGCCTCATGTAGGATCTTACCAGACCAGAGCTCGAACATGTGTCCCCTGCATTGGCAGGAGGATTCTTAACCACTGTGCCACCATGGAAGTCCCTCCAGTACTAATTTTTAATAAGCAAAGTAGGAGTAAAAATTCTATGTTGTGAAACTGTTAATTAAATTTCAAGGGAAGACATGGATTTTTATCCAGCATTGTCAATTCTCTATTAAAATATGTAGAATTTTATAGTAATAGATTAATAAAATATTACTAATATTTTATTTATAGCACTCTGTAGTTTACAAAAGGACTTAATATTATCATCACTTTGTAAGCTTTATTTTGTTTTTTCAAACCTTTGTGAGGATTCAGTTAACTTCATAGCTAATCATCAGACACGAAATTTACTTAAATTGTGGTTGAACATGGCCATTTTAGAATCAAGTGTCGAGTGTCTTTCTAAAAGGTGAAGCATGGAGGCCTTATTAGACTCACATACCCTTTTCATTTAAATGATATAATCTCTGAAATAGTCTAGCAAATCCATATTTTCTGAACACTATTAATTTTACCAATAACATCAATTTCTTTTTAAAAATTAATTTACGTATTTTTGTTTTTTGCTGCATTGCGTCTTCACTACTGCATGCAGGTTTTCTCTAGTTGCAGCGAGTGGGGACTACTCTTCGTAGTGGTGCACAGGCTTCTCATTGCAGTGGCTTCTCTTATTGTGGAACACAGGCTCTAGATGTGCGGGCTTCAATAGTTGTGGCTCACGGGCCTCAAGAGCACAGGCTCAGTAGTTGTGGCCTGCGGGCTTAGTTGCTCTGCAGCATGTGGGATCTTCCTTGACCAGGTATTGATCTGTGTCCCCTGCATTGGCAGGCAGATTCTTAACCACTGTGCCACCAGGGAAGTCTCAACATCAATTTCTATATTTTTTTTCCTAGAGTCAATTTACTTATTTCTTTATTAACTTTACATCATTATTGGAGTATAATTGTTTTACAATGTTGTGTTAGTCTCTGCTGTATAACAAAGTGAATCAGCCATATGCATATATATGTCCCCATATCCCCTCCCTCTTGAGCTTCCCTCCACCCTCCCTATCCCACCCCTATAGGTCATCACAAAGCATGGAGTTGATCTTCCTGTGCTATGCAGCAGCTTCCCACCAGCTATCTACTTTACATTTGGTAGTGTATATATGTCAGTGCTGTTCTCTCACTTTGTCTCAGCTTACTCTTCCCCCTCCCCATGTCCTCAAGTCCATTCTCTACGTCTGCATCTTTATTCCTGTCCTGCCCCTAGGTTCATGAGAACCATTTTTTTTTTAGATTCCATATATATGTGTTAGCACAAGGTAGTTATTTCTCTCTTTCTGACTTACTACACTCTATATGACAGATTCTTTGTCCATCCACCTCACTACAAAAAGCTCAATTTTGTTTCTTTTTAATGCTGAGTAATATTCCATTGTATATATGTGCCACATCTTCTTTATCCATTCACCTGTCGATGGACACTTAGGTTGCTTCCATGTCCTGGCTATTGTAAATAGTGCTGCAGTGAACATTGTGGTACATATGTCTTTTTGAATTATGGTTTTCTCAGGGTATATGCCCAATAGTGGGATTGATGGGTCATATGATAATTCTATTTTTACTTTTTTAAGGAACCTCCATACTGTTCTCCATAGTGGCTGTATCAATTTATATTCCCACCAATAGTACAGAAGGGTTCCCTTTTCTCCACACCCTCTCCAGCATTTATTGTTTGTAGATTTTTTGATGATGGCTATTCTGACTGGTGTGAAGTGATACCTCATTGTGATTTTGATTTCCGTTTCTCTAACGATTAGTGATGTTGAGCATCCTTTCATATGTTTCTTGGCAATCTGTATATCTTCTTTGGATAAATGTCTGTTTAGGTCTTCTACCCACTTTGGGATTGGGTTGTTTTTTTTTTTTTTTACATTGAGCTCTATGAGCTGCTTGTGTAGTTTGGAGATTAATCCTTTGTCAGTTGCTTCATTTGCAAATATTTTCTCCCATTCTGAGGGTTGTCTTGTCGTCTTGTTTATGGTGTACTTTGCTGTGAAAAAGCTTTTAAGTTTCATTAGGTCCCATTTGTTTATTTTTGGTTTTATTTCCATTACTCTAGGAGGGGGGTCAAAAAGGATCTTGCTGTGATTGATATCACAGAGTGTTTTTCCTATGTTTTCCTCTAAGAGTTTGATAGTGTCTGGCCTTACATTTAGGTCTTTAATCCATTTGGAGTTTATATTTGTGTATGGTGTTAGGGAGTGTTCTATTTTCATTCTTTTACATATAGCTGTCCTGTTTTGCCAGCACCACTTGTTGAAGTGGCTGTCTTTTCTCCATTGTATATTCTTGCCTCCTTTATCAAAGAAAAGGTGACCATATGTGTGTGGGTTTATCTCTGGGCTTTCTATCCTGATTCATTGATCTGTATTTCTGTTTTTGTGCCATTACCACACTGTCTTGATTACTGTAGCTTTGTAGTATAGTCTGAAGTCAGGGAGCCTGATTCCTCCAGCTCTGTTTTTCATTCTCAAGATTGTTTTGGCTATTTGGGGTCTTTTGTGTTTCCATACAGACTGTAAAATTTTCTGTTCTAGTTCTGTTAAAAAATGCCATTGGTAATTTGATAAGGATTGCATTGAATCCATATATTGCTTTGCATAGTATGGTCATTTTCACAGTGTTCATTCTTCCAATCCAAGAACATAGTATATCTCTTGGTCTGTTTGTATCATCTTTAATTTCTTTCATCAGTGTCTTATAGGTCTCTGCATACAGGTCTTTTGTCTCCTTAGGTAGGTTTATTCCTAGGTGTTTTTTTTCTTTTTGTTGCAGCAGTAAAAGGGAGTGTTTCCTTAATTTCTTTTTTTTTTTTTTTTTTTTTTTTTACATTTAACCTAATTTTATTCATGCTTGCCTTGGGATGGGGAATAGATCATTCAGTAAAAACATACAGTAAAAACAAAATATGTCTTATCATGTACAACTTTTAAACTACAATAATGATGTACCTTAATTACGTCCATGCACACAAGTCTAACATTACAGTTCTTTTTCTTAAAATAAACACAATTAAGACTTCTAGGAGCATTTTATAATAAAGTAATTCCTAATTTTTCTTTGTAGATAGATCAAGCACCTCCAAAATACAAATTCCTATACACAGTGAGCGCTTTACTTAAAATGAATACTTAAGTAAATTAAGTACATGGACAGCCTTAGGATAAGCTGACATTATATATTCAGCTAAGTAGGCAACAAACCATAGTGCCAAATGGAAAAAGTGTATTTGCAAATAAATTTCAAAAACTACGTTAACTTTTTATAATTAAATACAGAAAATATACTGATTTGCTAAAATAAATAAGATGTGATGTAGTAACACTTCACTATAAAGAATGCATACCAGAACATTTATAAACGGTGAGTGAATCTTATTTAGTTTACTACAATAAACGCTGGCTAAATAGAAGTGCATATTGTGAAGCACTATGGGTGGTATATGTTTTGCCACATACTTTTGTTACCTTGAGGTAGATAACACATGTGTACCAAATTCGGCATTCATTTTCAGTTGCTGCTGGTATCATGTGTTTTTAAGAAATGTGTACAGTATGAAAAACTTGAAAATACTCATGAATGAAAAATGTTTTAGGAAAAAAATAGATATTTTCATGCAACTATGTACAGTCTCACTGTGTAAATTTCAAGGCAAGATTTTTGTTTCCTGTAAAACAGATCATTGTTCTATGAGAGAATGTTTTTTCCTTGTCTTAGTGCATTTCTTTTGTCTCCTCCTGCATTGCATTATTTTGCTCTATTCTTTATTTTTGTGTGCAAACGACATGCCAGTTAAAACGAAAACCATCTCACATGTAGAAAAAAAGTCTGGATTTTAAAAACCAAGAAAATATCCTTTCTAAATGACACCATCTGATTCAAGTAAAAAAATGACTTAAACACTAGTAATAAAGAAGACAAAACACATTTCATGAAGAATACAAAAAGAAATGTCTGCTGAGTGTTTTAGTTCAGATGTTTCAGAATGCTGCTGTATGTTTTATGAGGAATCTGAGGGGAAGATTTCATAGCAGAAGGTGTTAATGTGGCCTGTATTGACTTAAGTGGTGACCCAACTGGACTGTGAAACTGTGGGATGCCTATGGATTCAAGCTGCTTGTTAAAGAGGAACTCCCCACTGTTGTTCAGAAATCCTTCCTCATTTCCTCTCTCCCCAAGCTTCCCATCCTCTACCGGCTCAGTTTCTAGCATTTCAGTATCCTCTTTCCTGCTAAAGAACTTGTCCAGGTAACTGGTGTAAGTGTTTTCCTTTTCAATTTGCTCATCCTTCCTTACCTCACAACAAAACTGATTTATGAGAAAACAGTCCTCCCCACCTCCCACAAACTGGCTATCCCAAGAAGACTGGTACAAGGCTTCTAATTGAGCCAAATTGGCCATTCCTTTCTCCTGTTTTTCTCGGCTTACTGACTTGGATATCAAACTTTTCAATTCTAGTTGGGACACTGAGCTATTCAAGTCATTTAATTTGTCAACAACATCAGTAGGCTCATGTTGTGAACTAAGTTGAATAGTTCCTGCAATAAACGAATCAAAGTCAAATCCCTGATTCTTTTCCCTTTCTTTTTCAGCCAGTTGCTGTGACGCTTCCTCTAGAGCTATCTGGGCTTTAACCAATCCATTCCTTTCACATTTTGACTTGCCTTTCTTATCAGATTTTTCTTTGCTTTGTTCTTTCCAATTGGAAAGATCTATAATAAGCTTGGGTTCATAGTAATGATTAACTTCACTCTCTCTCCAAACTAAGTTATCTAAGTATGATGATGACCTCGTTTTGTGGTTACAAGTATGGCTACACTCCAGATCACAGTATTTGTTTTCATGATGATCTGAGTATTGCCAACAAGGCTCAGTAGAGTAACTGGTGTCAAAAGCAGGATCCTCCAAATACTTTTCACGATCTCCATCCAAATATTTTCGAGGATCGACTTGTACTTCTTCTTCATCAGTGACATCGGACAGAGCTCTTGGGTCAAGCTGAACTTCATCAATATCAAAGTTGTTATGTATAGGCCAATCATGCTCTGAAAACTGACAATCATGGTACCTTTCCCAGTTATAAATGTGACTATGAGTTTCATCCATAAGCAAAATATCATCAACTTCATCTTCAATATGAAAAGGATGACTTGAAATTGGCTCATCCATTGGAAAAGAGTAAATGCTCATGTAAGGATGGGAAAGCGCTTCTTCTGCTGTCAACCGATCCATGGGGCTGAATGTCAAAATTTGTTCCAGGAAATCCAGTGCTTCTCGACTAATTCCCGGAAGCAGCTGAGTTAAAGGTTTGTGTGGCTCAGTCATGTCATTTCTAATGTAAACTGGAATAACGCTGAGAAGCTCCTGACGATCTTCCTCATGTACGACAGGAATAGATTCTAAAATCAGCTGCATCTGTTCAAGTTCATGTGCACCTTCAAAGAGGGTTTTACCAGTCAGCATTTCAGCAAAGATGCAGCCTGCAGCCCACATGTCAATCGCTTTCGTATAATTATTAGGAGAAAGTAAAAGACGTGGAGATCTGTACCATTTAGTAACCAATCCTTCAGAAAGATGACCCTTATGGGAATAATGAGGATCCATGATCCGTGCAAGACCAAAGTCGCCTATCTTCAGCACCAAGTCTTCAGTATTAATGAAAAGATTAGCTGGTTTGAGATCTCTGTGCAGTACGTTTGCTGAGTGAATATATTTGAGCCCACGTTGCAGCTGATACATGAAAAGCCTGGCATGCTCTTCCAGTAACGGGCCCTGCTCCAGGACATTAGCCAAGTCTGTCTCCATGTACTCCTGAACAATGTAAACACTGTTCAGTTCAGTAAGAGAGCCCACATCATCTGTTAACTGGCTTCCACTAGGACCAAGAATTTCAAACACCTTCACAATGTTATCATGGTCAAGTCTTCTAATAATTTTGATTTCACGCAGAGCATGTTTAACACTCTGGGGATCGGTAAGGACAATTTTCTTGATGGCTACTCTTTTGTCACAGTCATTGTCTACAGCAGAAAAAACCAAGCCATTGCCTCCACAACCCAATGGTTTTAAGTCCATATACCTAGAGCCCAGATCAAAACCATGAATGTTCATGAGACTTTCAAATTTCTCTGCCATTCTGAAACCCTTACTATTGCCTTTTCCTTTCGTATTGTTGAACTTGTGTAAATAAGGAAGAAAGCTGGCATCAAAAGGAAAGATCTTTCAAAAAGGTAGAAAAAAAATAATTTTGCTTCCACAGCAAGATGGTTTCATTGCATATGCCAACCAGGCCCGTTGAGTTCCCCTTAGATTTAAAGCTCAAAAAGCTCTACTCATACTGAGAATTAAAAAGATTGCAGTACTCATAGTTCAAGAAAGGGGCAGCAACTCTGCAGACATTTAAAGAAAACACTCAAGAAACTCAAACAGAATGAAATGACATACTATGCACTCAGATTTACTGTGCTGAAGGATTTAACATTTAACAAAAATGTGAATAAATATGCACACAACAGGCTTCTATGAACATTCTCCTCACAGTGCAGATACATTCAGTGTTGGACTGGTCCTGAGCAGCATCATTCTAAGGTGCTGGTAAGCACTATTTCCGTTTTGCTTCTTTTCTTCCTTTGTTGCTGTATATTTCAACAGGAAGCCCTGGTGGCTGTTGGTTAACAGAAGATGTCTTTTGTTAGTGATCAGGTGGCTCCAGCTCACCACAATCACAATCAAAGCTACCGTCCATCTTACTCTGATACAACGGGACTTCTCCGACTCATCGAGGGAGTGCGGGGCCCACGGACAGCCCCCTGTGTCGGCTCAGGTCTCCAGCTGTGCTGGCGGCAGCGGCGTCTCCGAGGCTCTCGCTTTGCCGCAGTCGCCGCCATGTAACCCCGACCCGCGAGAGAGCTCCTTAATTTCTGTTTCAGATTTTTCATTGTTAGTGTATAGGAATGCAAGAGATTTCTGTGTATTAATTTTGTATCCTGCTACTTTACCAAATTCATTGGTTAGCTCTGATAATTTTCTGGTAACGTTTTTAGTGTTCTCAATGTATAGTATCATGTCATCTGTAAACACTGTCAGTTTTAATTCTTCTTTTCCTATTTAGATTCCTTCTATTTCTTTTTTATCTCTGATTGCTGTGGCTAAAACTACCAAAACTATGTAGAATAATAGTGCTGAGAGTGGGCAACCTTGTCTTTTTCCTGATCATAGAGGAAATGGTTTCAGTTTTTAACCATTGAGAATGATGACGGCTGTGAGTTTGTCATATATGGCCTTTGTTATGTTAAGGTAGGTTCCCTTACGCCTACTTTCTCTTGAGTTTTTTTCATAAATGGGTGTTGAATGTTGTTGAAAGCTTTTTCTGCATCTGTTGAGATGATCATATGGTTTTTCTCTTTCAATCTGTTAATATGGTGTATCTCACTGATTGATTTGCATATGTTGAAGAATCCTTGCATTCCTGGGTTAAACCCCACTTGATCATGGTATATATGATCCTTTTAATGTGCTGTTGGATTCTGTTTGCTAGTATTTTGTTTTGTTTTGTTTTGTTTTGTTTTGCAGTACGCGGGCCTCTCACTGTCGTGGCCTCTCCCGTTGAGGAGCACAGGCTCCGGACGCGCAGGCCCAGCGGCCATGGCTCACGGGCCCAGCCGCTCCATGGCATGTGGGATCCTCCCGGACTGGGGCACGAACCCCTGTCCCCCGCATTGGCAGGCAAGCTCTCAACACTGCACCACCTGGAAGAGTTTGAGAAGGATAGGTATTAGTTCTTCTCTAAATGTTTGATAGAATTCACCTGTGAAGCCATATGGTCCTGGACTTTTGTTTGGTGGAAGATTTTTAATCACATTTTCAATTTCAGTGCTTGTGATTGATCTGTTCATATTTTCTGTTTCTTCCTTGTTCATTCTTGGACGGTTGTACTTTTCTAAGAATTTGTGCATTTCTTCCAGGTTGTCTATTTTATTGGCATATAGTTGCTTGTAGTAGTCTCTCATGATGCTTCGTATTTCTACATTTCTACTTCTGTTGATTTCAGTCTTCTTTTTTCCTTAATGAGTCTGGCTAGTGGTTTGTCAATTTTGTTTATCTTCTCAAAGAACAAGCTTTTAGTTTTATTGAACTTTGCTTTTGTTTCCTTCATTTCTTTTTCTTTTATTTCTGATCTGAGCTTTATGATTTCTTTCCTTCTGCTAACTCTGTGGGTTTTTTTATCCTTCATTCTCTAATTGCTTTATGTGTAACTTTATGTTGTTTATTTGAGATTTTTCTTGTTTCTTGAGGTAGGATTGTATTGCTATAAACTTAACTCTTAGAACAGATTTTGCTGCATCCCATAAGTTTTGAGTTGTTGTGTTTTCATTGTCATTTGCTTCTAGGTATTTTTGGATTCCCTTTTGATTTCTTCAGTAATCACTTGGCTATTTAGTAGCATATTGTTTAGCCTCCATGTGTTTGTATTTTTTTACAGATTTTTTCTTGTAATTGGTATCTAGTCTCTTAGTGTTGTGGTCAGAAAAGATACTTGATAGAATTTCAGTCTTCTTAAATTTACTGAGGCTTGATTTGTGACCCAAGATATGATCTATCCCAGAGAATGTTCCATGAGCACTTGAGAATAAAGTGTATTCTGTTGTTTTTGGATTGAATGTCCTATAAATATCAATTAAGTCCGTCTTGTTTAACGTATCATTTAAAGCCTGTGTTTCCTTATTTATTTTCATTTCAGATGATCTGTCCATTGGTGAAAGTGGGGTTGAAAAGTCCCCTACTATTATCATGTTACTGACAATTTCCTCTTTGATGGCTGTTAGCATTTACCTTGTGTACTGAGGTGCTCCTGTGTTGGGTGCATGAATATTTACAATTGTTATATCTTCTTGGATTGATCCCTTGATCATTATGTAGTGTCCTTCTTTGTCTCTTGTAATAGTCCTTATTTTAAAGTTTATTTTGTCTGATATGAGTATTGCTACTCCAGCTTTCTTTTATTTTCCATTTGCATGAATACCTTTTTCCGTCCCCTCACTTTCAGTCTGTACATTTCCCTAGGTCTGAAGTGGGTCTCTTGTAGAGAGCATACATATGGGTCTTTTTCTTGTATCCATTCAGCCAGTCTGTGTCTTTTGATTGGAGCATTTTATCCATTTACGTTTAAGGTTAATATCAATATGTGTGTTCCTATTACCATTTTCTTAATTGTTTTGCATTTGTTTTTGTAGGTCTTTTCCTTCCTTGTGTTTCCCATCTAGAGATGTTCCTTTAGCATTTGTTATAAAGCTGGTTTGGTGGTGCTGAATTCTCTTAGCTTTTGCTTGTTTGTAAAGGTTTTAATTTCTCCATCGAATCTGAATGAGGTGCTTCCTGGGTAGAGTCATCTTGGTTGTAGGTTTTTCCCTTTCATCACTTTAAATGTATCCTGCCACTCCCTTCTGGCTTGCAGAGTTTCTGCTGAAAGATCAGCTGTTAAACTTATGGGTTTTCCCTTGTATGGTATTTGTTGTTTTTCCCTTGCTGCTTTTAATATTTTTTCTTTATATTTAATTTTTGATAGTTTGATTAATATGTGTCTTGGCATGTGTCTCCTTGGGTTTATCCTGTGTGGGACTCTCTGTGCTACCTGGACTTGATTGCCTATTTCCTTTCCCATATTTGGGAAGTTTTCAACTACAATCCCTTCACGTATTTTCTCAGACCCTTTGTTTCTCTCTTCTACTTCTGCTACCCCTATAATTCGAATGTTGATGCGTTTAATGTTGTCCCCGAGGTCTCTGAGACTGTCCTCAATTCTTTTCATTGTTTTTTCTTTATTCTGCTCTGTGGCAGTTATTTCCACTATTTTATCTTCCAGGTCACTTATCCATTCTTCTGCCTGAGTTATTCTGTAATTGATTCCTTCTAGAGTATTTTTAATTTCTTTTATTGTGTTGTTCATTATTGTTTGTTTGCTCTTTAGTTCTTCTACATCCTTGTTAAACGTTCTTTGTATTTTCTCCGTTCTATTTCTGAGATTTTGTATCATCTTTACTATCATTACTCTGAATTCTTTTTCAGGTAGATGGCCTATTTCCTCTTCATTTGTTTGGTTTGGTGGGTTTTTACCTTGCTTCTTCATTTTCTGCATATTTCTCTGTCTTCTCATTTTGTTCAACTTACTGTGTTTGGGGTCTCTTTTTCACAGGCTGCAGGTTACTAGTTCCTCTTATTTCTGATGTTTGCCCCCAGTGAGTGTGGTGGTTCAATGCCTTGTGTAGGCTTCCTGATGGAGGGGACTGGTGCCTGTGTTCTGGTGGGTGCAGCTGGATGTTGTCCCTCTGGTGGGCAGGGTTGCCTCCAGTGGTGTGTTTTAGGGTTTCTATGAACTTAGTATGACTTTAGGCAGCCTCTCTGCTAATTGGTGGGGTTGTGTTCCTGTCTTGTTAGTTGTTTGGCATGGGGCATCCAGCAATGGAGATTGCTGGCCTTTGGGTGCAGCTGGGTATTAGTCTTGAGATGGAGATTTCTGGGAGAGCTCCTGCCAATTAATATTACATGGAGCCAGGAGGTCTCTGGTGATCCAACATCCTGGACTCGGCTCTCTCACCTTGGAGGCTCTGGCCCGCCATCCAGGAGGAGCACCAAGACCTGCCAGCTGCATGGCTCAGAAGAAAATAAAGAAGAAGAAAACAAATGAAAAGACAGAACCCCAAAACAAATGGTATAAGCAAAACTAAAGAGACAAAAATCACACAAAGGAACATACAAACACTCAGAAAAAGAAAAAACAAAAAAGGAAAAGAGCAACCAAACCAATAAACAAACCCACAAGTAAAAACAATCACTGAAAACTAAGATAAACATAAAATGAAAAACAAATCAAATGCAGAAAGCAAACCCCAAGTCCACAGTTGCCCCCAGAGTCCACCACCTCAATTTTGGGAACACTTGTTTTCTATTCAGGTATTCCACAGGTGTTGGGTTTATCAAGCTGATTGTGGGGATTTAGTCTACTGCTCCTAAGGCTAAACAGAGAGATTTCCCTTTCTCTTCTTTGTTCGCACAGCTCCTGGGGTTCAGCTTTGGTTTTGGCCTCGCCTCTGCATGTAGGCTGCCCTCAGGCGTCTGTTCCCTGCCCAGACAGGAGGGGGTTAAAGCATTGGCTGGTTAGGGCTCTCTTGCTCACTCAGGCCAGGGAGAGGGAGGGATACAGTAGTCACAATTAGAATGCGGGGCGTGCCTGCGGTGGGAGAGGCTGGCATGATGTGGCAACAGACTGAGGCACGGCGTGTGTTCTTTCCGTGAATTTGGCCCTGGATCATGGGACCCTAGCAGTGGCGTGCTCCACAGGCTCCCAGGAAGGTGTGAGTAGTGACCTGCACTTGCACACAGGATACTTGGTGGCAGTCGTGGCAGTGGTAGCAGTCTGTGCTCACCTCTGGGGTCTGAGATGATAGACATGGCTTGTGCCTGTCTCTGGAGCTCACTTAGGTTGTGCTCTGTCATCTGTGGGTACACTGAGCAGGAAGCCCCCATCGTCACGCACCCTGAGACAATGGTCTCTCGCCTCTCTGGCAGGTCCACACTTTCTCCTGTACTCCCTCTGGCTAGCTGTGGCACACTAGCCCCCTTCAGGCTCTCTTCATGCAGCCAACCCCAGTCCCCTCCCTGGGGTCTGATCTCTGAAGCCTGAGCCTCAGCCCTCAGCCCCTACCTGCCCCAGCGAGTGAGCAGACAAGCATCTTAAGTCTGGTGAGTCCTGGTCGGCACCGATCTTCTGTGCAGGGATCCCTCCACTTTGGCCTCTACACTCCTGTTGCTGGCTTTCCTCTGTGGCTCCAAAGCTCACCCCCCATCCCTGCTAGTGAGGGGGCTTCCTTAGTGTGTGGAAACTTTTCCTCCTTCACAGCTCCTTCCCAAAGGGGCAGGTCCCATCCCTATTCTTTTGTCTCTCTTTTTTTTTTTTCTTTTGCCCTACCCAGGTACATGAGGATTTTCTTGCCTTTTTGGAAGTCTGTGGTCTTCTGCCAGGGTTCAGTAGGTGTTCTGTAGGAGTTGTTCCACATGTAGATGTATTTTTGATGTATTTGTGGGGAGGAAGTTCATCTCCACGTTTTACTCCTCTGCCATCTTGAAGGTCTCCTCTCTTTGTAAGCTTTAAATCAAACGCTGAGGTAAGTTTAAATATACCCATTTTAGAGATGAAAAAAGAGAGTTTAAATAACAGTAAGAATCATACCTGAGTTTGAAAAACAAGGAATTTTTTTTTACCAATTAACAATCAAATATATTCACTCTGTTATATTAAACCTATCTTTATATTGCATATCATAACCTGACATAAATACATCTTAAATATTTCTTTTAGTTTCCATGTAAATATCTGATACAACTTTTTAGGTAAACTTTCTCATGCTGTTTTGCATTAGTGAACAGAGGGTAAGCTTTGTATTCTATATTAAAATGGTTCATGCCATACATATCTAATAGTCATTAGAAGCGCTCATATATCATTTATGCCCAGCTCAACCCATTGCTTGTGGCTTTAGTCCTTTAACTTCCAGATGGGTAATACTAAACAGCTCCCTTCCATAAATTTCTCCAAGTTATCTGAGGAAGACTTTTCTGGCCCTGTCATCTTGCTTGGACTGTCAAGATAGAGTCCTGTTCAAAAACTGAACCATTTATCAGAGACATAGAAAACCTCTTTTGTGGTAGAAATAGTAATATCTGTTCTTGAACTTTTTCTGCTATGAACACTTTATAGTTTGTAGTATAGGATTCTGGACATTCAATTTAACCCATGTTGGAGATATAGGAACTTTGAGAAAAGTCTTGACCTTGTCTGTAAGTGTTTCTGCAACCTATCCATATGAAGAAGTGCCCTTTCAGCTCAGTAAGAAGAGTTAGCCTTTTCCATTTTAATATTTTAGAAATTTGTCTTTACCTTCTACACACCTTTTACTTAAAATATATTAAGCAGTTAATAGTGTAGAATGTATATAGTTCACCAGTTGGTAAAGGTCTCATCATTAAATTGTCTTTACGTAGTTCATATAAAATCTTGAGATAACTTGTCTTAGCAGAGATAATCTAAAAGATATGATCACCATTAGTTCATCCAGATTGTTTCCCTTTACAAGCAAGATAAAGTTTACAGTTAATGCCATAGCAAAACTTTCCTTTCAAAATTTCCAAGTTGATCTCTGAAAACTATATTCAGCTAAAAGAAAATTCTCAAATTCTTTTATGTATGTAGTTTCATACATAACATTCCTTTGTTTTCTAGCATAATCTCATCTTTGTAAGATTTGAACCTAGGAATTTGGGTCCAGAAAATTTCTCTGTTGTACTCAAGCACGCTCTTTCCAAATGGCAACAAAGATAGCAGTGGACAGCTCCATGGAAACCATGTCTTTTTAGGACTCAAGCTCTCAGAAAGAGAGCTAGCCACCTTTACCCTTCCATGTATCCAAAATACTTCTGAAAAAAACTTTCATTGTCCTTACCTGGGTCATGCCCACTTCTGGACTGAACCTGTGGAAATAGGGTACTCTCATTAAAGCTGTGGTTTCATGATAACATTTTTGATGGAGACACAGACTCAGTGATTTTCAGTCTAATGAGATGAAAGAGAAGCAGTTGTCATAAGGAATCAAGTCATTTACTAGAAAATGGGGAAATGGGAGGTGAATAGTCAAAAACATTACGCAAACATCCTTCAAGAGGGAAGGAGTGTCATCCTCTATATTTAAGTCTTCCCCACTGAAGCATGTAAAGTCAGTCATTTGTTCTCCTGAGATGCCTATGAAATATGTTTAATTAAACATTTATCACAGCATAGTATACTATTTTTTTGTGCTGCTCTGCCTCCCTCTCTAGATTGTAATTCCTTGAGGACACAAGCCATATCTTAGCTGTTTTTGTAGGCTCAAAGCATTGTAGTGTTTAGGACAAAGTAAATCCTAAAATTGTTCCTTATATTAATAGCATGATAAGCGTGAGTTCTTCCGTTGTCTTCTCTTGCACAAGTTCAAAAAGGCACATGCAAGAACCATTTATCTGTGCATAAAATAAATCTTTACAGAAATGTGATTTAAAAGTAATGGATTTGGCTTTAAACAATAGATGATATATATAGATGATATCTTGTATAGAATAACTCCTGATGACACAGTATATTATATTGATCAATGTCCTTATTAAAAATTTATATGAAAGTATATTTAAAATCTGACAGAAAAATTATGCTTCACATTCATTGCTAACATGAGACATGCCTCTATCATTTGGTGTATTTTATTCTGCTAAATAATGAGAAATTCAATAATGTCTGCTTCTATTTTTACTATCAAGAAACAGATAAATAAATAGAATTTAAGCTTAATTGTCTTAGCCTAATTTAAGCTATTTTTCTAGTATAATTGGTTCCTAATCTGTTTCTCAATTTTATCATGTATAAAAATCATCCAGGGAGCTTGTCAAAATACATGTTTCTTTGTCCCACTCCCTGAGATTCTGATACAATCAGTTATTAATTTGCATATTTTGGCATTTGATCGATTTAGAAATTGGCAAGTAAATATATGCATGTTTCAATTTCTAGGATATTCACTAAAAGTATAGGAACAGAACACATTTCCAAACAGAGGCACAAAGAAGGAATGATAAAGAACATGATTCAACCAATCTAAAAGTTGTCCAGAAAACAGAGACAAAGAAAACAGACCCCCTTTGAGTGAATGGAAAGAGAGAACTCTTGATATATGTAAAGTTTCCCCTAGAGTATTGAGCTGAGTATTAATCAGTGCATGCATGTAAGGGAAATAGAGATTGGGGAAAGAATTACTAGAAAGAAACGGAGATAAAAGTGCCTCCATATCAAAATATGAGAAGGGAGAACTTTAACAAATTTTATTAAAGAGAATGGAATCAAAAATTGAAAGCAAAATAATAGCAATTCAAATGCAACCATGTATGAGAATGAGAACAATACCAGAAAAATAATTCTAACAAACATAGAAAAATAACTGATAAAATTCAACCCCCATTCATGATAGAAATGTTTAACAAATTAGGCATAGAAATTAGATTCTTTAGAAACTATTACAATGAACATTATCCTAAATGGGACAATGTTAGAAACATTCCTTTTAAAGGGAGAAATGAATTAAACAATTTTGTACATTTCTGGCTTCTTTTTCTCAGTGAACAATATGTCTTGAAAATCACCCAATATTAGTTGACAGAGCTTTCTCATTCTTTTTTAAAGCTTTATAGTACCTTATTTTATAAATGTACCATAATTCATTCCTATATGTGGGCATTCAGGTTGTTTCTATCTAATATCTTGCAATTGCAAGTAATACTACAATGCAGGTCTTTTGCATATGTATTTTCATATTTTTGGAGGTGTAACTTAAAAGTGTAACTTAAAGATAAATCCCTAAAACTAAGATTTAAAAAAAAAGGTACATTTAGATTTTTTAAAGATTTTGCCAGTTTCCTCTCCATAGCAGCTGAAACATTTTACATTCCCACCAGAAATGTGTGAAAATATTTTTTTCCCCACAGATTTGCCAACAGGATTTGCTGTCAAACTCTAAATTTTTTTCCATCAGACAGGTGAAAAATGGTATCTTGGTGTTTAAAATTTCATTTCTATTGTTAAAATTGTAAACTATTGTAATGACTTTAATTGAAAAATCACTTCATAAGTTTAGATACTATTTTTATTTTTTGTGGATTGCATATTCTTACTTATTTTTTAAAATGGATTTTTGGTTAGGACTCTTTTTTTTGGTCCTTTATTCTATTGGATTTTTATCCTTTTCTCTTGCTTTTTAGCAGTTCTTCATATAGTAGAGATAATATTTATATAAATAAATGTTTTTCCAAATTTGTTGTTTGCCTTTCGATATTTTTGTCATATGTTTTCTTCTCATGCAAAGTTTTTAATTTTTATGGTGTTAGATTTAACGTTTGCTTTACTGAATCTGGATTTAGAATCATAGTTAGGGAGATTTCCTACATCCAGTTTATAATAATTCAGCTATATTTATTATTCATACTGGTATGATTTTGCTTTTTACATTAAGTCTGATCTATTTGGAATTTGTTTATGTATATCATGCTAGGTAGTGTTCAATTTATTTTAATAAGTAGCTATATAGGAAAGATAAATTAGAAATTAATAAAAATAATTCAATTATAGAGAGTGAAGGGAAACAGGGAGTGAGGGAAAGCAATATATATCTTTTTGAGTATATCTGCTTTAATATCTTTGGAGATGTGTTAATGCTTTCTGTTTTTTAAAGTATATCAACAGATATGAGGAAAAAATAGAAAAAAAATATACAAATAGAAACAAATGACCCTATATATCAAAAGCATAATATAGCCACATCTTAAACTAAACTTGGTAAATTTTGTTGGTTCATTATGTATATATGTGTCTGACATATATGTGTGTGCAAAATAATTAACAGAAAAACTCCTGGATCTAATAAGCACTTATAGCAATGTTGTAGGATACACAGTTAATATACAAAAGTCATTTGCTTTCTTATATACCAGCAACAAACAAGTGGAATCTGAAATTAAAAACACAGTACTATTTACATTAGCATCCCCCCAAAATGAAGTAGTTAGGTGTAAATCTAACAAAATATACAAAAGAGGAAAACTATAAAACTGATGAATAACATGAAAGAAGAACTAAATAAGTGAAGAGATATTCCATGTTCATGGATAGGAAGACTCATTGTCAAGATGTCAGTTTCTCCCTACTTGACATATAGCTTCAATGCAATCTCTGTAAAATCCCAGCAAGTTATTTTGTGGATATTGACAAACTGATTCTGAAGTTTATATGGAGAGGAAAAGACCAAGAATAACCAATACAATATTGAAGAAGAACAGAGTTGGAGGACTGACACTACCCAACTTTAAGACATACTGTAAAGCTACAATAGTCAAGACAATATGGTATTGATTTAAAAAAAAAAAGACAAAAAGATCAATGGAACAGAATAGAGAACCCAGAAATAGACCCACATAAAAATAGTCAACTGAATTTTGACAAAGGAGCAAAGGCAATACAGTGGAGCAAAGATAGTATTTTCAACAAATAGTGATGGAACAACTGGACATCCACATGCAAAAAATAATCTAGATGCAGACCTTATACCCTTCACCAAAATTAACTCAAAATGGTTTACAGACCTAAATGTAAAATGCAAAACTATAAAACTCTTAGAAGATAACATAGGAGAAAATTTTGGTGACCTTGGATATGGCATTGGCTTTTTATATACAGAACCTGAAGTGCAGTCTACGAAAGAAGTAATTGATAAACTGGACTTCATTAAAGTTAAAAACTTCTGCTCTCTAATAGGCAATGTCAAGGGAATGAGAAGACAAGCCACAGACTGGGAGAAAATATTTTCAAAAGATGTATCTGGTAAAAGACTGTTATCCAAAATATGCAAAAAAAAAAAAAAACCACCTCTTAAAACTCAACAATAAGAAGATGAACAGTTGACTAAAACTATGTATATACTGATACTAAAATGTAAGCAAATAAATAAATACATAAAGTACAGTGATAAAAGGAAAAGCTCTACATTACTATGTAAAACAAACGATAGAGTTCTTAAAAATCACCATTTTGCAACAATCATTGTAGTAACTGATTCAGGCAAAGATCATCAGTGGCTGTTGAATAATTAGGTGAAAGTCTTTGGGGCAACATTATACTTAAAATCTCAACATATCTCCCAAAGTTCACTTATAAACTATTAAGGGGAAAGATATTTTTGTAATGGAAAAATCTGGCTGATTATACCTTAGATACAAGTTAACATAACCAACAATGATTGACATCACATGCCTGCTAATAAGATGCACTGTGAAAGCCACAATACTGCTTATGTAGAATTTCTTTCAAAACTGCATAAACTAAATAAAAACATAAGGAAACTATCAGATAACACAAATTGGAGGACATTGTAAAACAAAATAGAAACTTTATCCTACAAACCTTAAAAATGTCAATATTGTAAAAGACAAAGAAAGGTAGAGGTAGTATCCTAGATTTTAGAAGACTAAAGAGATGAAAACCACATTATATGTGTGACCTTGTACTAGATCTTAAATCAAGAAAAATTTTTATAAAGGACAGTACAGTAACAATGGGGAAATTTTGAGTATGTATTAGGTAATAGTATTATATCAATACTATTGAATTGCCTCAATTTGATTAATTTATTTTGGTTATTTAAGAGAATATCCTGGTTCTTAGGAGTATCAAACCAAAGTATTTAAGAGTGAGAAGTCATAGTGTCTGTAACTTATTCTAAAATGGTTTGGCAAAAAAATATTTAAGATTGAAAATTTTACTTACACAGAGGATTTTATTACATTTTTCAAATTTTATGTTTGAATTTATTCAAAATAAAAGCTTAATAATGGTTTAAAATATTACTAACAAAATGAGAATCCCATTATTGCCATACCTACATATTATTTTTCTTATGGTCTTATCAAGTGCAGTAAGACAGTTTAAAATATCAAAGTGTTAGAATTCAGAAGAAGAATATAAAATTCTCATCATTTGCAGATAATGTAATTGTCTACATTAAATATCAGTAATAATATACAGAAAAGTACTATATTTTAGCAGTCTGAGTAGATATTACATTTCTGTATATCAGCAACAATTCAAAAATGTAACTTTAAAAAACATCATTTGTAATGGCAACAAAGTCACAAAATACCTAGGATTAAATTTAACAACTATGTGTAAGACCTATTTGCATAAAATTATAAAATTTCCCAGGAAGAGACTAAAAGTGCTAAATAAATGGAGAGATATATTCATGGATGGGGAGACTTGTAAAGATAACAGTTTTTCCTACTTTGATCTATAGAGTCAAAGTAATTCCAGTAAAAATCTTATGAGCTCTTTTTTCCCCTTGAATTTGGGAAGACAATTTTAACACTTATATGGAAAAGTTAAAGAGCCAGTACTAGAAAAAACACTCCTGATGAAGTAAGAGGAGGAGGAAGAGGCAGAGGGAGGACAAGAACAAGAGGATGTAGCACAGGAAGATCAACGCAATGCTTTGCGATGACCTAGAGGGGTGGGATAGGGAGGGTGGGAGGGAGGCTCAAGAGGGTGGGAATATGGGGATATATGTATACATACCGCTGATTCACTTTGTTGTACAGCAGAAACTAAAACAGCATTGTAAAGCAATTATACTCCAATAAAGATATTAAAAAAAGAACAAGAGGATGGGACAGAAAGAGGAGAAATTTACCCTAATACATATCAGGACTTATGAAGATACAGTAAGTTGACATTTGACAGAGTTGGCATGACTGATCAGTGAGGAATGGAGGAAGTATCCGATTAACAAAAGTTAAAAAAATGGTTTTCTATTTGGAAAGGGGAAATTGGATCCCAAACTCAACACGATGCACAAAATCAAATCCAGATGGAATATGAAATTGAAAGTAAAAAAGAATTTTAAAAATTGTTAGAATATATAGTTGAGTATCTTTCTGAGTTTGAGGTAGAGAATAATATTTTAAGCAGGACACTAAAAAGCAATAATTCTAAAAGAAAATGTAATCAATTTAACCATATTAAAGTTAAAATATTCTATTTATGAAAAAATACCATAAATGTGTAAAAAGAAACTTCATACTATAATAAGATGTGTTCAGCAAATATAATCAATGAAGGATTAGTATCAGAAATGAATGTAGAAGACACTCAGGCATGCACAACCATTGGCCTTCTGGGAGGTGCTCCCAAGCCTGGCCCAAATCTGGATGGGGGCTCCCAAGCCACCGGAGAACACCTAGCTCTACTGTCATTACAGCCTGCCTGCTGGACCAAGCCTGTTTGACTTCCACTGCCTCAACTATATCCTGAATGTCAAAAAGTGTGTCCATTTGATATATTTGAGGAAACGGAAACTTGGGGTGACCAAGGCATTCTAGAAGAGAGCACCTATGAAAGACTGGCAGAGGAGATGCTTAACATATTAGCAAAGTGGTTTTGATTGTCTCTTGAAGACCTTGCAAGCAAACATTACATGTTTAAGCACTCTTCATTCATCAAAGGCCTTACTGCAAAAATTATGTGAAGGCTGGCTGACCAACCTCATCATCTTTTTCAAAATGAGACTCATTAAAAGATAACATGAATGGTATCATGCCCTTTTGAAAACGTAAACACTTCTGGGCGCTTTATTAATATCAAAGGCAACTTGAAATTTTCAAACTGAAATCCATCCCCCATTTGCTCTTTGTGACTGCCAAGGTGTGGCCAGCAGTGGGTGATACAGGACACATGGTGAGGCTTCTTCCATATATGCATGTTTATATACACACACATACAGATAGTCCCCAGCTTACAGTGGTTCGACTTAAAATATTTCGACTTTATGATGGTGTGAAAGAAATACACATTTATGAGAAACTGTGCTTTGATTTTGGAATTTTGCTCTTTCCTGGGCTAGCGATATGTGGTATGGGGCAGCACCAGCGAGCTGAAACTCCCAGTCAGCCACGTGATCACAAGGGTAAAAAACTGATATACTTACAACCATTCTGTACCCACACGACATTCTGTTTTCCATGTTCAGTTCAATATTTAATAGATTACCTGAGATATTCAACACTTTATTATGAAATAGGCTTTGTGTTAGATGATTTTGCCCAACAGTAGGCTAATTTAGGTGTTCTGAGCACATTTAAGGTAACCTCGGATAAGCTATGATGTGCAGTAGCTTATGTGTATTAAATTTATTTTCAACATGATGTTTTCAGGTTATAATGGGTTCATTGGGATGTAACCCATGGTAAGACAAGGAAGATCTGTATATATATATGTGTGTGTGTGTATGTGTATATATATATATATTTTTTTTTAATTTAAGTTTCATTTAGTATCAGCTGTCAAAACAGTGGAGTTTAAGAGTGCAAAAGAATCTCCCAAGACTGTCTTCCAAAGACAAAAAGGAAAAAAGTCATATCTATAAGCTGAATGATAGAATAAACAAGGTCATGGAGCCGAGGAAGTGCTCTGTGAACTGAGATGGGCCACATACGTGAACGAGATTCATGTTGGTGAGAAGAAACCTGCTCCAATACTTGGCTCAGCCCTAAAGTATTTGTCTACCTGTGGCAAGTTTCAAAACTCCCTGGGCCTCTGTTTTTGCATCTGTTAAATGACAGAGTTAAACTGGACAGAATTTAGTTGATTTCCACTTCAGATATTCAGTGCTGTCAGGCAGCCTAACAGGCTAGCTTTAGTTCCCTCTGGCTAAATGAGGGAATGACAGTGAATAATTTTTAAACCTATGTGGCAAATATATTGTTGTAGGTATTGCTCTATTGGAAATTTAGTTTTATGCATAATAAAATAATAATCATCCTTTACTGCTCCCTAATGTGCTAATAATCCTGTTACACCATATTACAGTACCTCATTTTTATCTTTACTGATCTGCATTTTACATATGAAGAAATCAAAGCTCAGGAACATTAAAACAAGTCAGCCAAAGTTACTTTCATCTTCTGGTTTTATTAGATTTACTAGTGCTAAGTCTATATGAATATGTAGCAAAAGCTTTTGCAGTAGGTGAACAAAAAACACATTCCATTATAGAACTAAAATTTTGACAATAGAAAAACAAAAAAAATCCTGAATGAGAATTTGCAGTATTTTCTTTCTTAAGAAATAAAAGGTTCTTTGAGTCCAGTGGAAATTTTTAAGTGTGATAGGTCACTGCCAGTGAAAAAATTAATAAAATCCTATTTGTTTGGGAAAAAAAGGAATATAAAATTCCTACACAAAAAGTCTTTTTAAAATGGACAAAATACATAGGCAGCCATTTCACAGAAGAAACACATGTATAATAAAGACAGAAAAAGGTGAGCAATGTCACTAGCAGTTGGGGAAATGCAAATAGCATCCACAATGTGATACCGTTTTGCACTCATTAAAACAGTATTGAGAAGTATGAACAGTAAATAAGGTTTGGGGAAGATGTGGATTAACAGTCTTTCATTTAAATTACTATTAGAGTATAAATTGTTAAAAATTTTTGGAAAGCAAGTTTAGTATTTTCTTGTAAAATTCAATATTCACATATTCTCTGACTTAGCAATTCTGCTTTTATGTATATACCCAAAAGAAACTCGCACATGTATGTTCCATGAGACATGGAGAAGAAAGTTCCGAGCAACATAGTTTGTAAGAGCAAAAACCTAGAGAAAACCCAAATGCCTATCAATATGAGAATTGATAAATAAATGATAGTATATTCACACAATGAAATATTTTGCAACAGCAAAAATGAATTAACTATATGCAGCAAATGGATAAATCTTAGAAATTTTTACACTGTAATGTTTTCTGATATATTTCATCCTTTAGCACAAGGAATACAGTGAAATTAAGGTTACTTAATATTTTAGACATCTGGAGTTTTTATATATATGTTCTTTTAGTTGACGTAAAATGACATATTATGGTTGGTTATTGTGCCTTTGTCAGGTTGGTAAAGCTAGAATGTCACAGAACACAGACTTCTTAGGAAAACAAAAAATACCAAGCAAGTACAACTTAAGCAAAATAAACCACAGCATTCACTTGAGGAGTGAATCTTCATCAGAAAATAGGCATTTTTAAAAGACTGATGTTTTATTACATAACTGTGGTATATTAAATTTTATGTTCCCTTTAGGGCATTATTTTAGCAAATACTTGTGAATGAAGATAGCATATCTTTTAAGCAATATTCTTATATGGCTTTATGCAAAAAAATCTAGTCAACATAGTTATAAATATTTAAGTAATATAATCAGACTATTTTTCAATTTCAATTGGTCCTTTTTTTAATCTTTGTAAATATGAATAGGAAAAATTAAAATATCTTTTCTTGAAGTAACAATCTCCTATCACAGTGGTTCTCAAGCTTCAGTGTGCCTCAGAAAGAACGGAAGGGCTTGTTAAAACACTGATCACTGGGTCCCAACCCCAGAATTTCTGATTCAGTAGCTCTGGAATGGCACCTGTGAATTTTCATTTTTAACAAATTCCCAGGTGCTGCTGATGCTTGCTCTGGGGACCAAAGTTTAAGAACCAGTGTCTATCAGTTTTTGGATTCAGATACCACTTGGCTCCTTTCCCAGAGTCAGTAGAAGTCATGTGTTGGATTGGAGGTCATGCATCCTGGGTTCTGCCCACTAGGCTACTCAGGCTGTGAGGTCCACAGTTTCGTCATCTACACACACTGAAAAAGAAGTTGGGTCCAGGGGTCTCTAAGGACATTTCAGTTCTAAAATTTTATGAGCCTTTCTCTTTCAAGATTACGTTCCAAAAGTCAGTGAATTTTCTTATTTCTTGATATTTGCTGATATGCCATTGTCAATATGAGTTCACGGAAATTTTGTCAACATCTGTTAAGGCTTGTGAAATCAATGTCCAGGAGAAAATTCCATATCAAGAATTCTATTGTTTTTCTGTGAAGTCTTGGTCAAAATAAGTGGTAGATATTTGCAAAAATAGACATTTGTTAAAGGCCAACTTTAAATTTTTAGGGGTCTAGGCAATACCTTATTATGATGTGGAAGTTCACCTTGCCTAAAACTGTGTCAAGTAACTTTTACTTTGTTTCTGGCAGAAATTTCTCCTGGATGTTGACATAAGTGCTAATGAGCCCATCTTCAAGAAGTTTTCTAGGTCTCAGAGGTGAAAAACAGACTTGCAAAGGCAAATGAGATTCTACTTAGCTCTTCCACTGAGCACAATAATGTAGATAGCCTGAAGACAGCAGTCTAATGACAACTTTTGTAACCTGGCTTTACCCCATTTTGTGTCTGTTAGTGTAAATGAACATAGAGGCATGGATATCTTCTAAGAGGGATAAAGTCACTCTGGAGGAAAAAATATGCAATTGAAATAACAAATGTAGATGTTTTTGCAAACAGTTTATATTACCTCATAAACATCTCGTGCTCCCTAAGAGTCTATTAACATCTTTATATTTATAGACACCATTAAGAGAAGATGAACTACTAGGTCCCCACATAGGTGTGATAAATGGTAGCACAAGCAATGATGAGAATGCCAGCCAGAACTTTAGTCATTTATTTTTGGCTTTACTGCTTAGAGGTTTCAGTCAACAATCTTACTAATGTCCTTTGCTGATTAAAAGTGTCTGCAGGGGACTAAAGATGATTTGAGGCATGAGAGTTGAGAATACCAATTCTTTAACCACGTTTCATGTTCCTTCCTTGTTTTTGGTAATAGGTTTGATAAACTCACTGTACAGGTGTTGACATGGAACACTGTATATGACTCTGATGCCACTTGCAGATACAATTTCAAAATTATTAGAATAGAAAATGTTTTTCCAATGAGTAGTAATTGTCTCCAGATGAGTAGTGAATTTTTATTTTAAAAATACTAATTTATAAGAAAAAAAACACTGCCTAGTAAGATTTTCACTCTTAAAAACCCATCAAATTATTTTGTATATCAGGCTCCTCACATTATAAGAGAAAACATCATAATTCTGTGACTTATTTTTAGAGCTACTAATTGGCTCAGAATAAGCTGTAGAAAATGAAGACTGTGTTCCATATCTTTACATCAGATTATCATGTTCCCCAAATCATTTCTTCTCAGATGGGCAGTCTGCTAACTATTGCTTATTTTTTCTTCCAATTGTAGGCCTGACTTAACTCAGCACCCTAGAGAAAGGATAAACATACTTCTGACTCCCGGTGTTGTCCATGAAACTAACAGGTTTGGAGTTCATTTCCCTATGCATTTTAACCCATGGTCAGTTTAAACCACAGAGGAGTGTGTGGGTATATGTGTATGTGTGTTTGTGCATGTGGGTGTATGTGTGTGTGTGCATATACCTATGTGTATGTGTTTGTGTTGTATGTATGTGTATGTGTACGTATGTGTGTGTCTGTGTGTATCTGTACAGTAGGGCTGACCTTCCCCTTCAGTAGACTGTATCTGACAGTATCTGTAGATTTCTGTAGTTTACAGAGGATAGCCAGCTATTGCTACTCAGTAATATATCCAATTCCAAAGGAATTTAGTGCATATGGCAGGTGTCACACTAATAACCCTTAAGACAAAATTTTGGGGTATTTGTTAATCAGACAGAGTGCCCCATCTTTTCCAAAAAATAGTCTAGATGTCTATTAAGACCACGGAGAGAAGAAAACCTGTAGAAATGAAGGTTCAAATTATCATTTACTTCCAATAATGCCTTTTCTCTGTAGCCATCTTCATTGGTTATGTCACTGAATGAGGTACACATGAATTTTCTGAGCTGGTGTGCACTACTGAGTGTGTGAGCTTGCAATCCATTATTAAGAAATTGTATCACAGGTCCCTACAATGCATATACAGACATACACAAATCTATGTACAGGATTAAGTTGGTCCATTCCCTATAGAAAATAGTTAAGAGTTCTGAGCAAGGTTTTGAAAGCAGTAGCCATGCCAGTTCAAACATAGACTTACCACACATGCATGGATTTGCATATTAAAAGCTAATGGTGTTTACTGACTGCCAGTACCCAAGACTTTTAAAATGTCAATTTCAAAGATATGTATTTAGAAATATTTGCCATAATCTGAAAGGAAAAAGGAAAACCTATTTCCCATAGAACAATGGCAGAGGTAAACTCTACTCACGTTTTGTGAGGTAAGCAGTGCAGATACCATTTTCCAAATCTTATGATTGTATAAGGATCTGAGTTAGCACTCTTTCAGTCATACCGTCATCATCAATTTCAGAGTACAGCAGCACTTTCTTCACCGATGTCCTGGTGACTTCACTTGTGGGAAGCCCCCATATAAGATCTTTTCTACTATTTGCCTTGGGTTAACTTTTCATCAATACCAATAATTATATAAAAATAAGATGTGTTCTCTTACTTCACAAAGTTTAGTTAACAAGATTTCTCACTTATACCTCCAGAAAGAGAATTTCTTCACGTTATGTATGGCAATCTAGCTTTACCCCAAAAAATCTTACACAACTTATACTAGATTATGAGTAAATATCATGGAAAGGACTAAATTTAGTTGAATTGCTTATACTTTAGGTTGTCACACTTTGTAAAGCATTCAACATTCCCTTCCATACATTCTTTAACAGCTTTGTCTTTCTCATTTTGTAAACCCCTTATTCTGTGTCCAACTCTTGGAATTCCGGCTCTTTTTATTATTCCTCTGTGTGACTACCCCAAAGTGTTGGCATGCTGTGTAAGTACTATCTAAAACCCCAGGCCTTTAGAATATTAGGAAATTTAGGCTTGGCCCCCAAAGACTTCACCAGCTAGATCTGAGATACTGTTTAAGCACTCACTTTAAAGCAGTTTAAATAGTAAGTAAACTTAAAAAGAAAATTTTTTTGCACATTCAGTGGTGGGTCACTCAACTCACATAGTACTTGTTTCGAATACAGGGGTGGTGATGTTTGTTTTCACTACCATGGGATTGTCTTTTTTGTACAGAAACATTTACTGCTGGGGTGAAAAGAATTTGAAAATGGATTTTTAATATTTCAACTATGTTTTCTTTGCTTCACTTTAAACTAATTACTTATATCCTACTAATGAATACTGTGCTTGTAAACTCAATCCCTATGTGCTTGCCTGTTGCCATTCCCTTCTCTGTCAAAGATTTTCATTTCACTTTGCCATTTGTGTGTGTAATTTTTATGATGACATATATGCTCTCTGATAGCATGATGATTATATTTCAAATTTTAAAATTGTTTTTAGTGGGTTTTCTCTTTATTGAGTTTTATGAATTCTTTATTTATTCTAGATAGAATCCTTTATCAGATATATGACTTGAAAATATTTTCTCCTTAGTCTTTACCTTGTATTTTCATTCCCTTAACAGTTTGTTTCAAAAAGCAAATGTGTCTAATTTTGGTGAGGTTCCATTTGTCAATTTTTTCTTTTATGGATCATGTTTTTGATGTCTTACTTAAGAAATCCGACTCTTTGCCAGAACCAGGTCACAAAGATTTTCTGCTGTTTTTTTCTAGGTTTTACATTTAGAGCTGTGATGCAGTATTGAGTAGATTTTTGTATAGTGTTCAAGGTATGGGTTGAAGTTGCATATAGATAGCCAACAGATTCAGCACCATGTATTAAAAGGCTATCCTTTCTCTATTGGATTTCATTTGTACGTTTTAAGAAGATCAATTGTCCATCTATGTGTGGGTCTATTTCTGGAGATTCTCTTTAGATCCATTGATATATTGATATTGTCTATCTTGACACAATTACCATACTGCCTAGATTACCAAATGTCTTGAAATCAGGTAAAGTTAGTCTTCCATCTTTGTTTTTTGAAAACTGTTTTGACTAATTGTATGGCCTTTGAATTTCTATATAAATATTAGAATTAGCTTGTCAAATTCTTTAAAATGTCTTGCTGAGATTTTTATTGGGAATAAATTAAATTTCTGAATAAATTTGGAAAGAATTTATATTTAGCAATATTGAGTCTTCTGAACCCAGGATATGATATATCAATGTTTGGTACTTTTTAGTTTATGTCTTAAACATGTTTTGTCAGTTTTATCCCACAGGGTTTCATACTTTTGATGCATTGTAAATGATATTATCTTTTCATTTCAATTTCTGACTGTTTATTGTTAAAATATCTAAATACAGTTGCCTTTTTAAAATATTGATCTTGTATCCTGAACCTTTCCCAAATCACTCATTAGTTCCAGTAGCTTTTTTTGGTCAATTCTAATGGATTTTCTACATAGCAATCTTATTGTATGCTGGTTTCAAAGAAAATGCTATGGCAATTCAGAGGTGGAATGTGGCATTCTTGAAATATTGGTAGTCTTTAAACTTGAAGAACTGGTATGAATTCAGGTAGAGCAGGGTGATTGAGGGCATCATTTCAATTAACCTAGATGTATAAGGTGGTATGATAGTAAGAAAGTCATATTAGGACCGGTTTTCAAAAGGCCTTGATTACCAGCCTAAGAAAGATATATCACAAATATTCCTTGAAAAAAATGAATAAATGTCAGGCATTATAATATTTTAGACAGTTCAAGTCTATGATTTGTTGAATATTGTTTTGGGCTATTGGATATAACCATGGTGGATTAAATGATTTCTAAAATTAGTAAAGAGAGAAGCAGTGGTTATTACTCATGATCCTACTGCCAGGCATGGAAATATTCATTATTAAACAGCAGACTTCCTTGACCCTGATGATCTTTCACATGGATAGGGTCCACTGTGAAATAAGGTGACATATATTCAAACATTGCTCATCTGTCTTAGTCACTTTTACTAATGTGGTATTCTAACCAGATAATGATTGATGGGTATTCCTTTTGACTTTGCTATATAGTTCTATAAAGAAATACCATGGGCCTGTGCATTATCATTTTCAAACTGCAGTTTGGTCTCTGTCCTCTGCCCCCCCTCCCCACCACCACCTACCACTTATTACTCTATAGACAGATGAAAATATAAACTTATTATCACATAGAAGGCAATTTGAACTTATTAAACCATGACACTGGAACATGAATTCTCCTCTGCAAATTTGGTATATGTCATATATCTGTGTCTTTATGTAATACCTTATTGTTTTTATCACTGTCACAGAAGAAAGCAGCTCAGTTTTTACTCTCTGGTCTGAGAAATGATCTTCTTTTCCCCTCAAAAAGGACTCTCTCTCTCTGTTTTAGTGTTCCATGAGTGGGTCAAAGTTATCCCACTTGAGAGAAGGGATTCTTTGAGAGAGCCAGGTGAGAGTTTCTGAACTTTCATCGCCTTTGGAATAAGGGATTGCATCTGCAAAATCTCTGTGCTTATAGAGGTTGAATTATTATCATGCTATGAAGGTTATCTTTGACTCTTATGTAGCTGTTAGAATTACATTGTTTTGAAATACGAACAGCTCCAGTCTTTGCACTCATGAGTTCCCTGCTAGGTAATCGCATCACCTCCCTCTAGGTGCTGCTACTGCTCCTATTGGCCAGCATTTACTGGAATATATGCCAAGTATTATGAAAATGATTTTATGTATAGTATCTGTATTATTTATTTAATACTGTGTAACAAGTTACACCAAATTTTAGCAGCTTAAAACAGTTTATTATCTCTTATAGTTTCTGACAATCAGAGATGGGAGACATTTAGCTGGGTGGTTCTGGCTCAGGTTCTCTCTTTTGGTTGGAATAAAGCTCTCAGTCAAAGTCTGGAGGATATGCTTCCAGGCTTACTTACATAGCTGGGTATCTGATATAATCCTCCAATAATGTTCTTATTATTACAGAGAAGGATACAGAAGCCCATTGAGTAACTCAACCCAGGTCTAATGTCATTATCTTTGGTTTTAACCACTATGGTTAAAACTCCTGGTAATTGGAAAAGTGAATTCTTGGGTGTTTACAACAATTATTTGTTTCGTTAGAGAAAATAAAATATAAATTTACATTAAAGGGAGATATGCCTCCTTTATTCATCAGAAAAAAAAATATTTGGGTACTTTAGAATGTTTAATATTCATTTGTATTCATTTTATCCCAAATACATACATGAATACATACATCCATGAGGTATTCTGAATCAAAGATAGATTTATTAAATACCTCACAGTAAATAATAAATGATTCATTCTCCTGTTGCCCAACCACAACGCTATCACACTAGGTATCAATTACAGGAAAAAATCTGTAAAAAATACAAACACATAGGGTCTGAACAATACACTGCTAAATAACCAAGACTGAATAATCACTGAAGATATCAAAGAGGAAATCAAAAAATACCTAGAAACAAATGACAATGAAAACACGATGACCCAAAACCTATGGGATGCAGCACAAGCAGTTCTAAGAGGGAAATTCTTAGGGGATTTCTTCCTACCTCAAGAAACAAGATATATCTCAAATAAACAACCTAACCTTACACCTAAAGCAATTAGAGAAAGAAGAACAAAAAAAAACCCCCAAAGTTAGCAGTAGGAAAGAAATCATAAAGATCAGATCAGAAATAAATGGAAAAAAATGAAGGAAACAATAGCAAAGATCAATAAAACTAAAAACTGGTTCTTTGAGAAGATAAACAAAATTGATAAACCATTAGCCAGACTCATCAAGAAAAAAAGAGAGAAGACTCAAATCAATAGGATTAGAAATGAAAAAGGAGAAGTAACAACTGACACTGCAGAAATGCAAAGGCTCATGAGAGATTACTACAAGCAACTATATGTGAAAAAAATAGACGGCCGAGAAGAAATGGAAAAATTCTTAGAAAAGCACAACCTTCCAAGACTGAACAAGGAAGAAATAGAAAACATGAACAGACCAATCACAAGCACTGAAATTGAAAATGTGATTAAAAATCTTCCAACAAACAAAAGCCCAGGACCAGATGGCTTGACAGACAAATTCTATGAAACATTTAGAAAAGAGCTAACACCTATCCTTCTCAAACTCTACCAAAATATAGCAGAGGGAGAAACACTCCCAAACGCATTCTACGAGGTCACCATCACCCTGATACCAAAACCAGACAAAGATGCCGCAAAAAAAGAAAACTAGAGGCCAATATCACTGATGAACATAAATGCTAAAATCCTCAACAAAATACTAGCAAACAGAATCCAACAGCACATTAGAGGATCATACACCATCATCAAGTGGGGTTTATCTCAGGAATGCAAGAATTCTTCAGTATATGCAAATCAATCAATGTGATATACCATATTAACAAATTGAAGGAGAAAAACCATGTGATCATCTCAGTAGATGCAGGAAAAGCTTTTGACATAATTCAAAACCCATTAATGATAAAAACTCTTCAGAAAGTGGGCATAGAAAGAACATACCTCAACATAAGAAAAGCCATATATGACAAACCCACAGCCAACATCATTCTCAGTGGTGAAACTGAAACCATTTTCACCAACATCAGGAACAGGACAAGGTTGCCCACTCTCACCAATATTATTCAACATAGTTTTGGAAATTTTAACTGCAGCAATCAGAGAAGAAAAAGAAATAAAAAGAGTCCAAATTGGAAAAGAAGTAAAACTGTTACTGTTTGCAGATGACATGATACTACACATAGAGAATCCTAAAGATGCTACCAGAGTACTACTAGAGCTAATCAATGAATGTGATAAGGTATCAAGATAAAAATTTAATGCACAGAAATCTCTTGCATTCCTATACACTAACGATAAAAAATCTGAAAGAAATTAAGGAAACAGTCCCATCTACCATTGCAACAAAAAGAATAAAACACCTAGGAATAAACCTACCTAAGGAGACAAAAGACCTGTATGCAGAAAACTATAAGACACTGATGAAAGAAATTAAAGATGATACAAACAGATGGAGAAATATACCGTGTTCTTAGATTGGAAGAATCAACATTGTGAAAATGACTATACTACCCAAAGCAACCTACTGATTCAATGCAATCCCTATCAGACTACCACTGGCATTTTTCACAGAACTAGAACAAAAAATTTCACAATTTGTATGGAAACACAAAAGACCCCGAATAGCCAAAGCAATCTTGAGAAAGAAAAACGGAACTGGAGGAATCAGGCTCCCAGACTTCAGACTATACTAAAAAACTACAGTAATCAAGACAGTATGGTACTGGCACAAAAACAGAAACATAGATCAGTGGAACAGAATAGAAAGCTCAGAGATAAAACCACGCACTAATGGTCACCTTATCTTTGATAAATGAGGCAAGAATATACAATGGAGAAAAGACAGCCACTTCAACAAATGGTGCTGGGAAAACTGGACAGCTACATGTAAAAGAATGAAATTAGATCACTTCCTAACACAATACACAAAAATAAACTCCAAATGGATTAAAGACCTAAATGTAAGACCAGACACTGTAAAACTCTTAGAGGAAAACATAGGCAAATCACTGTATGACATAAATCACAGCAAAATCCTTTTTGACCCACCTCCTAGAGTAATGGAAATAAAAACAAAAATAAACAAATCGGACATAATGAAACTTAAAACTTTTGCACAGCAAGGGAAACCATAAGCAAGATAAAAAGACCACCCTCAGAATGGGAGAAAATATTTGCAAATGAAGCAACTGACAAAGGATTAATCTCCAAAATATACAAGCAGCTCATGCAGTTCAATATCAAAAAAACAAACAACCCAATCCAAAAATGGGCAGAAGACCTAAATAGACATTTCTCCAAAGAAGGTATACAGACTGCCAACAAACACATGAAAGAATGCTCAACATCACTAATCATTAGAGAAATGCAAGTCAAAATTACAATGAGGTATCACCTCACACCAGTTAGAATGGCCATCGTCAAAAAATCTATAAACAATAAATGCTGGAGAGGGTGTGGAGAAAAGGGAACCCTCTTTCTCTGTTGGTGGGAATGTAAATTAATAAAGCCACTATAGAAAACAGTATGGATGTTCCTTAGAAAACTAAAAATAGTACTTCCATATGACCTAGCAATCCCACTACTGGTCATATACCCTGAGAAAACCATAATTCAAATAGAGTCTTGTACCACAATGTTCATTGCAGCTCTATTTACAATTGCCAGGACATGGAAGCAGCCTAAATGTCCATCAGCAGATGAATGGATAAGGAAGATTTGGCACATATATACAATGGAATATTACTCAGCCATAAAAGGAAACGAAATTGAGTTATTTCTAATGAGGTGGATGGAGCTATAGACTATCATACAGAGTGAAGTAAGTCAGAAAGAGAAAAACAGGTACCGTATGCTAACATATATGGAATTTAAAAAAAAAAGCGTCCTGAAGAACCTAGGGGCGGGACAGGAATACAGACATAGAGAATGGACTTGAGGACCTGGGGAGGGGTAAGGGTAAGCTGGGTCGAAATGAGAGAGTGGCATGGACATATATACACTATCAATTGTAAAACAGATAGCTAATGGGAAGCAGCCGCATAGCACAGGGAGATCAGCTTGGTACTTTGTGTCCAACTGGAGGGGTGGGATAGGGAGGGTGGGAGGGAGACACAAGAGGGAGTAGATATGGGGATATATGTATATGTATAGCTGATTCACTTTGTTATACAGCAGAAACTAACACACCATTGTAAAGCAGTTATACTCCAATAAAGATGTTAAAAATAAATAAATAGATAAAGTTCCTCTTTGGAAACAAAAATATATATGTACTACATTCCAATAAAAATTAATTTAAAAATACGTACTATACTACTGTATGATCTGTGGTTTGTTAAATCCAAGAATGTGGAGCTGCACATAAGGAGGAGTGACTCTAAATTTATACACACATTTTCAACTGCATGGGTGTTGGTACCCCTAACCCTCATGTTGTTCAGTGTGCAACTGTAGGTCTACAAGTTTTTTGTGGTTATCTTGGGATTATTTTTGCAATCATGTCATCTGCAGATACACGGAGAGTTGTATTTTTTCCTTTCTGATCTGTATGCCTTTTATTCCTATTTCTTGCCTTGTTGTACTGGTTAGAGCTTCCAGCTTGATGTTGAATAAGAGTGGGGAAGTCAGACATCCTAGCCTTGTTCTCAGTCATAGAAAGAAACATTCCATCTTTCACCATTAAGTATAATGTTAGCTATAGGCTTTTTGTAGATGCTTGTTATTAGGTTGAAGAAGTTTTCCTCTTTTCTATTTTTCTGGGGTTTTTAAATCATGAATAAGAGTTGAATTTTGTCAAATTTTTTTTCTGCATTAATAGATACGATCAAGTGTTTTTCTTGTTTAGCTTTTTAATATGGTGGATTACATTGAATGATGTTTGAATTGTGAACCAGACTTTCATCCCTAGAATAAATCCACTTTGTCATGGTATACAGTTCTTTTTATATATTGCTGAATTCTATTTTCTAATATTTATTAAGACATTTTGTGTCTAAATAATATGGGGGATATTGGTTTGCAGTTTTCCTTTTTTGTACTTTTCCTGGTTTGGGGATAAAGATAATACCAGCCTCACAAAACACTTTGGGAAGTATTCCGCCTCTTGAGATTTCTGGAAGAGATCATACATAACTGATGTTAAGTTTACTTTAAATATATGGTAGAATTCTTTGGTGAAACCATCTAGACCTGGAACTTTCTTTTTTGGGAGTTTAAAAATTATGAATTCAATTTTCTTAATATCTGTAGGGCTTTTCTAATTATCTATTTCATATTAAATGATTTATAGTGATCATTGTTTTTTGAGTTATTAGTCCACTTCGTTTAAGTTGTTGAATGTATTTGTGTAGAGTTGTTTGTATTATACCCTTTTCTTTTTGAAATCTGCAGAGTGTGTACTGATATGGCCTGGTTTCATTCTGATATTAGTAATTTGTTTATTTTCTCCTTTTATCTTTGTCAACAATCTTTTTTTTAAAGGCTGGATTTCTGTTTTATTGGGTTTTTTTTCTATTTTTCTCTTTTCAATTTTATTGTTCATTTCTATTTTCAATTTATTTAGTCATTGTTTTAGAGTAGATGTGCTTGCAACAAATTCTTTTTTTTAGATTCTTTTTTTAAATTTATTTTTTATTGAAGTATAGTTGAATTACAATGCTGTGTTAATTACTGCTGTACAGCAAAGTGACTCAATTATACATGTATACATTCTTTTTAATATTCTTTCCATTATGGTTTATCACAGGATATTGAATATAGTTCCCTGTGCTATACAGTAGGACCTTGTTGTTTATCAAATTCTTTTAGTTTAATTCATCTGAGAATGTCTTGATTTCCCCTTCATTCTTAAAGTATAATTTTGCTGAGTATAGTATTCTGGGTTGACAGAATCTTTTCTTTCATCTCTTGAAAAATGTACCACTTTCTTCTGTCTTCCATGGTTTCTGATGAGAAATCTGTCTTTTGAATTGTTTTTCTGTATAGGCTAGGTGTTATTTCTCTGTTGTTACTGTCAAGACTTTTTTTCTTCATCTTTAGTTTTCAGAAGTTTGACTATGTTGGGATTTCTTCAGGTTTATGCTGCTTGGGTTCATCCAGATTATTAAATCTGTAGGTTTATGTCTCTTTTTTTCTTTCTTAGCAATTCTTAGTATTTTTCAGATGTTATTTCTTTCAGCACTTTTTTAGCCCCACTCTCTTTCTCCTCTTCTTTTAGGATTCTTATGACAGGAATATAGATCTTTTGTTGTTGTCCCACAAGTCCCTTTTTATTTCTTCAGTCTATTTTCTGTTTTTCAAATTGGGTAATCTCTTTTTTCTCTGTCCTCTCCGTTCTGTTGTTGAGCTCTCCCACTGAGTTTTGACTGCACACATTTTATTTTTCAGTGACTCCCTTTCATAGGGGGCAAAGAGGCCTTTGGAGAAGAGAGAGCCACAGTCAGAAGACTTTCTGACCCTTGGCAGCAATGCTGTGTGCCTTAGGTATGGAGAGCTTTTGTCCTAAAGAGAAGTTTGAAAGTGATATCTAGGTAGAAGCTGAGGCAACTTAGGGTGTCACATTCTGTAGCAAGATCTGGCACTGGGAGATTCAACAGAAACCTCCCTGACTGCTTTCTAGTAATATCCAGAATGTCTGAGAGAGCTAGAGAACTCTTGCAGATGAGGCAAAGACAAGGATGTCACATTCCTTTTAGTAGAGAATACAGATTATATCAGAGGAGGGCAATGGCATAAGAATGATTCCTTGATGTCCCCTGGGAGAGACTGACCAAGAAAGGCACCAACTTTATTGGTCATATTATGCCAGAGAGGATAGGACTAAGATATTTTTTTAAACCTCTGGGATCCTCAAGAGGATATGACCATGAAAATATATAGTCAAAGCAATATTGTTAAAGGTTCCTGTTGACAAACTAATTTGTGTGCTGCTGTGATATAACAGACTTTATAGGAGAGAGTGTTTCCCTGGTGTCAGGTGAGGATTTGAGCAAAAAAAAAAATTAATAATTACACAAGAGAAAACAAAGACCCATCGTTTGCATAACAATTACAGAGGTAAAATGAGATTTGCATCCTCTTTTGGCTTTTCCTGTATAACAATCTGTAGACCTGAAAAGACGTTAAAAGCAAAATTTTAGGGGAGAAACTTGGACTAAGGTTTAACAACTTTGCTTCAAATACTCAAAATTGAACTTGTACATTCCAATTGGAAAGTTTCTGTAGTAGTTAAAAGATTTCTATTAGTGTATGTTCTGTTAGGGGGAAGAGTAATAGCTGCTTTTCACTACACCAGCTCTGCATTTACAACTATTGATATTTTATTCAAGAGCAGAAAGTTTGGAAAACAATTACATTTATAGTTCAACATTTAGAGAATTAAGATATTTCCATTAGAAGAAGAAATTGGGTTATTTTAAAGGTTTTCAGCCTTACATGTCTCATCTGAAGATTGTTAGAAGCCATTAAAATTTGTTCTTGGACTTTCTTGAGAGCCTGAATCTCAGGAGTGGCATGCATGACTTTTCAACCAGCTAGAATGAATGGGTAAAATTTAACAGTGGTTCCAACTTCTGATATTTTATTAAAAAATGAATACCAAATTCTAGAGCTGTGTTCTTGTAGCCCCTCAGAATAGCATACCGATTTTGATGTATTATAGCACATACGCTGACTGATATAAGGGGCAAGAACACAACAAAGTTTCCTTGAAAGATAATATCCTTGAAAAGTCACTTTGAGATTTAGTTACCTCATTTATAAACAAGGTTAATAATATCTGCCCATTCCTTCTTGAGGAATGAAGAGTAAGAGTGGCTGCTGAGTAGTACATCCTGGGAACAGCTCAGCAATTTATCTTAGATATAGCATTGAAAGAAATGCTTTGTATGTATTACAAACGTGTCCCTATTTTTTAGACAACTGCATCATTAATATTGCTCTCCTAACGTTCATTTTTTATCCTTGGCTTTATCTTTGACAACAGTAAATACTCTTTACAAAGTTTCCACAGGATTCATAGTTTTTGGAGAGATTGTTCACCATCTGTACAGAGAATAATGTTGAAGAGTTTTGTAACAGTTATCCTTTAGTTTTGTGATTAAATTCTGGCTGACAGAATTAGCAGGGAAAAAGTGTAAACTGCATTCCTCAATAACCCTTTAAATACTAGTCAATCTTAAGCATTCTCCAAGTAGTATGTGAGTGAGTATGTGCTGGATTAGAGAGAGGCAGTATGAAGACATTGGGAAGGAAAGAGTATTGGCATATAATATGTTGGACTTTTATCAATAGAAAAAGTACTAAAAGAAAATCAAACCATTTGGAATAGCACAATAATCATAATAGTAGTAGTAGTAGCAGTAGTAGTAGTAGTAGTAGTAGTAGTAGTAGTAGTAGTAGTAGTAGTAGTAGTAGTAGTAACAATAACAGCAACAACACTTTGGAAAAGGTAATTTATTGAATATTATATTTGTGTTTTTCACCCAAGCATGGCCCAAGATTATATTTCCTGCTATTCCAATGGGATGGGGGTTAGATTGGAATTAAGTCGATGCAAAGAGGAATGTAACTGTGTTATTTCCTCCTGCACAGCTAAACTTGTAGTCCAAGTTCATACTGGCTGTAATTTACTGAATTTATGCAATGTGGGGAAATGTGCTTGTTGGGAGATGCAATCACCATGAGCCCTGAGTGTTCTTGCTGGAGATGCCAGAGTGCGAGACCCTCTTTACCCAGGTCATTTCTCAGGGTTATGTTGGCAACAAGTAACCTTGAGGGATGAAGTAATATCTCTCCCTAGACAAAGAGCAGTGTTGCTTCCTCTTACCATAAAAACAGTGAATATATTAAGGTTAGTGTTCTTTCCTATGATGCAACCCAAAGAGACAGAGAAAGAGATATTGAGAATGTATCCGTAACAAAACTAAAATTCTAGAATGCTGAATACTGCTAAGTGATGGAGAGGAGAATCTATATGGATGGATGCAGGAACCCTATGTACTGCCATTTGGAAGGGTGAAGCCAGCCATCCTGGAGAGACATTGGACGGTACCTGGTGATATTAAGTGCACATCTCTTCTATACCGCAGTAATTTTGCTTGAGTGATTTAACTCTTTTAAAAACAAGAATAAATATTGGCAGTTTGTTTGGTCATCCTTATTCCAGAACCTGTGAGGATGTCAATCACTATGTTGTTTGTGATAGCTAGAAGCCTGAGATGATTTGAGTGTCTTTTTCTGTGGATGGGGAGGTCAAGTGTGAATAATGCACATCATGGAGTCTAGTGTTGTACTTAGAAGGAATCAACTAAATATGTTCATGGCAATTTGAATGAATCATGAAACTTTAATGCTAAATGAAAAAAGTAAGAGTTAATGGCAATAATATAATACCACTTGGGCATGTTAGAAACACTCATAAAACAATGTACATTTTATAAGAACCCATGTGTTTATACATATTACGTACATGAGAAAGTATGTCTGTGGTGGCAAGGACAGAAGAAAAATGTTAAAGTAAGAGCGAATTCTTACATAGATTGCTATGATAATAAGACATGAATAGAAGAGTATTAGTATAACCCTCTATGCCCAAGGTTTAAAAATGCATTTATGTTTACATTTTCTCAGTTACAAATTCTGGCAGCAGGCAGTGTGGATGGTTCAGGCTTGGTAAAGATTATCCAATCCTTGTGATAAATTCTCTCTCTCTCACTTTTGAAAAATTTTATTGTGGTAAAAACACTTAACATGAGCTCTATCCACTTAACAAATTTTAAGTATGTAATACATTTTTGTTGACTGTAGGTACAATGTTGAATAGCAAATCTCTGGAGCTTACTCATCTTCATTAACTGTGACTTTATGCCTGTTGACCAATAACTCCCCACTTCCCCCTCCCCCCAGCACCTGGTAACCACCATTCCAGTCTTTAATTTTATGAATTTGATTAATTTAGATATCTCATCTAAAAGGAATCATGCAGTAGTTGTCTTTCTTTGTCTTATTTCATTTAGTATAATGTCCTCAAGGTGCAACCATGTTATCACATATTTCAAAATTTCCTTCTTTTTAAAAGCGGAATAGTACTCCATTGTATGTATATACCACACTTTCATTATCCATTCATTTGTCAACAGACATTTAGGTTGTTTCCACATTTTTGCTATTGTGAATAGTGCTGCAATGAACATGGGAGTGCTAATATCTCCTCAAGATACTGATTTCAATTCTTTGGATATATTCCTATAATTGGAATTGCAGGATCATATGATCATCCTATTTTTAATTTTGGGGGGAGCCTCCATTACTGTTTTCCATTGCAGCTGCACCATTTTGCATTTCCACCAACAGTGCAGGTTTTCTGTTTCTGCACATTCTTATCACCACTTCTTGTGTTTGTTTTTTTATAATAGCCATCCTGACAGGTATGAGGTAATAGCTTATTTTGATTTGCATTTCCTTGATGATTAGTGATACTGAGCACCTTTTCATATACTTGTTGGCCGTTTGTGTGTCTGTGAAGAAATATCCGTTCAAGTCCTTAGCACATTTTTTTTGATTGAAGTGTAGTTGATTTACATGTTGTATTAGTTTCTGGTGTACAACAAAGTGATTCAGTTATACATATATATATATGTGTGTGTGTGTGTGTGTATATATAATATACATATTCATTTTTATTTTGTTTTTTTATTGGAGTAAAATTGCTTTACAATGTTGTGTTAGTTTCTGCTGTACAGTGATATATACCTATATCCCCTCCCTCTTGGACCTCCCTCCCACCCTCCCCCTCCATCCCACCCATGTAGGTTGTCACAGAGCACTGAGCTGAGCTCCCTGTGCTACAGAGCAGGTTCCCACTAGCTATCTATTTTACACATGGTAGTGTATTTATGTCAAGCCTAATCTCCCAATTCATCCCACCCTTCCCTTCCCCTGCTGTGTCCACATATCTGTTCTCTACGTCTACATCTCTATTCCTGCCCTGCAAATAAGTTCATCTTATTTGTACCATTTTTAAGTACCATTTTTTCTAGATTCCACATATATGTGTTAATATATACGGAATTTGTTTTTCTCTTTCTGGCTTACTTCACTCTGTATGACAGACTCTGGGTCCAACCACATGTCAACAAATGACCCAATTTCGTTCCTTTTGATGGCTGAGTAATATTCCGTTGTATATATGTACCACAACTTCTTTATCCATTCATCCATCATTGGATATTTAGGTTGTTTCCATGTCCTGGCTATTACTATTATATAGTGCTGCAATGACTATTGGGATACATGTGTCCTTTTGAATTATGACTTTCTCAGGGTATATGCCCAATAGTGGGATTGCTAGGTCATATGGTAGTTCTATTTTTAGTTTTTTAAGGAACCTCCATACTCTCTCCATAGTGGCTGTATCAATTTACATTCCTACCAACAGTGAAAAAAAGGTGGCCTTTTCTCCACACCCCCTCCAGCATTTATTTTTTGTAGATTTTTTGATGATGGCCATTCTGACTGGTGTGATATGATACCTGGCTGTAGTTTTGATTTGCATTTCTCTAATAATTAGTGATGTTGAGCATCTTTTCATGTGCCTCTTGGCTATTTGTATGTCTCCTTTGGTGAAATGTCTATTTAGATCTTCTGTGCATTTTTTAATTGGGTTGTTTGTTTTTCTGATATTGAGCTCCATGAGCTGTTTGTATATTTTGGAGATTAATCCTTTGTCAGTTGCTTCATTTGCAAATATTTTCTCCATTCTGAGGGTTGTCTTTTCATCTTGTTTATGGTTTCCTTTGCTGTGCAAAAACTTCTAAGTTTCATTTAGTCCCATTTGTTTATTTTGGTTTTTATTTTCATTATTCTAGGAGGTGGGTCAAAAAAGATCTTGCTGTGGTTTATGTCAAAGAGTTTTTCCTGTGTTTTCCTCTAAGAGTTTTATAGTGTCTGGTCTTACATTTAGGTCTTTAATCCATTTGGAGTTTATTTTTGTGTACAGTGTTAGGTAGTGTTCTAATTTCATTCTTTTACATGTAACTGTCCAGTTTTCCCAGCACCACTTATTGAAGAGGCTGTCTTTTCTCCATTGCTTGTTCTTGCCTCCTTTGTCATAAATTACGTGACCATATGTGCGAGGGTCTATCTCTGGGCTTTCTATTCTGTACCATTGATCTGTATTTCTGTTTTTGTGCCAGTACCATAATGCCTTGATTACTGTTGCTTTGTAGTATAATTTGAAGTTGGGGAGCCTGAATCCTCCAGCTCTGTTTTCCTTTCTCAAGATTGCTTTGGCTATTAGAGGTCTTTTGTGTTTCCATATGAATTGTAAAATATTTTGTTCTAATTCTGTGAAAAATGTCATTGGTAGTTTGATAGGGATTGCATTCCATCTGTAGATTGATTTGGGTAGTATAGTCATTTTCACAGTATTGATTCTTCCAATCCAAGAACATGGTATATTTCTCCATCTATTTATGTCATCTTTGATTTCTTTCATCAGAGTTTTATAGTTTTCTGAGTACAAGTCTTCTGCCTCCTTAGGCAGGTTTATTCCTAGGTAATTTATTCTTTTTGTTGTGATGGTGAATGGGAGTGTTTCTTTCATTTCTCTTTCTGATTTTTCATTTTTGGTGTACAGGAATGCCAGAGATTTATGTGCATTAATTTTGTATCCTGCAACCTTACAAAATTCATTGATTAGTTCTAGTAGTTTTCTGGTGGCATCTTTAGGATTTTCTATGTATAGTATCATGTCATCTGCAAACAGTGATAGTTTTACTTCTTCCTTTCCAATTTGGATTCCTTTTATTTCTTTTTCTTCTCCCGTTGCCATGGCTAGGACTTCCAAAACTATGTTGAATAAGAGTGGCGAGAGTGTACATCCTTGTCTTGTTCCTGATCTTAGTAGAAATGCTTTCAGTTTTTCACCATTGAGTATGATGCTTGCTGTGGGTTTGTCATATATGGCCTTTATTATGTTGAGTAGGTTCCCTCTATGCCCATTTTCTGATGAGATTTTTATCATAAATGTGTTGTTGAATTTTGTCAAAAGATTTTTCTGCATCTATTGAGATTATCATATGGTTTTTATTCCTTAATTTTTTAATATAGTGTATCACATTGATTGATTAGCGTATATTGAAGAATCCTTGCATTCCTGGGATGAATCCCACTTGATCATGGTGTATGATCCTCTTGATGTGTTGCTGGATTCTGTTTGCTAGTATTTTGTTGAGGATTTTTGCATCTCTGTTCATCAGTGAAATTTGTCTGTAATTTTCTTTTTTTGTGATGTCTTTGTCTGTTTTTGGTATCAGGGTGATGGTAGCTTTGTAGAATGAATTTGGGTGTGTTCCTCCCTCTGCATTTTTTGGAAGAGTTTGAGAAGGATGGGTGTTAGCTCTTCTCTAAATGTTTGATAGAATTCACCTGTGAAGCCATCTGGTCCTGGACTTTTTTTTGTTGGAAGATTTTTAATTACAGTTTCAATTTCATTATGTATGATAAGTCTGTTTATATTTTTGAGTTCTTCCTGGTTCAGTCTTGGAAAATTGTACCTTTCCAGGAATTCGTCCATTTCTTCCAGGTTGTCTATTTTATTGGCATTGTTTGTAGTAGTCTCTTATAATCCTTTGTATTTCTGTAGTGTCAGTTGTGATTTCTCCTTTTTCATTTCTAGTTTTATCAATTGGCGTCCTCTCCCTTTTTTTCTTGATGAGTCTGGCTTAAGGTTTATCAATTTTGTTTATCTTCTCAAAGAACCAACTCTTAGTTTTATTGATCTTTGCTATTGTTTTCTTCATTTTTATTTCATTTATATCTGATCTGATCTTTATTTCTTTCCTTCTACTGACTACGTGTTTTCTTGTTCTTCTTTCTCTGTTTGCTTTAGGTGTAAGGTTAGATTGTTTATTTGAGATTTTTCTTATTTCTTGAGGTGAGATTGAATTGCTATAAACTTACCTCTTGAACTGCTTTTGCCGCGTCCCATAGGTTTTGGGTCTTCGTGTTTTCACTGTCATTTGTTTCTTTGTATTTTTTAATTTCTTCTTTGATTTCTTCATAATATATTCATAATATATTTTCAAATCAGAAATAATATAATATATAAATATATTATTCATAATATATTTTCAAATCAGAACGTGTGATACCTGCAGCTTTGTTCTTGTTTTTCAAGGTAGGTTTGGCTATTCATGGTCTTCTGTGGTTCCATATGAATTATAGAATTGTTTTTTCTATTTATGTAAAAAAGAAAAACTCTTTGGGATTGTCATAGGAATTATACTGAATGTGTAGATTACTTTGGGTAGTATGGACATTTTAATAACATTAATTCTTCCAACCATAAACAGAGGTTATCTTTCCATTTTCCTGTGTCTTGTTTAATTTCTCTCATCAGTATTTTCTATGTTTCAGTATATAAATCTTTCACCTCCTTAGTTAAGCTTATTCCGAAGGTTTTTATTCCTTTTGATGCTATTGTAAATGGGATTTAAAAAAAATTTCCTTTTCAAGTAGTTTGTTGTTAGTTAGCTGTAATTAGTTTGTTGCAGTGTGTAGAAACACAACTAATTTTTGTATGTTGATATTGTATTCTGCAACTTTACTGAATTTGTTTACTAGTTCAAAAGGTTTTTATGGAGTCCTTGGGGTTTTCTACATAAAAAATCATGTCATTTGCAAACTGGAATAATTTACTTCTTCCTTTCTAATTTGAATGACTTTTATTTTTCTTGCCTAATTGTTCTAGTTAGGACTTTCAGTACTATGTTAAATAGAAGTGGCAAGAGTAGGGATCCTTGCCTTGTTCCTGATTTTAGAGGAAAAACTGTCAGTTTTTTACAGATATGATTTTAGCTGTGGGCTTTTCATATTTGGCTTTTATTGTGTTGAGGTATTTTCTTTCTATTCCTAGTTTGATGAGAGTTTTTATCATAAAAGTTTTTTTTAATTTTGCCAAACATCCTATCTCCATCTCTTTAGATAATCATGATTTTTAATCTTTATTCTGTTGATATGATATATTACATTAATTGATTTTTGTATATTGAACTATCTTTGCATTACAGTGATAAATTTCAATTGGTTGCGGTGTGTGATCCTTCTAATGTGCTGTTGTATTCAAGGTGCTAGTGTTCTGGTCTGTTTGTCTTCTTGGAGAATTGACTACTTTGACTCCTTTATCATTGTGTAATTCCCTTCTTTATCCATGATAACTTTCTTTGCTTTGAAGTCAGCTCTGTCTGAAACTGATATAGCTACATCTGCTTTCTTTAACTAGTGTTAGCATGATATTTTTTCTGTATCAATTTACTTTGAATCTATATAGGTCTTTATGTTTAAAGTGGATTTCTTGTTTATAAAATATAGTTGAGTCTTATTTTTTGATCCACTATGAAAATCTATGTTTTTTAATTGGTGAATTTAGACCATTGATATTCAAAGTGATTATTGATAGCGTTGGATTAATAGCTACCATATTTGTTATTGTTTTCTTTTTCTCGCCCTGGTTCTTTGTTCCTATTTTTGTCTTCCACTCTTTTTCTGCTTTTTGTGGTTTTTACTGAGCATTCTATGATTCCATTTTCTCTCCTTTCTTAGCATATCAGTCGTACTAATTTTTTTGCTTTTTTAAGTGTTTGCTCTAGAGTTTGCCATATACATTTACAGCCATTTAAGTCCACTTTAAAATTACACGTACCACTTCATGAGTAGTGTGAGTACCTTCAAATAACGAAATAACCCTAAGTCCTACCTCCTGTCCCTTGTGTCACTGCTGTCATTAATTTAACTTACATATGTATACATAAGCGCATATATATGTGTATATATGACATATACATAAGCATAAATAATTTAATACGTTGTTGGTATTATTATTTTGAACAAACTGTTATCTGTTATATCAATTAATAATAAGAAAGAACAGTTTTATTTTACTTTCACTTATTTTTTCTTTGATGCTCTTCCTTAACTCTTTGTAGATCTGAGTTTCTGACCTTTATTATTTTCCTTATCTCTAAAAATCTTCTTTTAATATTTCTTGTAAAGCAGGTCTCCTGACAACAAATTCTCTCAATTTTTTTTTCTAAGAAAGTCTTTCCTTCATTCTGAAGGATAATTTTACAAAGTATAAAACTCTAGGTTGATGATTTTTTTTCTCTCAACACTTTAAATATTTCACTCCGCTCTCTTCTTACTTGAATGGTTTCTGAGAAGTCAGATGTAATTCTTACCTTTGTTTCTCTATAGGCAAGGTGTTTTTTACTCTGGTTTCTTTCAGGATTTTTTCTTTATCTTTGATTTTATATAATAAGAAAATGACATGCTGAGCTGTAGTTGTTTTCGGCATTTATCCTCCTTGGTGTTCTTTGAACTTCCTGAGATCTGTGGGTTGTTTTCTGAAATTAATTTGGGAGAAATTCTGTCATTGTTTCAAATATTTCTTCTGTTCCTTTCTCTCTTTCTTTCCTCCTGGCATTCCCATTACATGTATGTTATACCTTCTGTAGTTGTCCTACAGTCCTTGGATTTTCTAAAGGTTTTTTTTTTTACAGTTTTTATTCTCTTTCCTCTCAGTTTTTGAGGATTCTGATATATCTTCTTGCTCAACCATGTACAGTCTACTAATAAACCTATCAAAGGAATTCTTCATTTCTGTTATTTTTCCTTTTCTTTTTGTTGCCTCTGCTCTGGAAATCACGTACAAGAAATCATTGTCAAATCCAATATCGTGAATTCCCCTTCTTCTCTTCTAGAAGTTTTATAGTTTCAGGTCTTACATTTAAAAGACTGTCCTTTCCCCATTTAATAGTGTTGGCACGCTTTTTGAAGATTATTTGAACTTATTCATGAGAATTTACTTCTGGGGATCTCTATTCTTTTCCATCAGTCTGTATGTGTCTTTATGCCAGTAGTACATATTTTGAATACTGTAGTTTTCTAATATATTTTGAAATCAGGAAGTGTGAGACTTTCAACTTAGTTCTTCTTTTTCAAGCTTCTTTTTTTCTATTTGAGGTCTTTTGTTTTTATGTGTGGCTTCTCTGTTAGGTGGAGATTAGAAGCTATTTTTAATGAAAAGCAGGCTGGTTAAATCAGAGAAAGAGATACACCTTCTGGGTCCTTGTGATTCAATGGAATATGGAGGTATAGGAATCCACTGAAAGAAGAACATTCACCACCACTTCAGCAAAAATCTACTTCCACCACCAGCCTTGGCTTTTGTGTGCAGGAATATTTCCTCACGTTTGTAACTATGTCTGTCAAAGGGTATATTCCCCCTCTCAATTTAATCATGTTAAGGACTCTATACTGAATATATAGACTATACCAAAACTGCTTAAACTTTGGGGGTTTAAATGCATAGTTTGTTGATTTACTCATGAAATGTGTCTTTTGCACTGTGATATGCCCTGGGTATGCAGTCATGGCCACAGTAGTGGGAAAGCAGACCTGATCCATGCCTTCAAAGGACTAGATTCAGCAGCTTTTTGTGAATATGGACATAACCTGACATGTATGTCAATGTCAGAGACAATTCCAAGTTTGCCTTTTAAGCTATAGAATGTAATTTCCTTATTTTTTAAGAGCATACTCTTCGATAAGTTTTCATTAAGGTAAAGGGACATCTGCCTTAGGTATGAACTAAGAAAAAACCCATGCCATTCTATACTACAGCTTTTAACAAGAAGTTCATTTTCATTTAAATATATTTTAAGTTTAAATATGTGATTTATTTCTTCCTCTAGAGTCATGAAAGAACTTCTCATATTTTTTGGGGGGGAGGGGGAACGCGGGCCTCTCAGTGTTGTGGCCTCTCCCATTGCTGAGCACAGCCTCCGGACATGCAGGCTCAGCAGCCATGGCTCACGGGCCCAGCTGCTCCGCGGCATGTGGGATCTTCCCAGACCGGGGTACGAACCCGTGTCCCCTGAATCAGCAGGCGGACTCTCAACCACTGCGCCACCAGGGAAGCCCAACTCCTCATATTTTATGGAATAGTGAGAGAAAAGATACTTACTGGTGGTGAGTAAAATCAGAGGAGAATTGAAGCCATGGTCTGCTGTGTGGAAGAAGAGGCTGAATTGTACCAAAGCAACATTTAAAGGATGACTGACTTTAAATTTTATACTTACTAGGGAATTTGCTTCCTTGGGGTTGAAAACAGCACATGAAGAAATCTGGTTTTATCTCGAGGACATTCATCACACAGACACATTTTCCTTCAGAATTTAAAATATTAAGCAGCTACTTAAGGCTACAGTTGGTAGTAGAAGGATTGGGAGTGAGAGTGATGTTCATATTTCTACTGCATAACTCTTCTACTGAACTAGATTTTTTATTTGGAATTAAATTCTTTTCACATCTTTATTGGAGTATAATTGCTTTACAGTGATGTGTTAGTTTCTGCTTTATAACAAAGTGCATCAGTTATACATATACATATGTTCCCATATCTCTTCCCTCTTGCGTCTCCCTCACTCCCACCCTCCATATCCCACCCCTCCAGTTGGACACAAAGTACCAAGCTGATCTCCCTGTGCTGTGCGGCTGCTTGCACTAGCTATCTATTTTACATTTGGTAATGTTTATATGTCCATGACTCTCTCTCACTTTGTCACAGCTTACCCTTCCCCCACCCCATATCCTCAAGTCCATTCTCTAGTAGGTCTGTGTCTTTATTCCTGTCTTACCCCAAGGTTCTTCATGACATTTTTTTTTCTTAAATTCCATATATATGTGTTAGCATACGGTATTTGTCTTTCTCTTTCTGACTTACTTCACTCTGTATGACAGACTCTAGGTCTATACACCTCATTACAAATAGCTCAATTTCGTTTCTTTTTATGGCTAAGTAATATTCCATTGTATATATGTGCCACATCTTCTATATCCATTCATCGGATGATGGACACTTAGGTTGTTTCCATCTTCAGGCTATTGTAAATAGAGCTGCAATGAACATTTTGGTACATGACTCTTTTTGGATTATGGTTTTCTCAGGATATATGCCCAGTCGTGGGATTGCTGGGTCATATGGTAGTTCTATTTGTAGTTTTTTAAGGAACTTCCATACTGTTCTCCATAGTGGCTGTACAAATTCACATTCCCACCAGCAGTGCAAGAGTGTTCCCTTTTCTCCACACCCTCTCCAGCATTTATTGTTTATAGGTTTTTTGATGATAGCCATTGTGACTGGTGTGAGATGATATCTCATTGTAGTTTTGATTTTCATTTCTCTAATGATTAATGATGTTGAGCATCCTTTCATGTGTTTGTTGGCAGTCTGTATATCTTCTTTGGAGAAATGTCTATTTAGGTCTTCTGCCCATTTTTGGATTGGGTTGTTTGTTTTTTTGTTATTGAGCTGCATGAGCTGCTTCTAAATTTTGAAGATTAATCCTTTGTCAGTTGCTTCATTTGCAAATATTTTCTCCCATTCTGAGGGTTGTCTTTTGGTCTTGTTTATGGTTTCCTTTGCTGTGCAAAAGCTTTGAAGTTTCATTACATCCCATTTGGTTATTTTTGTTTTTATTTCCATTTCTCTAGGAGATGGGTCAAAAAGGATCTTGCTGTGATTTATGTCATAGTGTTCTGCCTATGTTTTCCTCTAAGAGTTTGATAGTTTCTGGCCTTCCATTTAGGTCTTTAATCCATTTTGAGCTTATTTTTGTGTATGGTGTTACGGAGTGATCTAGTCTCATACTTTTACATGTACCTGTCCAGTTTTCCCAGCACCACTTATTGAAGAGGCTGTCCTTTCTCCACTGTACATTCCTGCCTCCTTTATCAAATATAAGGTGACCATATGTGCGTGGGTTTATCTCTGGGCTTTCTATCCTGTTCCATTGATCTGTATTTCTGTTTTTGGGCCAGTACCATACTGTCTTGATTACTGTAGCTGTGTAGTATAGTCTGAAGTCCGGAAACCTGATTCCTCTGACTCTGTTTTTCATTCTCAAGATTGCTTTGGCTATTTGGGGTCTTTTGTGTTTCCATACAAATTGTGAAATTTTTTGTTCTAGTTCTGTGAAAACTGCCAGTGTTAGTTTGATAGGGATTGCAGTGAATCTGTAGATTGCTTTAGGTAGTAGAGTCATTTTCACAGTGTTGATTCTTCCAATTCAAGAACATGGTATATCTCTCCATCTATTTGTATCATCTTTAGTTTCTTTCATCAGTGTCTTATAATTTTCTGCATACAGGTCTTTTGTCTCCTTAGGTAGGTTTCTTCCTAGATATTTTATTCTTTTTCTTGCAGTGGTAAATGGGAGTGTATTCTTGATTTCATTTTCAGATTTTTCATCATTAGTGTATAGGAATGCCAGAGATTTCTGTGCATTAATTTCGTATCCTTCTACTTTACCAAATTCATTCATTAGCTCTAGTAGTTTTTTGGTAGCATCTTTAGGATTCTCTATGTATGGTATCATGTCATCTGCAAACAGTGACAGTGTTACTTCTTCTTTTCCGATTTGGATTCCTTTTATTTCCTTTTCTTCTCTGATTGCTGTGGCTAAAATTTCCATAACTATGTTGAATAAAAGTGGTGAGAGTGGGCAACCTTGTCTTGTTCCTGATCTTAGTGGAAATGCTTTCAGTTTTTCACCATTGAAGATGATGTTGGCTGTGTGTTTGTCATATATGGCCTTTATTATGTTGAGGAAAGTTCCCTCTCTGCCTACTTTCAGGAGGGTTTTTATCATAAATGGGTGCTGAATTTTGTCGAAAGCTTTCTCTCTGCATCTATTGAGATGATCATATGGTTTTTCTCCTTCAGTTTTTTAATATGGTGTATCACATTGATTGATTTGCATATATTGAAGAATCCTTGCATTCTTGGAATAAACCCCACTTGATCATGGTGTATGATCCTTTTAATGTGCTGTTGGATTCTGTTTGCTAGTATTTTGTTGAGGATTTTTTCATCTATGTCTATCAGTGATATTGGTCTGTAGTTTTCTTTCTTTGTGACATCTTTCTGATTTTGGTATCAGGGTGATGGTGGCCTTGTAGAATGAGTTTGGGAGTGTTCCTCCCTCTGCTATATTTTAGAAGAGTTTGAGAAGGATAGGTGTTAGCTCTTCTCTAAATGTTTGATAGAATTCGCCTGTGAAGCCATCTGGTCCTGGGCTTTTGTTTGTTCGAAGATTTTTAATCACAGTTTCAATTTCAGTGCTTGTGATTGGTCTGTTCATATTTTCTATTTTTTCCTGATTCAGTCTTAGCCGGTTGTGCATTTCTAAGAATTTGTCCATTTCTTCCAGGTTGTCCATTTTATTGGCATAGAGTTGCTTGTAGTAATCTCTCATGATCTTTTGTATTTCTGCAGTGTCAGTTATTACTTCTCCTTTTTCATTTCTAATTCTATTGATTTGAGTCTTCTCCATTATTTTCTTGATTAGTCTGGCTAATGGTTTATCAATTTTGTTTATCTTCTGAGAGAACCAGCTTTTAGTTTTATTGATCTTTACTATCGTTCCCTTCATTTCTTTTTCATTTATTTCTGATCTGATTTTTATGAGTTCTTTCCTTCTGCTAACTTTGGGGTTTTTTGTTCTTCTTTCTCTAATTGCTTTAGGTGTAAGTTTAGGTTGTTTATTCGAGATGTTTCCTGTTTCTTAAGGTAGAATTGTATTGCTATAAACTTCCCTCTTAGAACTGCTTTTGCTGCATCCCATAGGTTTTGGGTCGTCGTGTCTCCATTGTCATTTGTTTCTAGGTATTTTTTGATTTCCTCTTTGATTTCTTCAGTGATCACTTCGTTATTAAGTAGTGTATTGTTTAACCTCCATGGGTTTGTATTTTTTACAGATCTCTTCCTGTAATTGATATCTAGTCTCATAGCGTTGTGGTTGGAAAAGATACATGATACAATTTCAATTTTCTTAAATTTACCAAGGCTTTTTTTGTGACCCAAGATATGATCTATCCTGGAGAGTGTTCCATGAGCACTTGAGAAAAATGTGTATTCTGTTGTTTTTGGATGGAATATCCTATAAATATAAATTAAGTCCATCTTGTTTAATGTATCATTTAAAGCTTATGTTTCCTTATTTATTTTCATTTTGGATGATCTATGCATTGGTGAAAGTGGGGTGTTAAAGTCCCCTACTATGAATGTGTTACTGTCAATTTCCCCTTTTATGGCTGTTAGCATTTCCCTTATGTATTGAGGTGCCCCTGTGTTGGGTGCATAAATATTTACAATTGTTATATCTTCCTCTTGAATCGATCCCTTGATCATTATGTAGTGTCCTCCTTTGTCTCTTCTAATAGTCTTTATTTTAAAGTCTATTTTGTCTGATATGAGAATTGCTATTCCAGCATTCTTTTGGTTTCCATTTGCATGGAATATCTTTTTCCATCCCCTCACTTTCAGTCTGTATGTGTCTCTAGGTCTGAAGTGGGTCTCTTGTAGACAGCATATATATGGGTCTTGTTTTTGTATCCATTCAGCCAATCTATGTCTTTTAGTGGGATCATTTAGTCCATTTACATTTCAGGTAATTATGTATGTTCCTATTCCCATTTTCTTAATTGTTTTGGGTTCGGTATTGTAGGTCTTTTCCTTCTCTTGTGTTTCTTGCCTAGAGAAGGTCCTTTAGCCTTTGTTGTTAAGCTGGTTTGTTGGTGCTGAACTCTCTCAGATTTTGCTTGTTTGTAAAGGTTTTAACTTCTCCATCCAATCTGAATGAGATCCTTGCTGGGTAGAGTAATCTTGGTTGCAGGTTTCCTCCTTCATCACTTTAAATATGTCCTGCCAGTCCCTTCTGCCTTGCAGAGATTCTGCTGAAAGTTCAGTTGTTAACCTTATGGGGATTCCCTTGTGTGCTATTTGTTGTTTTTCCCTCGCTGCTTTTAATATGTTTTCTTTGTATTTAATTTTTGACAGTTTGATTAATATGTGTCTTGGCATGTTTCTCCTTGGATTTATCCTGTATGGGACTGTCTGTTCTTCCTGGACTTGATTAACTATTTCCTTTCCCATATTAGGGAAGTTTTCAACTATAATCTCTTCAAATATTTTCTCAGTCCCTTTCTTTTTCTCTTCTTCTGGAACCTCTATAATTCGAATGTTGGTGCGTTTAATGTTGTCCCAGAGGTCTCTGAGAATGTCCTCAGTTCTTTTCATTCTTTTTTCTTTATTCTGCTCTGCAGTAGTTATTTCCACTGTTTTATCTTCCAGGTCACTTATCCGTTCTTCTGCCTCAGGTATTCTGCTATTGATCCCATCTAGAGTATTTTTCATTTCATTTATTGTGTTGTTCATCATTGCTTGTTTCATCTTTAGTTTTTTAAGTCCTTGTTAAATGTTTCTTGCATTTTGTCCATTCTCTTTCCAAGATTTTATATCATCTTTACTATCATTATTTTGAATTCTTTTTCAGGTAGACTGCCTATTTCCTCTTCATTTGTTAGGTCTGGTGGGTTTTCATCTTGCTCCTTCATCTGTGGTGTGTTTTTCTGTCTTCTCATTTTGCTTATCTCACTGTGTTTGGGGTCTCCTTTTTGCAGGCTGCAGGTTCTTAGTTCCCATTGTTTTTGGTGTCTTTCCCCAGTGGTTAAAGTTGGTTCAATGGGTTGTGTAGGCTTCCTGGTGGAGGGGACTAGTGCCTGTGTTCAGGTGGGTGAGGCTGGGTCTTGTCTTTCTGGTGGGCAGGTCCACGTCTGGTGGTGTGTTTTGGGGTGTCTGTGGACTTATTATGATTTTAGGCAGCCTGTCTGCTAATGGGTGGGGTTGTGTTCCTGTCTTGCTAGTTGTTTGGCATAGTGTGTCCAGCACCTTAGCTTCCTGGTCATTGAGTGAAACTGGGTGCTGGTGTTGATATGGAGATCTCTGGGAGATTTTTGCCATTTGATATTGTGTGGAGCTGGGAGGTCTCTTGTGGACCAGTGTCCTGAAGTTGTCTCTCCCACCTCAGAGGCACAGCACTGACTCCTGGCTGGAGCACGAAGAGCCTTTCATCCACACGGCTCTCCAGCTTCCTACCCCAGCTATACTGAATTCCTTCCAGTTCTCTTGATTCATTTGCCAATTCACCAGCAAGAACCTTTTTGATGCACCTTCTGCTGGTCTTGGAGAGTCTCCTGGGAGGGTGGGAGGCACCTGTTCATCACTCAGCCTGAGAGGCTTGTCTGCTCACACCCTGGGGTGGGCGGGGGCTGGGAGCTGAGGCTCTGGCTTCGCACGGATCCGAGGGAGAGGACTAGGGTTGGCTGCGTGAAGACAGCCTGAAGGGTGCTAGTGCACCACAGCTAGCCGGGAGGGAGTCTCTGGAATTAATTGTAATTAACCTCTTCATACCTCATCTTTATCTTTGTGTCTGTTTTTTCATCTCTAAATGGGAATGATAAAAATTATATCTACCGGGCTTCCCTGGTGGCGCAGTGGTTGAGAGTCCGCCTGCCGATGCAGGGGAAACGGGATCGTGTCCCAGTCCGGGAGGATCCCACATGCTGCAGAGCGGCTGGGCCCGTGAGCCATGGCTGCTGAGCCTGCGCGTCTGGAGCCCGTATTCCGCAAAGGGACAGGCCACAACAGTTAGAGGCCCGCGTACTGCCAAAAAAAAAAAAAAATTATATCTACCCCATAGAATTGTTAGGAATATTGAGTTAATACTTTAAGAACACTTAGAACATGGCCTAATACATAGAACATATAATACAAATGTTAAATAATAAGTTTGAAATGTCTGTAGCTTTATGTGCTTTCTCTATTTGATTTTATATGAAAATGTTTGAGGTCTTTAACAGACATAGAATTATTTAATGGAATTGGGAGAATGTATATATAACACAGAAATTCCAGTCTTGCTAGGAACTTTTGTAATATGACACAGGCAGTATTATAAATGTTGTACATCCCCTTTTTCATTCAAATGTAATGTTTGGTTCTTGGTATTAGTTTGTGTTTTCTGAAGGTTTCGCTGTTTTAGGGTGATTTGGGATAATGCCAAACTAAAATGACAGATCTCTATATTTTTGAACTTCTGAGAAATTAGAGTTAGGTTAACAATTTTATCATGGGGCATTCAATGTCCTAGAAATAATCTTTTGTCTCTGGTTTGGTTCATACTCTGGAAAATCTCCAGGCATTTAGTAGTGGTAAACTTACTTGGAGAAAGAGAGCACTTGGAACTTACTTTATGAAATATTCTTCCTTTGAATTGATACACAGGAACCAAAGATTGGAGATAGGACTCTGACAATGTGAATTAATTTTTTTAACGGAATATGCCATTTGTTTATTATTTTATTCTTTCTATGACTGTGAACTTTTACTGTGAACTTTTAGCTGCAGACTTTTTTTGTTAAAACTTTTTAACAGGAGCTATGAAAATACCCTTAAAATATTTGCAAGCCGAAAAACATGTTCAGTTTCTTAAAATGCTTCAGTCAAGGTGCAGTAGCGTATGGAAACACTGACATGTTATATTGTATTGGCATAACAGGAAAGCATCCAAGAAATCCCCTGATAAGAAGATTAGTATGCCAAGGTTTTGTCAGTGTTAATATGAAAAAGATGATATTGGCAAAAAGTAGAACTTCAAACTTTGAGAATTGCTTCCAGTACTGAGGCTGCTATGCCTTTGATTTTATTTTCTAGGTCATTGTTTCCCAAACTACATGCTGAACCCCTAGTGGGACTGTGAAGATATTATGAGTGTTCTTGGTGATCAGAGCAGAAGAGATCCAACAGAGCTAGGTAGCAGTGAGGGACCACAGGCAATTATATAAATGAACCAGATGCCTTCTCTCCTTTGGTCCTTCTCTCAGTAGCTCCAAATCAGCAAACTTTTTTCTAGTCTTTTCAGATTTTCTGCCTTGCTGAAACAGAGATGAATATTGGTAACTTTCCCTGTATTTTTTCCCTTTCCTTAATATTACAGCTAATGACTATTGAGTAATTACTTTGTGCCATGAGACAATGTACTGAGTGCATTAGGTAGCTTATTTCATTTAAACCTCAGCAGAATTCTTAGAAATAGGTACTATTTTTTTCTCTAGTTCATAAAAGGAGAAGCTGAGGCTTAGGGAATTTTAGTGATTTGTATAAAATCATTCAGCAAAAAAGACATGTTACCAATTTTGAACACAGGCAGCCTGAATATAAGACCCATAGTCTTTTCTCTCTCTTCTCCTTTTGTTTTCAGCATTGAATCTAATTGGATGAAATGGTCTGAGAACAATTCCTCTATCATTATCAGCTAGGTTGAGGATGGAGAGCAAACCACTTCAGTGGGGCAGCTCAGACAGCATATTCTGAGAAGCTTTTTCAAGTGGCAAAAACACTTCCTACAGAGATTAAGACATGCCCTTTAGAAACCTCAAGTTCTGCCTAAGAGTAACTTTGTGTCATGGGAGGAAGAGAAATTATTATTTTAAAACTGCAGCAGAAATGAAGGGTATAGAGGTTGACAAAGGTTTAGGAACCTTATTAGTTAATTCTGTAGCTTCTCAGACTACTTTGACACAGTTACATATTATTGGTGAGGATGACATCATTGTGTAAGAATTCTTCAGTCTCTCTTTTTGAGAAGGTTTTTCCTCTCACCTTCTTATTCCTTCTTCTGCTAACTTCTGCTTCTCATGAAGATAACTGTGTAATACTGTGGTCATTGTTGAGAATTAAGGGACACATTTAATAGCTGAATTCTTTTAAATGAATTACAAAGTTAAATAGAAATGGGAATTCCAGTAATGGTGGTGAAAAGAGCTGGGGCAGTTCCTTACATAAACAGTAATTTTTTTAAAAAACTGGACAATATTATTAAAGACAGTTGGTTGAAGGCACTGATAAATGTCCAAAAGCAGATAGAAACTGAGAAAAAAATTACTTTTGAAAGACTGTTATTGCATTGGGTAAGAGCTGCAAGTTTGTGGCTTTCTCATCTAGTGGTTCTCCCCAAACCCTACTCTAGCACAAGAAAAACTTCACCTCGATAGTGTGAAGAGGGAAGTGTCAGAGTTCAGAGCAGGATTCTGGAAGTGAGAAGGCCACATTTACCTGACAAGTATTTCATTTTTCCCCTCCAGCAAAATTTTGGGTTCTGTCTTTCTGCTGACAGGCCATTCTCTCAGCACTCTGAGATAGTCTGTAATCTCATATTTTGTGCTATATTATCTTTTACTCAAAATTGGAATTTTCCTGGACTTCCCTGGTGGTCCAGTGGTTAAGACTCTGCACTTCCACTTCAGAGGGCGTGGGTTCGATCCCTGGTCCGAGAAGTTCCTCATGCTGCATGGTGCAGCCAAAAAAAGAGACTCAAAATTTGAATTTTCTTGAAAAACCATATACATGTTGGGATATTTAGGGCAGAGCAGGCATGTCTTGCCTTTATGTTTAACTTTGGTGGTGGTCTGAAGCCTTCCATTGGGAGGTGAAAGCTGCAAGAGTGTGGAGGAAAACAGATACATTCTCTAAAAGAAAAGCTTACCTTCAGCCATTGTTACCATACTTTTGGTTGTTCATATATGAAATACCCACCAGAATCCATTGGGTACCAAAGTGTTATGTCTTATTAATTTGGATAACCCTGGAACAAGCTGGGATGGCATTTATGCTTAGGAAGATGAGTGGCTTGGAGAACTAAAATGTTCATTGGAGTTGCATCAGTTTGGGGGCATTCTCCTGATTTAGATACACCTAGAGGATAAGGAAAACAAAGGTCTGGTCTGACCCAGATTCTTTACTCACCCCCTGCACATCATGGCCATCAGTTGGCTTGATCTACACATATATCACTATACCAGAGACCAACTCAGTCTCCCTGGATGAATGTATTAGTTAGGGTTCCTCAGAGAAACAGAACCAATCAGATAGATAGATAGATAGATAGATAGATAGATAGATAGATAGATAGACAGGAACAAGGAGATTTATTATAAGGAATTAACTCATGCAGTTATGATGGCTGAGAAGTCCCAAGAGCTGTAGTCAACAGGCTAGAGACCCAGAAGAGATGATGGTTTACTTCTAGTCTGAGTCTCCTGAGAACGAGGAGATCATATAGTATAAGTTCTAGTCCAAGTCTGAGACTAAAGGCAGGAGAAGGCCAGTGTTCTGTCAGAGAGAGAGAAAATTCTTAGAACTCAGCCCTTTTATTCTATTTAGGCTTTCAACAGATTGAATGAGGCCCACCCACACTGAGGAGGGCAATCTGCTTTATTCAGTCTACCAATTCAAATGTTAATCTCATCCAGAAACACTCTCACAGACATACCTATAATATATTTAACCAAATATTTGACCCTTATGGCCCAATCAAGTTAACACATAAAATTAACCATCACAGTGATTCAGAGTGAAGTATCTGATCTCTTTGACCAAAGAGCTAACCTTGGTTAGAAAAGCACATCTCATAACCTCATGCTTTTAGCAGGAAAAGGATTGGGCTGGGCTAAATTCTTGTTACCTGAAGGTTGAATAAGTACAGTGAGAATATTACAAAGCCACCCAGGCAAAAATAGAAACTAGTTAATATTCCTGGTTAATACTCAGCCAGAAGAAATATGTGTTAGATATAAACATACTTGAGCACAATTAAAATCTGCTTGGAGAAATACCAAGTTAACTATACCACAGGACAACCTTGATAAGGACCATAATAGAGAAAAAGAGTGTCGTGGGAGTACAGGGGGAAGGATGGAGGAAAACATATTTTAGGTCTGAAATTTTTTCATCATTTAATCTTGGCCTTTGCTTGTTTGGGGCAGCTTTTTAAAAAATTCAGGTATAAGTAACGCACCATAAAATCCACCATTTCAAATTGTAAAATTCAGTGACTTTTAGTATATTCATGTGATTGTGCAACCACACCATTGCCTAATTCCAGACATTATTTTCACCCTCAGGGCAGCTTTTTGCAGCAGATAACATTTTCTTAAATTTCACCATCATGTACAAATGCTATATAGCATGAATTTATTGATGAAATAATTTGACTCATCAACCTGGAGAAAGAAGCAGTTGCTTTCCAATATACTATACAACACCTCTTGCCTCATGTGGTGTGTTTTCAGTAAGTCATTGACTTGTACTGTTTGAGAGTGGAACCTTTTCAGCCTCTCATACTGCATCTTTGCCCTAACATTTTTACTATAATTTTATATATTAGTCTTATGTTCACATCAATTCTGTGACTTTTCCTTTTTAGGGAAATAAGTTCTATCACTAAATAAGTTGTTTCCTGAGCTGTTTTACTGCAAGCTTTACTCTGTTTTGGATTTCCAATTGCCATTAAAAATAATCAGCATCTTATTAAGTGTCTGTAATTCGTGGTTAACTGTTTTTTTTCAATTTTTCTGGAGCTACCGCAGCAATTGGAAGCTCTGCCCCAGACCGCATGCAATGGAAGAGTAACTTGGCCCATTTAAAACCCATGGACAAGTAGCTTTCATTATAAAGATAGAAATTTTTCGACTGTGTCTCTTATTGTAGTACAGCAGCAAAATGACTCAGAAGATGATCATTATTTATCACTAATTTTATCAGAATTTTCAGTTGACATAGTTCTGGAAACCTTTTCTATCTCAAACCTTGTCTTCAAAATTTATCACATTTGACTATCATACATGTCTGCACAACACAAATACTGTATAAAACAGAAGGACATAATAAATAACTAAAAAATTTCAAAAAACACAACATTACAGTACAGTTTACTTCTAGTTGACCTAGTCTACACTTTGCAATGTTTACAATAGCAAGGTGTCAAGGAGAGAGTTGAGCCACAGCATGTGAAAGACTGCTTATGTTGAAAATTTCCCTTTGATTCTCTATTACCCAAACAGAAATTGTTGGCGTTGGGTAAAGGGAGGCTGGGGGAAGTGATGGGAGAGAGAGGCTACCGTCAGTCTATTGCCTTCACTTCTGTACAGTGCTCACCCTTTATTATTGTCTGTCCCTTTCTTGTGTCCATGTTGGAAAAGCACCCAACCGAGAGTCCTGTCTTACTAATTTCAAATACCATTATAAGGTATTTATTTAATATTCAGTGCTGATACTTTTGAGCCAGTATCAGTAAGAAATATATTTGAGTTATTTCTCTACTGATGTTAATAAGTCTCATCTGAGTTGCTGAGTTGTCCTGCCTTGTATGCTGTGTGCTCAGTGGTGTGTGACCTAGATGGAGTCATTGGACCTCTGAGGCAAAGGTCAGATGAATAAAAACCTCATTAAGACCTGGCAGTAACTTCCCTTTAGCACTTACCAACTCTAATTGTCTGTTTACTTGTTTCTTTTCCCCACTGAATTGGATCATCCATGAAGGAAAGGTATTTTCTTATTTACTACTAATTCCCCAGTATGTTACATAACACCCTGTAAGAGGCAAATGTTCTGTAAATATTTACTTTGTGGGTGAATACTGAACTCCCTAAAGCATCCTGCATCCTCCTGCTTCATACTCCTCATTTGTGAAGACAACTACTATAACAAAATGTTCATAATAATCTTATTTATTTATTTATTTATATTTTATTTTTGACGTGTTGGGTCTTCGTTGCTGTGTGCAGGCTTTCTCTAGCTGCGGCGAGCGAGGGCTACTCTTCTTTGTGGTGCGTGGGCTTCTCATTGCAGTGGCTTCTCTTGTTGCGGAGCATGGGCTCTAGGTGCCCGTGGGCTCTAGGTGCGCAGGCTCCAGTAGTTGTGGCTTGTGGGCTCTAGAGTGCAGGCTCAGTGGTTGTGGCGCACAGGCTTAGTTGTTGTACAGCATGTGGGATCTTCCCGGACCAGGGCTCCAACCCATGTCCCCTGCATTGGCAGGCGCATTCTTAACCACTGTGCCACCAGGGAAGCCCAAGAATCTTATTTTAATAGCAGCAAACCCCGGTAGGCACTGAATAAGAGCCTAACTCTTAAAATCGTGTCAAAGTTGCAGTCACTCAATGGATGGCAGAATGAATGTAATTTTTCCTGGCAAAACAGAAGTGACTCAGTATTTTTTTCATGTAGTTTGGCCTGTGGGCTACAAACAAATGAAAAGTAATTTTATCCCAACTAAACAGTCACCTTTGGGGAATCCCAGAGCCTGTGGTATCTTAAATTGCTGAAAATATTTCAACTCTTGTTGTCTCCTTAAGACATACATCTGTAGATTGTGGTCTGCCAGTGGGGATTATTTAGTTATTTGTGATGATGCATCATAGGAAGGGCAAAAATGTTTTCCTCTCTTGCCTCAGACTCTGGGGATATTTGCAGGAAATTAGATATTTTACTTGTGAGAAAATTCATTGGCTCTGGTTATTTGTTTCCTAGTTCAAAGCATTCCTTTGGCCCTGCCTTGGGATGTTGTGGAAATCCCCAGGGCATTTTTTTTTTTTTAAATCAGAGCTGCTCCTGTTGTCTTTTACCCTCAAGGACAAATCATGCCATGGGGCAACAGTTAAGAACCAGGTGAGCCTTTCCTTGTCCTTATAATATACTCTTCACCAGACCATGACATGCTGCAACCTATCATGGCTTTATTTAGTACAACTTAGCCCTTTTGTTTTCCTTAGTCTCTCTGATGTCTTCTCAATCAGATTATTAATAATGTCATTATTGCTTTCTTATAAATCTCTGTTACCAATTATTTGCTGATATTTCTTGTTTACCTGTTTTGTGTTAATTATCTTTCAGGTTCACTATTTCTATTCTGATATCAAATTCCCTTTTTTTAGACACTTTTGTTTTCCTTTCCTAATTTTTGGATTTTTCCTTTTCAGTGTTATACTTTGCATAAACTCTCAGGTCAGGTTGACGGCTTCTTACCTGAGCGCTTGTTTAAGATGCACTTGATTAAAAACTCTTCCTGAACCACATTACACCTAGATTATGTGGATCACTAACAAAAATATTTCCTGAGCTTCAAAAAAAATTTTAAAGGTCTGCTGTGGCTATTTCTGTACCTTAAAATTGCTCAGCATTTGCCAAACCATTTTCTCAACTCTGTGTAAACTTGGCCTTCCTCAGATTGTTAAGGATGAGAAGGAAGGAATAACCCATCTTTTCTCTTATACCAAAAATGAAGTAAATAATCCTCAAGAAATCCTGTGACATAGCTGTTATAAATAACACCATTTTACATCTGTAGAGATATACAAGTCCTAGAAAGGAGGTTAACCTCTAGTCTATATAGCTAAAAACTGAAGGAACCAGAATCCTAGCCACGCAGTAGTATTTCTAGTCCCGAACTCCACCTATTAAATGTGGTTTGATCTCTGGGGTAGGTTTAAAATGAATACATTTTCCAATGATATAGTTTTAGAAATAATTGGGAGAGGAGATGGGGGAAGAACTGAGTCACATAATATTACATGAATATCTCATTAAATATTAATTGGGTCCTACTGTGGGCCAGCAGTCTTAATGGATGCTGGGGATAGATCAGTGGACATGGCAGACCAGCCTTGCCCTATTGGACTTTACATTCAGAGAAAAGAGGCAAATGTTAATAGACAGGTAAACCAAGTAGCAAACAAGAAGATGTCAGACAATGGTCAGAGCTATGAGGGAAATAAGGCAAGGTGGTTTTACTGTACCTCTGGAGTGATACTACATCAGTGGATGGCCTGGGAATACCTTACAGAGGAGGTGACATTGGAGCTGAGAAGCGAATAGTTGGTATTTTATTCATTATTATTAAGAATTAGAAATGAGTGTTTCCAAATGTACCAAAAAGTTTGTAAACAAAATGAAATCCTTCAAAGCCAAAACAAAACCAAACGGTGGTGAAACATCCTCTTATTTTATCCCAGTTAAATGGAGAAAAGCAACTTCCAAGTCTCTTTTCTCTCTGGAGTTTATCCTTCTCTTTCTCTCTTTCTCTCTCTTTTTGAGGATAAAGATCCAAAGTCACATATATTCAATTTAATACAACAAAGGGCATTTTTTAAATTTCATTTTTATTAGGTTATCTATATACAAAGTTTGAGAAGTCTCATAGTTCTAAAAGAGCTTAAAAAAGGAAAAAGAACTGTCTTCTGTTGCACCTGCCCCACCTACGGTTCCCACATCTCAGAGATAACTGCTTTCAACCTTTGTTATTTTCTCAGGTTTTTGCCTCCATTACTTCAAAATAATGAGTTTATACATTGTTTCTTGATTTTTCAGTTTTATATATTATGTATTGATTTATTCTTTTGAAAATATATTTACGTTATTCTCTCATTCCATATCTCCTCTCTCCCACTTTCTTTTAAAAATAGATACATCATTTGTTTTAATTAGATCAGTTTAGATCTGTTAATCAATCTAGATCTATTATAAATTAGATCGTGAGATTTAATGGTTCAGAGTTCACACTATGATGATGAATGATGTAAATATTTTCACATATGGGCCGTGTGGTTTACAATGATTACATTTCCTCTCTTGTATATCCTTTTCTCTTCCCAAGTGTTAACGATTGACTCATTTTAAAATTTGATTTGTTTTTGTACCAACCTATCATTAATTCATATGCAAACTCTTCCTCAGAACTATAAATCTCCTTTCAAACGTTCAAATCCATTAAGTAGTTTATCAGTTTTAACTTCTTGGAAACATTTCTCTGTGAGCTTTCCATCCTCTTGCTCTAATCTGAATTGGTTGATTTTTCATCATTCTGAGATCCACTTGACTACTTTTTTAATTGGAGCTCTGTTTCTTGGATTTAATGTCTTCCTTTTTCTTGGGTATTATGGTAGGCCGAATAATGACCCCTCAAACGTGTGCACATCCTAAACTGCTAGAACCTGTGTATATGCTACTTGATATGGAAAAAGAAACTTTATAGACATAATTAAGAACTTTGAGATGAGGAGGTTATTCTGGATTATACCGATGGGCCCAGTGTAATTACCTTAGTCTATATAAGAGGGAAGCAGCAGAGTCCTATCAGAGTCAGAGAGAGATGTTAGGCTGCTGGCTTTGAAGATGGAGGAAGGGACCATGAGCCACAGTATGCAGATGGCTTCTAGAAGCTGGAAAAGGCAAGGAAACAGATTTTCCCTTAGAGCCTCCAGAAGGAACACAAGTCTGCCTACACTTTCAATTTAAGGCTTCCAACTTCTAGAACTGTAAGATAATAAATTTGTGTTGTTTTAAACGACTAAGTTTGTGGTAATTTGTTACAGCACCAATAGGAATATGGTGGCTTATTCTCTAATTTTGGTAGAATACTTCCTCTAACGTCTTGAAAAATAATGCATGGAAGATACATTTTTGATGCCCTATATATCAAAAAATATCCTTATTTTTACCTAAGAGTTCATTGAGGATGGAAATAATTTTCTGTCAGCATTTTGAAGGTGTTTCTGTATTGTATTCTTGCTTCCAGTCACAAGTTTAATGCCATTCTGATGCCTGATCCTTTGTTTTGCCCCATTTTATTTATGTGTTTTTCTCTTAGAAAGCTTGTAGTATATTCTTTTTGTCCCCAGTGTAGAGAAATTTCCTGATGATATGCTTGTGCCTTAGTGTGAGTTTTCTTCTACCTATTGTATTGAGCACTAGTAATATGGAAACTTAACCTTTTCATTATAGAACATTTTCTAAATTATTTATTTGATAATTTTCTTCACTCTCTTTCCTCTGCTTTCTCTTTCTGGAACTCCCGTTTCTTGGCTTGTGGACATTCTGGGCTGATCCTTGGAGTTTCCTTTTTCCCTTTCTGTTTTCTGTTTCTGTCTTTGCCCTGCTTTCTGGAGGGCAAGGGCCCTAACCATATCCTCTAACTCTTCTTAAGTTTGTCATCTCTTCTATCTGATTCTTAATTTTCTTTTTCTTGATCTTTGAGTGTTCCTTAAAAATTTACCATTCTTTTTTCATAAATATAGTATTTTTCTCTTCCCTTTGCAAAGAAAATAATTAAAATATCTGACTCTCTTTATAAAATCAATTTTTGCCTTCCCAGTAATTTTGGTCTTTGTTTCATGTAGACATTTCTGAAATGTCTGATGTTCCTTGTCTACCTATTTACATTTAAGAGCGAGGTGCTGGAAAGCTGACTGGGAGTTGTGTGTGTCAGTTTGTGTGTGTTTGTTTGCAGCAGAGACATAGGCTGCTGATTGATGGTCTTCACTGAAGGCTTCCTTGGCTTGGCTGTTACAGGGATGCAATTTTTACCGTTATTGTAGGTCACCCCTTTCCCCAAAATTATGCTGCTCACTCACTTCAGAGACGACCACTTTCATCTGTTGTCTGGGAGATATAAAGTGTCTGCTGGTGTTCTTGAAGACAAAAGGGAAAAGGGACCCATGCATCTCATTGTTCAGTATATAAACATTCACTAAACCCTTCTGTTTTTCAATTTGCCTGGCATCCTATAGATTTAACCTCTCCAAGTCATCTGTGGGGGTGGAGGACAGAATCTGTGTATTTTACAGCTTCTTTACAAAATTTTTTGGCAGTCCTTCTATATCAAATCCAATTGCATGATGCCTCTCAACCCAAGAGAATCTCTTGGGTTCTGAGGTCCAAAACAGCCAGCTTCTCGTTTCCTCCATTCAGGGGTTTTCTTGCTCTCTAATATTCCATCTAGCTTCCAGAATTGGATCACTGTCATTCCTTCTTTTCACTTTATTCTTATGGACCTTTAAATCTTTTCACTACCATTTTAATGAATTTCACAAGAAAGCAATGGAAACAAAGTGTGTGCAATCCTTCATGTTTAACTGAAGTTCAAGAATTCATCTTTTTTTTTTTTTTACAATCATATTGATTTCTAACAAGCACATTTTGTGGGCTGTAGTGCTAGGCTTCTAAGTCAGAAAGTTACTCCCTTGTTTACTGAGGGATGTGACAGAGTAACTGATGAGCCTATAAAATTATATAGTCCTTTTACCAATTTTCTGGCTCTGTTGGCCATTGGTAATTTAAGTGCCTGTGGCAGCATGGAGGGCATCTTGTGCCCTGTCATTGCCATATCCACACGTCATATAACAATTGTTTAAAAATTAATGGCAGTTCAAAAATTACAGAGCTTTTCTTAAAGGTGTTATTTACTCAAAGACTATAAAAGGTATACTTTGTTTTCATGGTGTTGAGAAACCATTCTGTTTTCTTCTTACTTTAGTAGAATTTTGTTTTTTAAAAAGTGATTTCTAAGAGAATTTTCCTAAAACTCCAGCACAGTTTCTTTGCTTTCTTAACTTTTTATTCACAAATGATAACAGATTCAAAGGAGGCAGGACTGAGAGAGGGTATGGAAATAGTAGGTGGAAGTAAGAGAAGTTGTAAGGACTATAAATAGACAAGGGGAAAGGAAACTGGAGATGACAGAAATAATGGAGGTAACATTAGGGAAGGAAAGTACAGTACATAAGACTCTCCAAATTCATTCATGAACTTACCTAAATTTAGGTAGGCTAGACATGATTTACTAGGCAGAAGTATGCAGTGAGAAAATTCCTGGTTAGGATCCAAGAGTCCAGGTTTTCTGGGTGACCTATACCCTAGACACTTCACCATCTTTTGGGATTTGTTCCCTCACATGGAACTGTGAATTTACTAAATAAAAATACAAACTACTTTTGTTCTAGAAGTCAATCCAGTTACCATTACAGATGCTCTGAAGACT